>NC_083747.1:12912500-13212500 GCF_033458585.1 Syngnathus typhle | reverse complement strand
CATCACAAGTTCCGGCTCTCCGGCTAACACCTTGATCAGGCTTCGCTTAGATGACGTGCAAATGGGAGGATAAGCGTTGGACAAAAAGGACGGACATTTATTAAAAGAAGCAGATAAGAGTTGACCTTAGCATTTGTGATAAAAATTTATCAAAAATCTAAATACTTTCCGGTGAAAATAAAGAGAAGGGTCAAGATGGCCGCAAACTCCTTTGTGTACTAACAGAGTAAGAACACGCACGCACACACACGGAGCCACGAGCACCACCGAGCAGATTTTTCCGAGCGAAGATCAAGCAGCGATTCGGCCGAGTGGTTGGTCAGCCGAGAGCTGGCGTCTCCTTCCTGCTTTTCTCTTTTGTTTTTCTAATTTGCCTCAAGTCATATCGGTGTGTAGCAATGGGTGGAGGCTGATCATGTGTGTTCACCTCTGTCTATTGACAGCAACCTACGGCCCGTGCATGGAAATAAATAACATCATGTTCGCAAGGTTTTCACTTGTGCGCCGCACCATTTTGAAAAGCAACAAATTGGAATATATAGAAATATTCAAACAAAATGGTATGCAAAATAAGTCTGCAAAATGGCATGAAGCTAAAAACAGCTGTCACCTTTCACCGTTGCAAAAATGAACAGAAGATGCCCTCACAGTGAACCCAGACCTAAATCCACGTGTAGAGGACTGTTGGGGGAGCAAAAATATGAACCATAACAAAGGGGGAAAATATAATTTTACAAGAATAAAGTCACCACAAATGATCATTTATTGATATATAATTTTTTTACGTGATAAAACCTTTTTATTTGTATTAAATTAATTTTCCCCATTGAAATAAAGTGAAATACAATTAATTCGTTCCAGCCTACTCCAAATTTTTAATGAAGAAAATTAACAAGGTGTTGTCTAAAACATCTTAAATGACACAATATGAATTTCATTAACTTAAATGCGGAATTGCTGAAGTAATTCTGAATGTTTTTAGGAAAATGAAAAGATGTGTGTGGCCTACTTGTGTTTGTGACTTTGACCTTTTGTCGCATTCAAGGAATCGCTAAATGTGCCCAGGGGACCGTACATGAAGAGTATTTCAATACTTTGCTTATATCACGCTATGGAAATGAGGAAAAGATACAATTGTGATGACAATAGCTGAAAAACGTGCGAGAGGATCAAGGAAATAAGTCCTTTTGCTGCTCTCTTACAAGCAATGGGATTAGATCTCGCTGCGTTTTATTTGACGTCGCAAGGTCACGTCATGCAAATGTGCGTAACTTTGTTTAATTTGTTGCGTGTTATAATTGGAAAGAGCCGTGCATTTCAACATGATTACGCGGAAGGACAACATGTGCTTGTGTGTTTGCACAGTCTGTATTTGTCGTGGAGCGTCCTGTGCCAGATTTAAAGTGAAATAATGAAATAAATAGACATTCCTCCCATTTTTGTCAGCATAATTCCACATTGGCTTCCCCTGTGCTGAAATGTTGATGGAGGAAGATGACTGGAGAAAAGTGTGTGTCGGGGAGCGAGCGAGAGAGGCTGTGGAAATTCCCAGCGACTCCTCCAGAAGGCTCTTAACAAACATCCGCCTCGCACGCTACCACCTCTCGCTCTCCCTCATACAGTCGTGTTGTTGGGTGACCTCAGTGGGGCCCGCCGCCGCAGGCCGCTTTCCCAAGGCAAAATAGACCGTTTGTTGTTGCAACGTTTAGTTTGAAGACACAGGTTGGAGCCTAGCCTGAGTAAAACTCTCCGTTGCGGGTGAAAGTCGCTCGGGGGAGATCTGGCGACCTGTACTAGGAGACTTGGAGCTTACGCGTGTGTGTTCGTGCGAGCGCGGGTGTCTATATGTTTGTGAGTCAACACCGTTTTAGCCAGGAACATTTACGAAAAGTTTACTGCCACAAATATAGAGTCTACATATTTGTCAAGTTTGTATTTCAGTAGTTCCACATGCAGGAGGGTTGTGCCCATAAAAAGGTATCAAAAAAGGGATTTTCCTTATTTCTCTTTCTTTCTCTCTTTACTCCCCCCCCCCCCCCCCCCAAAAAAAAGAGTGCATATGGCGCAGGGAAGCTTTGATGAGTGAATTTCATAAATCCTCATCACAAGGCGACACACTGCAATGCAGTAAATGTCAAATGTTCAACCAAGCCAATTATTACATTTTGGATTGAAGTTAGAGCGGCACAGTGGTGCGTGCGTGTGGTTTACCTCAAAGTCGACGTTTCAAATCTTCAAATATCGACTGAGTGGCTGTTCGCATAGGTCAGCCCCACGTACTCCATTTTCTTCAGAAAAACATGCATCTGCCTAGGTATGGTGAATTGAGACCACAATAGTAAATTCTCTAAGTGTGAGTCTGTGAGTGTTTGTATTTAGCCTGTGATGAACTGGTGACCATTCCTAGCAAATGACCATGTGTGTCTCTTTCTTTCCTTCTAGATATTCAGTACAGAGAAGACGGCAAGACAGAAGTGCCTTAAAGGAGAGCGTGAAAAAGAAAAGGAACCTCACACAAATCCGTATCTAAATAGAAATGAGTCCATTCAAAAAGCAACGGGGGCGATCCCCTTCGTCATCCCGAGGCCGAGGAGGGCGAAGGAAAGCGAGCGCTAAGCCTCCTCAAGAGACAGTCCCCAAAAGAATCAAGCAAGAGTCACTCTGCAAAAGCCCACAGAACACACCCAGCACTTTCTCCAAGCAGAGCCCACCCGCAGCGGGCGACCTTCACAAGGAGCTGATCGCAGACCAGCATACCCCCGGGAGGGGCGAGTCAACCGGGTCGAGGAAACCGGCCGATAAGGACGCGGCAAAGACGGCACAAAATTTGACGGAGTGCCAAAGTGTGTCGGCAGGCTCAGCAGCATCCCCTACCTCTCTGGCTGCCAACCACAACCCCGGCCCGGCCTCTGTGTCAAGCAGAAAAACGGCCACTTTCAAAGCTCGCGTTCCCAAGAAGAAATACACTTATGAGCACTTTGCCAACAACGCCACTCTTCCCGCCACCCTTCCTACCTCCAGCCATGCACCCACAGGCAACAAAATCGGTGACAGTGTGAATCCGACTCTTAATCATCTAAAGAATTGCAACAATGTTAGTCATATCATAAACATCAAAACAGATGCTCCTATAAAGAGTAACATTACCATGGCCAATAGCAGAAGTAATGCGTGCTCAGGTAATCAGTCTTCAGTTCAACAAGTTGTTAGTAAAGGCACAGAAGATGGCGGGGCTCTCAGGACACTAGTAGCCACCATAGAAAAAGAGCCCCAGGTGGGGGCAAACGAATCAGAGGCCGCCCCCAACTCAGTGCGCTCCTCCTCCACCGACACAGCCAGCGAGCACTCGGCTGATCTCGACGTGACGGAGGCAAATGGACTGAGCAACCCAAAGACCCCTGCTCCCTTTCTGAACTCGCTGCCCAAGGGGGCCGGCGATACCGGTGAACTTGGTGAAGCACTTGCTGAAGAACTTGGCAAAGGTTTGAAAAATCAGAGAGTCTTGGCTCGACAAATAAGGAACTCTGTCGAAGCCGGTGTCGGCGCGACAGGCCAGGAGAAAGACTTGTGCTCCCTGTCCCCGGTGTTCACACCTGGTGTGGTAAGGGAGGTACGGGGGCGTAGCGTCCAAGTCCAGCTCCAAGGAAAGAACACCATTGTTAAATATCCTTTTGATGGCGGAACCATGATGACTGCATCAGGATCCGCGAGCGTTGTGGAATTAGTTTTGGATGCGCCCCCACCTGGTGTGTCGACCGTAGCTGTTAGTACAAAAGTGTGTGTGCCCTTTGGGGGAGACGAGGGGGGGCCGCTGCTGTACAGAGAGGGGGTTGTCTCTCAGGTGGACCCTCACCCTGGTGTCTCGTTCCCCTACCAGGTGGTTCTGAGTGAAGACGGAGAGATGCTGGGCAACGGCACTGGCCGTCAACGGGGAGATAAAAGTAAACCTCAGACCGTGTGGGTTTCCCGACAAAGTCTGAGACTCCTCACCCCTCCTTGGGATGTCCCGCACTTGGAGGGTGGGGGTGTGCGGGAAAGGGAGCGGGACAGGGAAAGAGAAGAACGAGAGTGGAGGGAGGAGATGGAGGTGGAGAGAGAGGTTTGCCAGTTGAGTAGTGGAATGGGTGTACTGGTAGGGGGAGCAAGGCTGACCCATGGCTTGTCTCATCAAGGGCTCGCCGCCGGGCATCCCTACGGAAATTTGCATCCCTCCACCATAACTGCTAATATGGGGGCCAGCACAATCTACTCAGACATAGAGAGACCCAAACACGTCAACATCCCAGAGGAAGATGTTGAGGTATCTCGTCTAAATATGTCTGCTGCGCCCAAGACGAGCCCTGCCACGTCACAGCACAGAAATATAATTTCCAAGTCCAGTAGCTACCAATCACCCTCGACCCACCTCTCTGTGGTGAGGGGTTTGGGGCCCCCGGATTTCGCCAACCTAGCAAGCCCTCAGCCTCCTCCTTCACCTGCCTTACTCAATTCCGAAATGAACACTGTGCCAAATCTACCTCCATCCAAGATCACACCCAGTCAGACCCCAACACCCTTGTCCGTAGGGGGTTCTTCCACTACTTCTTCTCGCTCCAGGACGCCCCTCTCGTTGGCTCAGAAATACAAGAAGGGCGACGTTGTGTGCACCCAGAACGGTATTCGGAAAAAGTTCAACGGCAAGCAGTGGCGGCGGCTGTGCTCCAGGGAGGGCTGCATGAAGGAGTCTCAGCGTCGCGGCTATTGCTCCAGACACCTATCCATGAGGACCAAGGAGATCGAAGCCGCTGGGGGAGCGGACAGGGCCGGAGGTGGCGGCGGCTCAGGGACCGTGACGCCGTCTGACCTGCGGGGGAGAGCTGGCAGTGAATTTGAGTGGGATGACACGTCAAGGGAAAGCAGCGAGACGAGTAGCCGGGGAGACTCCAGACCCCGCTTGTTCCTCCCCCACGACCTGTCGGCACGCTTCGACTTTGACGAGTGCGAGGCGGCCACCATGCTGGTGTCGCTAGGAAGCTCCCGCTCAGGCACCCCGTCCTTTTCGCCCATCTCCAACCAGTCCCCGTTCTCCCCTGCCCCCTCTCCCTCGCCCTCCCCACTGTTTGGCTTCAGGCCGGCAAACTTCTCCCCGATCACCGCCTCCCCGGTTCTTCAACACCGGCACAGGCACAGGCAACCAAGCGGCACGGGGGGAGGAGGTGGCGGCAAGGCAACCACCCCGGCAGGGGGAGGAGAACGGGAAAGACTCTCTTCGAGCATCCAGCCGTCGTTCCACAGCAACCTGACGTTTACGGTCCCGATGAGCCCCAGTAAACGAAAACCTGATGCACCCCCTGCTCCGCCCCTCCCCCTGCACCACCACAATTACACGCCCAAGACAGAGCTGGAGCAGAGCGACCTCAACAACTCTTTCAGAGTGCTGTCCCCGCAGACACCGGCGTCACATTCCCACACGCCCACCTTTTCGAGGCCGAAGGGGTCCACCACCCCCTCCTCCAGCAGGCCTCCGTCCTCCGCTGCTGCCTCCCCTCCTCCTCTCCTTGTGTCCCCGGCGCCTCCGTCCCCTCTGACCGCCGACGGAGGGCCTCGTCGCGTGGTGCCTGTGTCCCATCAGAACTTGCGGGACTCACCTGTCATTGTGAGGAACCCTGACGTTCCGCTAACAAAATTCATTGAGTGTCCCTTAGGAAAAATGGGCGAAAAAGTCGGAGGGGTGCAGCCTCCTTTACCTAAAGACAACGGCATAACCACCTTCGCGCCCCAACCGATATCTGGCCTCCAGGTTCCTGTCCCCATCAACGCTGCAGCAGCCCCAGTCCCCAGTGGTACCGTCCTTCTGCGAAGTCTGGCCCAAACCTTGCTACTAGTCTCCCCGTCGCCGTCCTCTCTGCCCACATCGGACGTCGCCCCGCTGGCGGCCCTATCTGTCGCCGTTGGCACGACGGTCGCCGGACCTTTTCCGTGTAACGCGGACAGCTCCAGAGAAGGAGGGCAGGCCCGGGGCTTTGAGGGCGAGGTGCAGCAGCCCGTCCCTTGCCACCCTTCGCCCACGGCACTGCTACCCCTGATCCTGCCCATGGAGAGCCTTCACCCAGCACCGCGCAAGGACATCATCATGGGACGGCCCGGCACAGGTGAGAATGGTTTAAATTTCTGGTGACAGAGTCTTTTTCCTCCTAACTTGATTTCTGTAACATTATTCTCTTCAAAGTGCTTTGGACTCGTAATATTAGGACGTAATGTTAAAACACTACCACTTGGCTAGCTACTTCTTTCCTTTGCAATGTGTCAATTGCAGCAACAAAAGGGGTAAGAAGCATGAAGGTGGCATGACCCGAATGTGGCAGCGATGCCCAGCAAACAATGTTTGCTTAAGCGACATGCTGTCGTCCTTATGGTCATCCTTCGTGTTTGTCACTCCGAAGCTGCCGCTCATGTGACCCGCGCAACCACCTGCGATTTGTCGCGCAGTCCTAATATTGTGCACATGATGTCCCGAAATGCAGCACGCTTGCTGACTTGGCTCTCATTTGTATAGCAGAGTTGTCTATTTTACGCCCTTGCAGGAGTGTCAAATTCCTTTTTATGGCAGGCCACATTGTAGTTAGAGGAAAATTGTAGAAAAATGATCACCTTATTATATAATGGCCCCTCTTTTCATTATGAAACATATTTTTAGTAAGAAATAGAACTTGAAATCAGAAATCAAGGATATGATGGCAAACACCTTTGTTCCGTTTATGTTGAGAAGGGTTTGGTGAAGAAAAAAAACATGTATGATCTGTAAAACAAAAAAAAGTGAAATCACAATGTTAGTACAGATTTTCAGACAGAGTGAAAAGTACAAATCCATTTAGCAGGAACTATAACGTCGATGCTGTTGATTTGCTTTAGTAGGTCACATAAAAAAAATGTTGCCGTCCAGATCGGGCTCGTAGGCTTCCAGTTTGTCACATACCTTAAAGCATCCATACTCATTCACTCAAATGGTCTTGCATGTCGATTTAGAAATGAGAGGGATGAAAGAATAGATGCTGGTGTGTTTGTGGGAATTAGACTTGTTCTGGGATTAGCTCCATGTTCCATATTTCAAGTCATTAGAGAAGGATGCAATAAGAAAATAACACACAAAGTTGGAAATCTCAGGACTCCAAAAAAAAGGTTTTATTGACTGGATTGACTATGCAAGGTGCTGAATGTGGACCAGGAAAGGTGTGTGTGTGTGTGCGTGTGCGCGCGCGTGTGTGTCTGTCCGTCCGTCCGTCTTTCGGTTTGTGGGTCTTTCGGTCTGTGTGTGTGTGTGTGTGTGCGTGTGTGTGTGTGTATATATATATATATATATATATACAGTGCCTTGCGAAAGTATTCGGCCCCCTTGAACCTTTCAACATTTCGCCACATTTCAGGCTTCAAACATAAAGATATAAACTTTGAATTTTTTGTCAAGAATCAACAACAAGTGGGACACAATCATGAAGTGGAACGAAATTTATTGGATAATTTAAACTTTTTTAACAAATAAAAAACTGAAAAGTGGGGTGTGCAATATTATTCGGCCCCCTTACTTTCGGTGCAGCAAATTCACTCCAGAAGTTCAGTGAGGATCTTTGAATGATCCAATGTTGTCCTAAATGACTGACTGATGATAAATAGAATGCACCTGTGTGTAATCAAGTCTCCATATAAATGCACCTGCTCTTTGATAGTCTCAGGGTTCTGTTTAAGCCTCTCTGCGCTTTGAAGACAAAGGAACACACCAGGCAGGTCCAAGATACTGTTGTGGAGAAGTTTAAAGCCGGATTTGGATACAAAAAGATTTCCCAAGCTTTAAACATTTCAAGGAGCACTGTGTAAGCAATTATATTGAATTGGAAGGAGTATCAGACCACTGCAAGTCTACCAAGACCCGGCCGTCCCTCCAAACTTTCATCTCAAACAAGGAGAAGACTGATCAGAGATGCAGCCAAGAGGCCCATGATCACTCTGGATGAACTGCAGATAACTACAGCTGAGGTGGGAGAGTCTGTCCATAGGAGAACAATCAGTCGTGCACTGCACAAATCTGGCCTTTATGGAAGAGTGGCAAGAAGAAAGCCATTTCTCGAAGATATCCATTAAAAGTCTTGTTTAAAGTTTGCGACAAGCCACCTGGGAGACACACCAAACATGTGGAAGAAGGTGCTCTGGTCAGATGAATCCAAAATGGAACTTTTAGGCAACAATGCAAAACGATAAGTTTGGCGTAAAAGCAACACAGCTCATCACCCTGAACACACCATCCCCACTGTCAAACATGGTGGTGGCAGCATCATGGTTTGGGCCTGCTTTTCTTCAGCAGGGACAGGGAAGATGGCTAAAATTGATGGGAAGATGGATGGAGCCAAATACAGGACCATTCTGGAAGAAAACCTGTTGGAGTCTGCAAAAGACCTGAGACTGGGACGGAGATTTATTTTCCAACAGGACAATGATCCAAAACCTAAAGCCAAATCTACAATGGAATGGTTCACAAATAGACGTATCCAGGTGTTAGAATGGCCAAGTCAAAGTCCTGACCTGAATCCAATCGAGAATCTGTGGAAAGAGCTGAAGACTGCTGTTCACAAACGCTCTCCATCCAACCTCACTGAGCTCGAGCTGTTTTGCAAGGAAGAAAGGGAGAGAATTCCAGTCTCTCGATGTGCAAAACTGATAGAGACATACCCCAAGCGACTTGCAGCTGTAATTGCAGCAAAAGGTGGCGCTACAAAATATTAGCGCAAGGGGGCTGAATAATATTGCACGCCCCACTTTTCAGTGTTTTATTTGTTAAAAAAGTTTAAATTATCCAATTAATTTTGTTCCACTTCACGATTGTGTCCCACTTGTTGATTCTTGACAAAAAACTAAACTTTTATATCTTTGTTTGAAGCCTGAAATGTCGCGAAATGTTGAAAGGTTCAAGGGGGCCGAATACTTTTGCAAGGCACTGTATATATACATATATATATATATATATATATATATATATATATATATATATATATATATATATATACATACACACACACACACACACACGTGTGTGTATATATTTTTATATTATGTATGTGTGAGTGCATGTGTGTGAGAGTGCCTGCGTACGCCCGCAGCGTGAATCACGGAATGCCGGCAAGGATGTACACGTGAGTGCCCAAACGTCTGTTGCCATGGCAACAAAGCAAACATTTCAACGGACAAAACATGGAGGCAGGGAATACAATCACGCACGTGTGTAAGCGGGTCCTCTGATGACACGGGCTCACGTGCGCGTGTATAGCACAACAACACGTTGTCAAGCGGGATTTGGGTCTTATAGATCAGTGGTCCCCAACCTTATTTGCGCCACGGAACGGTTACATGTCAGAAATATTTTCGCGGGCCGGCATTTATATAAATAAATAATACATTTATATGAATAAATAAATAATACATTCATAATAAATATATAAATACGATGAAACAAAATGATACGACTGACATAAAAATAAGTACAAATGACAAAAATAACACTCACCATTACGTTGAATTAGTGGGAGCACTGAGTTTGTTTCTCAGAAACGAGCCAGTCCCATCTAGACGTAATCGGAGACAATCACACCCGAAGTGATTAAGGTTTGTCTTTTATTGCAGGATGCTTGGTCTCCATGTGTTGAAGCAGTTTTGAATGCCACATATTAGCTTTGCGGGCTCGACTGGGAAAACATGTCACGTGACCGGGACGAGTGTCTTGACCTGAATTAATTGATCGTCGAGCATTATTTTTTTTTCTGTGCGGCTTGGCGCCCCGGTACCAAGTGACTCACGGACCGCCGGTCCGCGGCCCGGTGGTTGGGGACCACTGTTATAGATGATCTCCGAGGGGATGAGAAAGCCACTGGTGTAAATGACGCCCCCCATAAAATTTTTAATATGACATTTTGATTATTAATACAAGTGTCAATAGCAAGTGAGGAGGAGAGTGTGTTCACAAAATTAAAGTGGAAACACATTTGAAAGTCAGTGCAGGCCCGATTATTGCACGTCTGTGAACAACGTGATTATCCTGTAGTGTTGGGTGTGTTAAGCATGACTCTTAAACATGTGCAGGTGTGTGTGTGTGTAATACTATGACGTTAGATCGGGGGTCTCAAACTCCAGTCCTCGGGGGCCCCATTCCTACATGTTTTCCAAGTTTCCCTCGTTAAACACACCTGATTCAATTATCAGGCTCCTGCAGAACGTGAGGATGAACTGATCATTTGAATCAGGTGTGTTTAACGAGGGAAACTTGGAAAACATGTAGGAATGCAGCCCCCGAGTACTGGAGTTTGAGACCCCTGCGTTAGATGATGTTTGAAATACAAAAAAAAAAAAAAAAAAACATTTTTCTGCCGAACGACACCGCGCTGCAAAATTCTTAATCATTCCCTAAATCAGTGTTTCCCAACCTTTTTCCATTCACGGTACACCTTTTCATTGGAAAAAATCTCGAGGCACACCACCAACAAAAATCTGTTAAGTGTTGCTCCAACTTCTATATTATAATCAGTTATATTACAACGAAAGACGTAAAGTCCTACACCTATATATGTATAAAGAGTCGAATAATTGAATAAAAATAAATACAAAATATTCTTTTAATTGTATTTCTTTTTTTAAATAAAAGTGAGTTTTTTAAAAAATGTTTTAGACAGTGTAAGGAATAAACTATTGAAAGTGATTGTGATTAAAATCCAAAAGAATCAACATGACTGTTTACTTTTTTAGACTAATGCTACAAATATTACGACTATAAGAACAATGTCACAGCAGCTGAGTGGCTATCACAATCGAAGTGTCTCGATTTGACTGTGTATTTTATGTTGATGAAAAATTAACAATCCAGGTTCTCTGGTTGAGCTGCATGCTCTGATTTCCATCGGACTGCAAACGCACCACAACCATATAGTCATAGTATCTGTCACTGTTGGCAAAAGCACACAGCAACACACATAAACTGAATATGTTCCGATGCAATACAATCAGACCGACACAACATGAAATCTCAAGATTCTCCGATTCTCCACGCATGCACTATTAGCAAGTGGCTGACCAGGCCTTGCGCGAACTGGCCAGTGGTTTGGCGATCCCGTTTACAATGCGCTCCGTAGTAAATATTGGACAATCCCATGGCACAGCTGAACATCTCTCACGGCACACCAGTGTGCCGCGGCACAGTGGTTGGGAAACACTGCCCTAAATGATACTGTTTGGAAGGACATGTTCTTAAATGTTGCCATTTATCCTCGGGGCAATATTCAAAACAGCCTCTTGACAACACTGCAGTTCTTCCAAAATTGTGACACGCGCGACATGTCACAAGTGCACTTTTCCCCAACACCTTTGGAAAAATAAAGCTCAGCGTTTTTAACCCTTCACTCTATCGCATTGCGGTGCCCCCCCTCCCATCTTCCCCTCTCCCGCTCTCCTCATCCTGGTCTACCCGGATACGGATACACGGCAATAATATCCCAGCTCCCTCCCTCCCTCACTCACTTTTTATGTAACACTTGAAAGCACTTGCATATCCTCACCGGCCGTGGCAACAAGCACAACTGGATGTGGTGTTTTTGCTTGCCGCTGACCCAAAAGGACTTTTCTCTGCATAAAAGGTCACTTGGAAGATTAACTGTTGTGAATACTCAGAGGGAAGACTTTATCAAGTTTTCAAAACTCTTTCTCTCATCCTTACATCTCCCCCAAATCGTTATATCTGCACGCCTTTATCTTTTGAATATCTCTTTTTTTATTTTTTGCTCAGTACTGTCCAATGTTCCGGGGGCACTCAGCCATGTATCTGCGGGCAAGTAGTGCCACCATACGGCCAAACTGGAGAATCGCATGTACAGCAGAGATTTTTTTTTAGAGGGGGGGTGATCTATGGGGCAGCGTAAAGTACCCCCTCTCCATCAGTGTGTCTGATAACTGTTATTTCTACATTACAGCACACTCTTAGTTCAATACCAAATCTCCTGTAACGTCTCTTACCAGAGGTGTGTGTGTGTGTGGGGGGGGGTTAGGGTTAGGGTTAGTGATTGTGATGTGTAGCAGCAAGTCAAGTGACTGGTGAGTGAGGTCCAATTCGATGCGATAAGCGAAAGCCTCGGCGACGAGACCTCAGGTGACTTGGATCACTGTTGCCACGGTAACTGCGAAGGACTGCCGCATGCAAGTTCTAATTGGAGCAAGTAAACGGCGGGATTCCGGTGAGGGCGGAAGACAAATTGAGGCGAGAGCGAGATTGGACGGGAGTGCACCTCGCCCGCCTCGTGGCCAGCGGAGGTAACGATTGGGAGTAAAGGTTTCTCGTTCATGTGGCGCACGCACACGTTGGGTTCATGATGCCTGTTAGAAGAGGAGACAGGCAGCGGTTGAACACCTACACACGTTACAAGCGCAGTCACAGCGAGGGTTCGTAAGGCTTCAGTGAGAGTCTATTTTTTCCCTCGAGGCCACTGATTCGCAAAATGCATTGCGTGCACCATTAAGTACGTGGGCTCTCTCTAGTGGTATGCAGAAGAATCACTGCCCAAGTACAGTTCAGTTGTTTTCAACTTAAGTTCATTTTTTATCTTCAAGAAATGTGAATTTCAACGTGCCTGATGCACAACCACATGTAGAAAAAGTCCAAATGCTCCAAAATGGCTGGCAGCAAGTGCTCAGTGCTGTTGCGTCGTACGTCATCACTCCTGGAATGACTGTTGTTAGTATAATATATACAGCTTAAGTTAAATATTACGTTTCAACCATTTACTATATTTTTATACGCATTTCAAGCTTTTTCAAAAGGACGTAAAATTTAAAAAAATTGAACAATGTATACTGATCACATTATAATCACTCTGGATAAATCGACTTTGATCGCAAGGCTAGGAAAATACTCCAATTTTGCTCCGTTGTTAGTTTATAGTATGTGTGTACCGTGCTTTAACTGATTACAGCAAAAGTGCTGTTGTGGGGACCTGGGCCAAGAATGAACCTGCGCAGGCCTTTTTCTCAACAAAATTGCAAGATGATACTTTACTTAATTTCTTAGTGAATAAAGCAATGACAAAATGCAGGTGCACAGTTTGGTGCTGAGGGGGTTAAGCGTTTTTACAAGTGAGGGCGGCCTGCCAGAATCTCTCTCAACATCTCTGGCCATATCTCAAAGCTCTTGATGGGCTGACCGCAATGGAGACCCCTCCCAGTATTGTGTTGGTCTGGATGTGCTAGCTCAGCATGACTCATGCATCTTGCTTGAGAAATACAGCAAGCAAGTGTTCACAATGTCCAGGTTGTGTTCTCGTCACACTTTTTCGCATTGTTCCCTTTGTCTGTGGCCGAGCCTTCCTGTATTTGAGAGGACTTGTCTTTTCACAAGTACTTTTCTCTCCTCCTCCCCCGTCCATGCCTCCCCCTGGTGAAAATGGCTCTATTTTTACCCACCACTCATGGAGCGTTTCAGCCGTTTCCTTCTCTTTCAAGTGGCCTCCTCTTTCCCCTCTCCCCCCCACCCACTTGTGCAAGCGTGTTGCATCAGAACGCTTCGCACTCTTGTTTCAGAAATGTCTATTTATGTACATTGATTTGAAACGTATTCATTTGGGAAACTGGCATCACTCGCCTCTTATTGCATTGGCCGTATAAGAGCAAACGCGCTGGTTTCTGAAATGATTTGTGTTTTGTAGTCAGTAATATAAAACGGCGATAAATGATTTTAAGAATAAAATCTACAACAAAGGCCTCATTACCATCAATCAAATTGCAAAATCTTACAGTAGTGAGCTCACGAGCGCATCCCATCAGCAACAGAAATTGGAACGTTTGTGTTTGGGTGGGATCTTGTAAACATCCCCACAAGGCAATTGGTTGTCCTAAATCCGAATGTCGATGTTTAATTGGTCGCTTTCCGCGTCTGTCTGCGTTTACTACGACAGTTTGCACCAATGGTACGAGCCCCGAAATAAACTGTACTAAGCTCTCGAAAGAGCTTCATTCGAACGACAATAATTGTCACCGTAAAATATTTTAAGTACGTGCACGTGTTTTATTATCGAAGCTGTGTTGTATTCTTAAACGTTTTTTAGATGAGCTTAATCTGTGGCACCAGATGACATTTGCATATGACTGGCATTCCACTGCACCTTTAGACCAATCACAATGAGCGGCGGGCTCATGACTGGGAGCCGCCCCAGCCAATGGCAGACACCGATTGGTGGAGGTGGGCGGGACAAAGGTTGGGCGAGGTTGATAGGAGCAAGAAGGGGAGGGAGGAAAAGCCAGCCAGCAAGCATAGCAAGCGAAGCAGCCTAGTTTACAACAAGAGGAAGAGGGAGGGACGAAAAGAGAGAGTAGAACGGGGAGCCGGGACAAAAATACGCGATTTACTTCGGCCGACGGTGGACTTTTGTGGACCGTAAAACCCGCCCCTAAGTGAACGACGTGTGCCCGTGGTGTGTTCCGCTAGAAGCTGCTAGCTAAACCTGCGTGCGGACGGCGGCGCTCTCCCCTCGCCACTACTCGCGTCTCGTCTTCCGCTGCGAAACGCTTTAAACTCGAGGAGGCGGAGGACTAAGTGAGGAACGGGCGATTCGGGTCCGTTTTTGTTTGCCCGCTCACCGGAATCGGCGCCTCGGTTGTTGTCTTGTATCGAGGGCTGGCGGTGGTTGCGGCACTGGCTCCATTGGTCAGGTTGTGATGGATGAATGCGCCAGTCAGCCCCATTTGTCCGTACCTAGCAAACAGGTAGACACACGACAACAAGAGCGTAATGGGCGCGCTCATCCTTCGCTGTAATAGAGCGTTCCATCCCGTCGCCTCGATGGGCTGCAACGAGGCCAGCGGATAGATTGTAGTTCGCAAACGGACAGCGGAATTGGGGCAGTGCATGTTTCCGCTACGTCTTTGAAACTGAGACATGAGAACACCCGCGTCGTTTTGGCGTCTGTCTGTGCGCGACCAGGGGCGTGCCCGAGGACTCGCTTCCGAATTGGGCGCCGCGGCGATTCGGGCTCTGATGCTCGCCCCGGGCATGAATGCATAACCCCCCCCCCCCCCTCAAAAAGAAAAAAAAAGAAAAGCGTCGAACCTCAGTGGACTCTCAGCTTGTGTAGACATTTTTGTTTTTTAATCAACCATTTTGGCTGCGTCCGGAGGGTGCCAGTTTTGCGCAGGTTGGGTGGCGATATGACCCGTGTTGACTGCGTAGTGGCCGGTCTGATGTTCTAATCCAGGCCGTGGACACATTCGAGGCCTCGGTAACCCCTTCAGCGCCACACCGCAACACTAATGTAAACAAACAACCGCGGGAGGGCATCGGGGCTACTTGGACCGAAGCCAACGGGGGAACCCAGTCTTTGAACCACAATCAATTCTGTTTTTGTTACGTTGGAAAGTTTTTACCGCATTTTTCCACTTTGGAAGCCAAACAATAGCTTGACGTTTTTCCTCAGCCTACTGTCAAGGATGACATATACAAACAGAATCCTCTCATCAATAGCAGATCAACATTTTGGACCAACTCACTGTCTCTTGTAGAAGAGACAAAATTGTTGAAAAGGCTACATTAGCACGTTTTTCTTTTTTTTTCTTTCTTTTTTTGGGACAACCATCAGCGATAACGCCACCATGTTCTCGTCAGAGAATCGTCAGTACCTTCGCCAAGGATTAAGCATGTTTGGTTAGTCCTCCCTTCAATTCCTCCATTGTTGATTGCTATTTGTTAAGTTCAGTGTGATAGTTTGTCAGCTGTTTCCATCTTGAATTTCCGCACGTTTTTGCAACATACGAGCGTTTTGCTAGTCACATGACCCCAAACAGATTCAATTTCTTTTCTTGGCTTTTTCCCCCCCATTTGTGGTGATAACAAAAGAAATCGTTTATTTATTTTACATATTGATTTGTATGATAATATATGGTGTATAATGTATAATCTTAAATTTATGTCCTGGAGAAGGAACCTAATTTAGGAAATTGAGCTAAGTGTTTTATATTTGTGGCTTCATTGCTCCCCTTCCCAAAAAAAACACGATTTGCATCAGTAGATGTTCTGTCCAATAAAGGAAATAGAACGGCGGTAATTATGCGTAGAAAGGCCTGCTGCTTTGAAATCGGATTTCAGAGTACAGCTTGTACTTTCTCATATCAAGACCCAAATTCCAAATCTGGTTACTCCCCCACATTCTTAAGATGGGATATAGTAGTGCTTTGACTTATGAACCTCTTTTTCCGTGACCCCTCCGATAACTCAAAACACACCTCAAAGCCTCTCATCCAAATTCATTCAAATGCAATCAATCATTTGAGTCCACGATCCGTTTGTGGGCCCCCGACCCTCAGTTTGCACAAACCGTCTTTTGTCTCCACAGTGTGGACCAATGTGGAGCCCCGGTCTGTCCCGGTGTTCCCCTGGCATTCTTTAGTGCCCTTCCTGGCACCCGCCCAATCAGATACCCCTTCTCAGCCGGGGGAGGGCCTTCACCCTGTCAATCACCCCCATGCGGCCGCTCCAAAGACAGGTATGGCCATAGCGCCATTGTTTTTCTTTCCTATCGAAATACTTGTTTGTAGTTTGGCTGCTTTTGCGACGTGTGCAACTCGTGTACAGTCTCTTCAAATGAAAGCCGGAGCGACCAATTTTGTCCGAAAAATTTGTTCCCTGTGCCATTTTTCACAGACTGTCAGGCGGGGGCGGTGCCGCCCCCCGAACCCGCCGAGGCCCCTCACACGTTGGAGCGGGGTCCCCCGACTCAGCACGCCGTCGCACCCGAGGAGTCGGAGAAGGAGAAAGTGGACGCGGACAGGCCCGAGAGCGAGACGGAGAGCGACGTGGATGACCCGTATGTCGTTTTTTCTGCATTCGGCCCTGTAAACACGCGTCATGTATTTCAACATCTTATTCTTGAAGTGAGCGTGACGGCAAAGCGTGGAAGGTGGAAAATACTTTAATTCAAGGGATGTTCTTCCCGCTCTGGGTTGTAATGAAGTGCCATTCTCAAATAAAAGTCAGCGGCCTCGTCAGTGACGCTGAGCATGTTGATGGAAGGCCGGCGCACGTCTGGACTTTCCTCCGCACTTGAGAGAACTTTGAGTTTTTGTCACCTGTAGCTTCCTCCCCGGCGTTGTGCCCGAGCAGCCGCTCTCGACGTCTCCCGTTAAGCGGCGGACACAATCCCTCAGTGCGCTGCCCAAAGATGGGGACAAGAGCAGCCCCGGAAAGGTAGTCCTCCTCGCGCTTGTGGATGAGGCTGCGCTTGTGTTTAATTCCGTGTGTCATTCTCAGCGGGAAAAGGACCACATCCGGCGACCGATGAACGCCTTCATGATTTTCAGCAAGCGCCATCGAGCGTTAGTGCATCAGCGCCACCCCAACCAGGACAACAGGACCGTCAGCAAGATCCTGGGCGAGTGGTGGTATGCCCTTGGACCTAAAGAGAAACAGAAGTACCACGACTTGGCTTTCCAGGTCTGCTCTTTAATAGGCCTGTTTGAGAAAAAAATATCTATTTGGATTTATGAAGCATGCAAGTTAGTGTTAGCAATGAACTAGCAGACTCTTCTGGAATAATTTCTTTGCTCAGGTAAAAGAGGCCCACTTCAAGGCTCATCCAGACTGGAAGTGGTGCAACAAAGACAGGAAGAAGTCCAGCTCCGAAGGTCGCGGCGTCCCCGGCGGCAAAGACATCCGCGAAAGGAGCATGTCTGAGTCCACGGGTTGGTCTGGCGACGCCAAGAGTCACCATGACTCTCGGAGCTTTTTCCGAACATCCGTTTTGGTTTTCTGTCCCCCCCACCCAGAGCCCCATTCTGTGGAGGTGAAGGGGGTGGCGGCCCCGAGCCTGGCGGGCATGTCGGAGAGGAGTCAGACGGCGGAGGGTCACATGAGCCAGCTGACGCGTCCCAGAGCCTTCTCGCAAAGCGCCGTGCACACCATGGAGCGGGCCGACAGGGCCAACACACAAGCACTGGCCGAACTGGCTCAGGTGAACAGCAAGTTGTCCATTTTTACATTTGCTATTCCAGAACGCAGAGTAGTTTAAAAAATTTTTTTCGAAAGAATGATGTTCATGAATAACAAAAGAATCAAATTGTATCATTTTGAAGATGTGTGGTGACGGAGGCGGACAGTTTTCCAGCCACGCCCCCTCCCGGTCGCAGCCCCAGCGGGCTGTCAGCGAGGACATGACCAGCGACGAGGAGCGCATGGTCATCTGCGAGGAGGAGGGTGATGATGATGTCATCGGTAAGAACAAAACAGCCTCTAAATTGGCACTGACTTTTGTAAACCGCCATTGCTCAGGAAGCTTCATGTTTTGCCGCGCCCCGCTTGGTACTGAACCTGTTGTGGCATTGAATGTCAAGTGGAACTGTAGCGCTTGTTCTTCTCTAGAGGACCCTTACCCCAGCAGCTCCATCGACCTCAAGTGCAAGGAGCGGGTGACCGACAGCGACAGTGAGAGAGGCTCCGGTGACGAGAGCGCTCACAAGGTAAGCGGGCGTCTGCCGCCACTCCGTTCTTCATACAATGCGTCGTCAAATGGCAGTCATGGCATTGACGCAAAAGACTCACTTGGGTACTTTCACCAGTTATTGCTTGTGTTTGTTCAAAACTTACATGACAAAAGGACATTGAAAAAAATCATGAAATATTCATGGCGCAATGAAATATTGAGGGAAAAAAAATGCTTTGTTTCCCAGCGTGTCTTCGCTCCCGTCATCTGCTCCACGGCAGCCTCGTCTTCCACGCATCACGGCAGGAGCGCATCCCTGTCTTCCTATCCGGTCGGCAAGCGCTACGATGAGGGGAGGTCGGGGGCCGGTTCCGACTCTCGCAAGAGGGGTGAAGGAGACGTTAAGGACACTTTTGGGTGTGAGGCGGCAGCATTGCATGCCTCCCCACTCGCCCTCTCGCTCTCCTTGGGCCAGTCTGTCATCTCCGCGTCACCTTCGCACCTCGGCGTGGGCGCAATGCGGGTGGCCTCCACTGTGTTGACCAACGTGATGCGCCCCGTCATCAGCACGCCGCTGCCCATCGTCAGCAAACCCAGAGACGGCAGCGGCTTGCACCCTCCCGAAAGGAAGCCCCCAACGCTCCAGCAGCCGCAAGTCCTGATTGGCACGGCTCCGGGAAGCGCAGCCGTGCCGAGCGGCTACTCCTCCTGTCCCTCGCCCGGCCCCGTGGGTGCCGGTGTGGTGACTAATCTAGTGCTCGGCGGCGCGCTGTCGGGGCAACCCACTGCCGTGCAGCTCATTGGCCCGCAGCCCCCGTCCTGCAACAGCCACTCCAACGGACCCCTGCCTCTCCCCCTGCTCCAGCCTCAGTTCCTGCCCACCTCCTCTCTAACGCCCCCAGGGGGCAAGGCCATCACGCAGGTGCAGTACATACTCCCCACCCTCCCCGCCAATCCCAAGAGCCCGCCGCAGCAACTCTGCCAGCCCAGCAGTATCTTCAACCTGCCCGCAGCGCCGGCCACACACGCTCCCTTGGCCAACGGCAAGCAGCAGGCTCAGAGTTCGCTCGTGTGTTATTCGTCCAGCCCCGCAACAAGAGGTGAGCGCCAAGAGTCATTCCTCTGGGATTTTTTTTATTTTTTTTAGCTTTCTGACCATTTCTATGTTCGCTATCTGGACGTTATGGCAAGCGTGCACATTCAGCACCATTGAGAGTTTTGTATTGCTAGTGTTCCACAAATATTTCTTCCTCTGCTCAGTGCAAACGCAGTCCCCGGTATTCCAGGGTAAAATAGTCGTTCCCATGGCGACAGTCCGCACTGTGCCGGCTCCAGCCCAGCAGTTCCCTGTTGTGGCCCCGCCTCTTCCTGTCCAGAACGGCACTCAAGCGGGGAGCAAGGTTGGCACAAAACATATTGGCTTAAAACACTCGTAGTATTTGTTAGTGATTTTTTTCTTAATTTTGTCGGCAACGTCAGATCATACAGATTGCACCCATGCCAGTGGTCCAGTCTCAGCTGCCCCCAGGAGGGGCGGTTCACCCCGCCAGCCCCTTCCCGGTGACAGTGGCCACCGCCGCCATTGTGGCGCCGGGGCCCGCCGGCCCCTCGCAGACAGTTCTGGTGCCTCCTCCAACCACCAGGTATGAACACTGCAAAAATTCCACAGGAAATCTTAAGAAGAAAATATGTTAAACCGTGAAAAATAAAACTTAAAATAAGCAAAAGTATCTGCCAACAGAACAAGAAAGTTTTACTTGACAAGATTTTGAAAAACTAATACTAGGCCCATAACTACAGCAGTCTTGAAATTAGTATTTTTAAACTTAAAACAAGTACCATGATATAATCAAAATCTTAAAATAAGCAAATTTGATATAAGAAACCACACTTCAGGTTCTTTTGTTGTT
This sequence comes from Syngnathus typhle, assembly GCF_033458585.1. NCBI lineage: Eukaryota > Metazoa > Chordata > Actinopteri > Syngnathiformes > Syngnathidae > Syngnathus > Syngnathus typhle. The sequence continues at coordinate 13,192,123 of NC_083747.1, read as the reverse complement.
GAACAGTCCTCTTAGAATGTTGAAAGTGTTTGTTGTAAGCCTCAGTACTTGAAACTAGCTTTTAATACTCATGGACAAGACTATAAGATTAAATGAGATAATCAAGTAATAAGTATCTTGAAACAAGCTGATGCTTCTCTCATCTTGAGTCAAGTACGGGACTTCTTTCTCTCGTGCTTTACGAACAGAGCGTCTCAACCGTGGTAGACGAGCTAAATGAAGGCACCGAGCAGATCGCGGGATTGCTGGTTTGGGGAGGGGGTTTTGTGCTGCAGGGGTGCCGCTGCGGCGGAGGAGCTCTATTCTGGATGCATTAGTCACACTGCTGGTGGCCCCTGTGCTGCCTCGGCCGTCCACCCCCGCACGCTTGTGCTCGGCTCCGCACCCACACGTACAACACAAGTTCTCCTTTTGTTCTCTGACCAAGCTTCCTTCCCGCGGCTGTCACATCGTTAAACCCAGTCAGCACTTGAACAGACCTTTGGACTCTTCTGCAGGATCACCTACGTACAGTCCACTCTGGGGGTCCCATCAGCACTTCCACCGGTTTCCGCGACAACAGCTTCCTCGTCCTCCCCGTCCTCCCAGCCAGCGCTGCCTCTGCCGGGCTCCGCATACGTGCCACCTTCCTTGGCCACCCTTGGGTTCACCGCAATCCCGCCGCCTGGCCAGACACTGGTTCAGCCGCTGATTTCTGGTCAGTGCAGCACATTTTTAAAAGCATCTCAACTGTCCTTATTCTTTTGCGCACCATTAGTGGGAGCCCACCTACCACACTATGAGAATCACTGACCTATTTTGTTTGGAGTTGATTGACTTCTTTTTACACTTGCATGACGGTCAGACTCCAATTTGAACACCGGTGTCCACCCACATGCAGGTCAACCGCCTCTCCTGGCCACGGCGCCATCTCCGCAGCCCCCCAGCTCAGCCCCCATCTGCGGCTCAGGCAGCCAGATTGTCACCGCCATATACCCTCCTTCGCAAAGTGTCACCATGGCGACCGGGGTGGTCTCCATGGCGGCCGTACCGCCTAGCCCGGGCGTTTACTCTGTCTCCAGCCTTTCCAGCGTTTCCAGCCACGTGATGCCCAAACCCACGGCGCCTCCCGCCGCCGTGTCTGTCCCACAGCTGCATCCTGAGCGCCGCCTGCCTGCCGACAGAGCTGGCGAGAGGCAACCGGAGAGTCAGACAGAGGCGCCGATGCAACCGGAAGACCAGCGGCCGCAGAGCACCATGAGTGGCAGCTCAGTAGTGCCTCCTGGTGGACCCGCTGCGAATTCTTGCAGTCCTCCGCTTCAAATCCAAATCCTCGGTAGGCTTGTTCACATTCTGATGCAGGTGGTGCAAGTAGAAACATTTATTGTAGTCTGCCATTTATATTCTATAGAATAAAGTAGAAGCAATTTATATTTGAGATTTTCTCTTTTTTCCTCCCCAAATAGTTTTTACTGTAGTGTGGGTTTATTTAAATTAGTTTGAAATCATGCTTTTAAATATCATTTGGCAGCCAGCACACCTGGCACACTCAAACCCAGCCAGCTCCCGAGCCGCCCCCCCCAGAAAGTCAAGGCCACACTGGCCAGCATCCCGGTGGGCAGCTACGAGGGAGGGGGTCGCGGCAAGGAGCGGGACAAAGAAAGAGGGGCCGCAGCCACCACCGCCTCGTCTAACAGCCACTTCTCCTTCGACCTGGAACCGGCAGGACCCACGACTGCGTCTCCTGTGTCGCATTCGGCCGAGGAGTCTCCATCCTGTGACGGCACAGCAGAAACTGCCAGAGAGGTCATTTGATGGCAACTAGGGAACAATTCTTGGAAAAAAGGAGAAAAATTAGCCTAAGGGTTCTACAGTAACTCTTATATGGTTGTGTTTTTTTCAGACTGGATGGAAGGACTCCCTCCCATCCTCTCCACTACCTCCACCGTTAGCCACCGAGCCCACCCTGCCGCCCCCGTACACCGACAAAGAAGGATCGGCGCCAAAGAAGATCAAAGCTCGCCCTCCGCCGCTAAAGAAGACATTTGACTCGGTGGACAAGTGAGTGCTGGCAAAACCATGCAATATGGCCAGCCGGATGGCGCGCTATATGGCGTATGCCTTTTTTTTGTGTGTGAGCTGGTCGGGAAGAGTGCTGTCGGAGGTCTACTTCGAGGAGCGCTTCGCTGAGCTTCCGGAGTTTCGGCCCGAGGAGGTGCTCCCGTCGCCCACGCTGCAGAGCCTCGCCACGTCGCCCCGTGCCATCCTGGGCAGCTATCGACGCAAAAGGAAGAACTCAACAGGTTTGATTATTCAATTTCTATGATTAGCGGTGACTTGAGATGCCGTTTACTTTGTCCAGTGCCCCGATTTTGGCTATAAATCTTCAGTTGTTTTTCCCCATTGACATGAATACAAATGCCTTCCTATGTTGTTCAGACTTGGACTCGGCCACCGACGATCAAGCGTCTCCAAAGAGGAAGAGTCGTCGGCGTTCCAGCTGCAGCTCGGAACCCAACACGCCCAAAAGTGCTGCCAAGTGCGAAGGCGACATCTTCACCTTTGACCGGCCAGGTAACACACATGCATGCACACATTTCATTAAACCCTAGCCTGCAAAGCAGGGGTGGGCAATTCCGGTCCTTGAGGGCCGGTGTCCTGCATGATTTCTATGTTCCCCTCTAGCAACACACCTGATTTAAATGGTCAGATAATTAGCAAGGTCTGCAGAAGCTGGATAAAAATCCTGATCATTTGAATCCGGTGTGTTGCAGCAGGGAGACCTATAAAACATGACACCGGCCCGTGAGGACTGGAATTGCACACCCCTGCTGTAAAGTCACACGTGGCATTTGAGCTAGCTACTGTACATGCTTAGGTCGGAAATCAAAACGCTTTCTCTGTCCACATGATTTCAAGATGGTGGCCCCGTGGCGATGTGGTCGCATCATAGAGGTTAAATACTTTTGGTGTTAACTTTTGGTTTTCTATAGGCACCGACAGCGAGGACATACTGGCTGAACTGGAGTTTGACAAAGTGCCGTACTCATCCCTACGACGGACGCTGGACCAGAGGAGGGCGCTGGTCATGCAGCTGTTTCAGGAGCAGCAGGGCTTCTTTCCATCAGGTTGACAAAGCATACACGGAAACAAACAAATAACTTTTATATACTAAGTTAAAGCCGGCTGATCATACTAGAGCAGGGGTGGGCAAACCTTTTGACTCGCGGGCCGAACTGGGTTCTAAATTTGGACCGGAGGGCCGAACCAGGAGCAGATGGACGTAGTGTTTGTGTGAAGTAATATAAGCTACCTGTAAAGGTCATTGCATAAAAGATTTTGGCCTTTAGTAAGTAGTAAAGCATGGATATTTCAAACAAGTTTTTTGAAAACAAATGCATTTATTAACAGCAATAAAAAATAAAACAGAGCAGCCTATTTTGACATGAAATAGCCTGGTGCGTATAGCAGCTATCGTTATAGCATTAGCCATCCGCAAATTCCAATGAGCCTCAGCTCGCAATCTCCCATGAGCCTCAGCAAAGTGTAAACAATCGCGTTTCTCAAACGATCTCCTATAAAATGATCGGAACTGACTAAAGTTCGATCTAACACATTGGTACTGCTTACCTATGTTTCCCTTCCATATCAATCCGTAAATTTACTCTAAACATTAACGGAGCAGCCTATTTTGAAATGAAATAGCCTCGCGGGTACAACAGCTATTCGGTGACGCCCCCTGACTACAGTGGCCGTAATGTTGGGAAGCGATGCGACCTTGTAATTTACTAGTCGTACTAAAACGTACTGAAACATTTTGGCAGAGCACTGTGTACAACCAGTATGGATCAACAAATTCATCAATTGATCCATATATAAGGCGCTTTGCATTATAAGACGCACTGTGTTTTTTTTAGTAAAATGTAAGTTTTTAGGTGCGCCTAATAGTGCGGAAAATACGGTAATCAAAACGGCAACACATTGAGGGGTATCTGAAAATCAGAGCAGAGTTTTAACTCACAAACACCTGGTAACAGAGGTGAGGAAACGGGAAACACTTCCTTAAAGTAAGCCTTAAGAACTTCACAGGTCGCAAACAGGTGGTGCATCAATGTCCTTGAGCATCCTGCATTGTTTGAAAATGAGAATGGTCGCTAGTTTCAATCCCTGCTATGTGTACAAACCATATTCAAAACGCATTTTTTTACAACAAACGTGAGAGCCTCCCCTTCATTTTCAGTGGGAACAGTGTTGTTGGCCTCCCTTTTTTGCTAGTGCGTCATAGTCTGGAGTAAAATCTGTTGTGGCAATTCTTAGGAGAGATCCGAGGTGTTTGTCCGTTTACCTCGATCTGTGACGGTTTGATGTTCATGTGGCTGGACGTCACGTTGCGTACGTCGAGCAAAATTGGCCACTCTTTTTTTAAACACTCGGCACTCAGTGTCCACCTTGCTTTTCCTTGGGCGGCTCATTTTAATGAAAGGATTCCAGGGGAAGGTTTGTGGGTGGCTTTAGCGTAAAACTGTATCTGAAAGCTCAGCACGCGAATTATAAGAATGCTGTCGTCACAGCCCACGCACTGATACAAATAGAGCGCGAGTGCGCCATATCCGTATGACTGAGTACGTACACGCACTTGTGAGTGTGCACCGAGCTTTCTGACACGGCTCCCGGTAGTAAATGCGCAGGCGAGCGGTTCCCCATCTACTGGGGAAACGCAGTCATTGCAGGCAAAATGACCCAAAAACGGTCCCGTGGGCCGGATGTGGCCCGCGGGCCGTAGTTTACTCACCCGTGTACTAGAGCATATACAATGACTTTGTTTCACTGACGAGCACGTATGTTCGCGTCTTCACCAAAGCACAACGAATCAACAACTTCCTGCTTCTTTTTTAAAGAATTATGTAAAGTCCGTCTGTCAAATGACAACTAAATTAAAACCGACCTGTTAATACATCAATGAGTATAACTATTGAACAAACTATTTAATATATTGTATGGTAATTGAACAGCGCCCCCGGCGACCGATGGGAGACGCGGCAATGTTGACCTTGTTCTCCGCTTGCAGCTCAGGCCACAGCCGCTTTCCAGACCAGGTACTCGGACATTTTCCCAACAAAGGTGTGTTTGCAACTGAAGATCAGGGAAGTCCGGCAGAAGATCATGCAGACGGCCACCCCGGCCGACGCTGCCTGTCTTGCCGTCCCCACCGACTCATTGCCGGGACCCTCCGGCGCCCAGTCGGGGGACTTGGCCGGGAGAGAGGATGAAGACGGGGAACCCGGGGCCGACGAGGATCCTGGCGATTCGCAGGACTCTTCCAGATGAGGACGTTTTGCCATAATGTGGACTTGTAATCATATCTCTGGAACCACAGTGAGATGTCCGTATAAACCCCCCAAAACCAAGACTTTATTAAGAGTCCAGGCGGAACGTTGGAATCCCCGGAATTCCCTTGTGGATGTTCGGAAAGACCAAATGGATGCAACGTTTGTCTTGATTTGTTTTGAACAATGTTAAGAGGGAAAGTTGTTAGATTTTTTCCCCTGGATATGTAATCACTTCCAGTAAGTTTCTGCTGACATTGTGGGGGGCTGGGACCCTCAAGACTTTTTCCATCCCGGAACCACCGGTCGCTTCTTTTAGCTGACCAACAGGCCACTGACGGAGAGCTCTTAAAAATTGACTGCAGAGTGGACAGAAAGTGGACTGTCTGGCTGTGCCGTCATTCCCGCTGTCGTAGTCTGAAGGAAGCAAACATTCCCGTGCCTCTTATTGGTTACGCATGAAGGAAGGAGGATGGTCCATGGTGGTGATTTTTATGGACTTTTTTTTTTCAAGTATTTTCAATTTTAACATCATTGCGTTGGCTCCACCTGTGCCCGATTAATATTATTCCTTACATTCTTCATTGCCCTTACTTTACAATCTTTCAGAGGGATGTACTGTACCCTTTCTCTGTGCGCTTTGTCTTCCCTTTTAACAAAAGACAGTTTTTTTATGTTTTTAGATCCACGTTAACACTACTTCCTCTTTCCTTCTGCCTCCCCTTGTCACTTTATGCCTTGCCTCCCTCCAATCAAAATACAACTGTTGGAACAGAACATTTGATCTTAGTGCAAAACTAGTTGGGGAAATACTGTAAAAGAGTCTACAGATATAGGACCTTTATATCACAAAAACAGGACTGTGCAAAGCAAAGTTAAAGGAGGGGGGGAAAAAACAAATTATATGGCTTTCAATGTTTTTGTGTTCATGTTTGGCTGTTCCAGTATACAAGAGACAAATTTATATGAATAATTTAAGTTTGTATCTGTAACTTTCAGTATGCCAATAAAGTTAGGTGGTCAGTTCAATAAAAAAAAAGTGGAAATGTAGCGAAGCAAACTGAGTTTATTGGGTTATGAACACCATATTTTGTTGCGACTTTCAGCAGTGACATCAAATTTATACAAATCAAAAATACAAAAAAAATAGGTCACATAAGGTATAATGCGTTTATATACAAGCAGACACTCATACCCTTTAAAAGCACTTCTTCCTCACTACAAAAAGTTGCTCACACATACACTACTGTTTTGAAGTGACTGAAAAATGTTATTTTTGAAAGGAAAGCACTTGTCATCACATCAACAAAGCCTAGACTGAATTTCTACCTTCATTGAAAACCAAACGCTTCCTTTCAAAAATAACCCCACTATTGGTGTCTTTAAGTTGTTTTCATATTATCACGCAAGTCTTTCTGTTGGCTCAGAGCAGGTGTAGTCCATCCAGGCCATTCTCCATCGCCGTGTGAAAGATCTCCAGGGCCTGCTCCAGCGGCAGCACCCTGCCCTCGCTGCTCTCGATGATGGCGATGGTCTCCCCAAACTCGTTGCACATGATGGTGTTGGTGCCCTGTGACGGTGGCGGAACAGACATTTGACATGATTCCGTATGCTTTGGCTGATGAGGGCCGATCGGGCATGGCCCCTAATGGCACACTTTGCTTATTAAGTTGTTAATTCCCAAACTTGATTCATGAAGGTACATTTTTGATTTTTTTACTTTGTATTTATTTGTTTTATTGAAAATTAAATGATTAAAAATAATACATTTTAGGAAACAGTTTAATTATAAATAAATAAGTTGTACTACAATTAAAACAAAAATTGCTTACTGAGGCAACTTTACATTTAAAATCAATTATTCTTACATGTTCCAAACCATTAAATAGTTCATTTTAGTTCGTTTAGTTCTATACTTGAAAATTACAACCTATTCATCCATTTCCTCTCACATTTTCATCCTCAGTGGGTACTAATTGGAGGATGCATGATATAAATAATAATACGAACCTGCTGAAGATCAGAGGATTGGATCTGGATGAGGTGCGGCTGCCCCTTGGAAAGTTCCACTGTGGAAACCTCCACACCCGAATTAGCTTTGTCGTCCCGATCCAGCTTCTGCTGCCGATTGTGAGTCTTCTTGTGGTTCCTGAGGTTGGAGAAGGTCTTGAAGGCCTTTCCACACTGCGGGCAGACGTGCGGCCGCTCGCCCGTATGCGTGCGGCGATGTTCGACCAGGTGCATGCTCTGGACAAAGCCCTTGCCGCACATCTCACAGCGGAATGGTCGCACACCCGTATGTGTGCGCAGGTGCTCACGCAAGTGCGTGCTCTGTCGGAAGCGCTTGGCACATATCTGGCATGGGAACGGGCGCTCGCCCGTGTGCACCCGCTGGTGCAGCGCCACGCCCGATCTGGACACAAACAGCTTGCCGCACACGGGGCACTGGTGGGATTGGGCGCGCTTGCAGGTGGTGCCACGTGGCTGCCCGGGGCTGGGGTGGCTCAGCTTGTGGAGCCGCAGATTGGCAGGGGAGTTCAGCTTCTTGCCGCAAATGTGGCAGTCCAAGCCGCCTCGCACCGTCACGTCAGACTCTTCCGCAGTGGAAGAGGACTGCTCTGATTGGCCGCCAGTGGCATTCTGGGGTTCTTGGTGCCGCTCAGAACAATGGGCGTCAAGTTGCCTCCTGGTGACAAAGCCGGCCTCGCAGTGAGAACAAGGGAAAGGCGCGGGGGAACCTGGGTGTTGCATAAAGCGGTGCGAGGCTAGCTTGGCGGGCCAGCGGAAGGCGGCAGGGCAGTCTGGGCAGGTAAGGCCCCCGCTGCCACCCGCCGCGTGCAGCAAACTGTGCTGCCGCAGGTTGGAGGACTGCGAGAAAGCCCGTTGGCACACGTCGCAACGATACGGCCGCACACCCGTGTGGATCAGGGTGTGGCGGGTGAGGTTGGCGAGGGACGAGAAGGTCTTGCCGCAGTCGGCGCACTGGAAGGGCCGCTCACCCGTGTGCGTGCGGATGTGGTTGCGTACGTGGATCTGCTTAGTGAAGCTCTTGAGGCAGATGCCGCACAGGAAGCTGCGCTTGGGCCCGTGGGCCGTGCTCCGGTGCTGGAGGAGCTGCAGCTGCGAGACAAACGTCTTTGGACAAGAGCGACAAGCCAACGCGCTTTTTCCCGATGACACAGGTGTGGTGCTTGCGCTGGACGCGATTTCCCCGACGGGCTCGGCGCCAAGATGCTCTTTGCCAGGATGCTCTTGGCCCACCTCCCCTTGAACCTCGCTAGTGTGCAACTCGCTCGCATCGCCAGAGTTCTGCTCAATATGTTCCATCTCTTCCTCAGTAAGGGGGGCCATCATCTGAGAGTTGTTCTTCTCCCTGGCTCGCTGCAGGATGGCCAGAGTCGAGAGAGAGCCTCGTCGTGGAGCAGTGTTAACCTGGAGAGGGATGGAACTTAGTTGAAATTCATGCTGAATTGAAGAAAAAAAATACAGCACATAGCACATGTCTCAGATTCTTCTGCGGTGTGGCAATTGTGATTAACTAGAACATGTGGTCGCGTCGACGACTTCTTGTGGATTACCGTCTAAACTGATGCTACAATGATTTCTGTCTTTTCTGTTTTACAATAATAGTTGGAGAAGGTCTACCGTGGTAGAGGCGGTGGGGCTAGCAGGTGTGCCACAGGTGTTGACGTTGAGGTGTGTCCGGCGGTGGTAAAGGTACTTTGTCATGTTGGTGAAGGTTCTGTCGCAGAACTGGCACTTATGAAAGGGGGTCGGTGTGTGCGACTTTCTGCAAGGAATGCATGTGAGGGGAAAGGTGAGGTTGGGTGGGTGGGAGCAAAGAGGACGCCCACTGCCAGCGCTGGGCCTCACCTATGGACGAGGAGGGTCATCTCTGTGGTGAAGCCTTGGCCACAGTCCACGCACAGGTACCTGTTGACGCGCAGGTGGGTGCACAGGTGGGCCTGCATGGAGCTCTCTCTCTTGAAGACCCGGCCGCATTCGGGGCATTCGTGCGTGCCCTGCTCGTGGACGCGCTGGTGGGATTTGAGGCGGTTGGCTGAAACAAAGCTACGGCTGCACAGTGTGCATTGCTGAGGCACACCCCCCGTCGCGCTGGCTTTTTTCTCCGCCGTTACAAATTGGCTCGATCCCCTGATGGAGTTGTCCGCCATATCTTGGCGCCCAGAGGCTTCCTCAAAGCCGGCCATGAGCCCGCAGTCCGAGCTCTCTTTGTCCTGAGCCAGAAAGTGCTCCCCCTGGTGTTGGAGGAAATCCTCTGGCGTCTGGAAGAGTAGGGAGCATTCGGAGCATTCGTACGCTTGGTTGACCGCCGTTTCGATGGTCCTAGCATGGACTCCGGGGGCCAACGGCAATGCCGCTTGGCACCGCTTGGCCGTCTTGCCCGAGCTGTCAGCCAGGGCTTGGGCCGTCAGGATCTGTAGGTGCATGGTGGCCGAGCCCGGGGCGGGCGTCACCGGGGGCAGCAGAGAGGGCCGGGGGGCTGCTTTGTATTTGAGGTGGGATGTCTTCTTTTGCTGCTGCTGCTGCTGCTGTGCGAACACCTGCAACAGATCCAAAGCAAAGCCCTCATCAGTCATTAAAGATTAGATGGAAAATTTATAAGCCGCAAATCGCACTCGTGCAGGCAAACCCGTGCGTGGCCCCTGCGATGTCACTTACGAGGCTGAGGCACGCACCCAACGACAACAGAGTGTAAGAGTGTGGTAATCTGCACACTAACCGCACTGACCCCACAGGTTGATGAAAATCCAGAGCCACTTTGAAGTGAGCCCGGACCTCACCGTCAGAGACAGCCTCATCCCGCACAAACGCAAAGCCCTCGCTCTCGCGTCGACAATAAAAGGAAAGCAAACGTGCACTGAGTTCTGTTGCAATCACGCAAACTTCTGATGAGTGGCAAACACTTGATTGCTGAGTGAAGTTGCACAAAAAAATGCTATGGGGAAAAATAAAGCATAAGCCGTCTCGGTCAAAGCATTTAAATTCAGTACCTGAGCCAAAATCTCGCCAGCCTGCCGCTCGCTCAGCACAAAGTTCTGCGTGTTGGTGAGAGGAGCCAGGGTGCCGTCGGCTTGGATCACATACTGCTGCGGCTGCCAATCAATCACACGCTCGCCGGTCAGACAGACTGTTCAAGGGGCGCTTCTTTGGCCATCTCTGTCTTACCGTGTCCTCCGCGTAGGTGCTGGTGGTGCTGCTGTGGTGGCTTTTGCGGTGTTCAAACCATGTGTTGGGCGAGTCAAAGAGAGACAGACAGTCAAGACACTGGTACTGTACTGCGCGGGGCAGCTGGGAACCAGAATCTTCGGGAGCCGCAGCCTCACACAACTCTGAGAAGGGATGCACAAATGTTAAGAATTTCAAATTTAAATAAACTTCTCCCTGTACAATTACAACCATTGCCTTTGACTGCAACTTTTATCTCGTTCAAAATATGCATCTCAACACAATCCAAATCCGAACCAGGGGATGAGCGAATGATTCGACAAAGCTTTCACGCGACAAAATGTCCGACCTCGTTGCTCGGCCTCCATCCCGGCCACCCTCATGTGCATCTCCTGGTGCAGAAGCAGCTCCTCTGAGTTCACCAGAACGGCGCCACACTCCAGACACTGGTACTGCTCGCAGCGGACCGCCTGGCCCGCCTCACCTTCCTCGCTCGTATGAATCTCCTGGTGGATCAGGACCTCCTCCAGGGTGTTGAAAAGCTGGCAGCACTCGCTGCACATGTATTGGTGGTCCACGCTGGCATCCTCAGGCTGCTCCATCTCCATGTAGACGTTCTGCGCTTCCATGATGTCAGGTCTTAAATCGAGTGGATCATTTGAAGACAACTGGAAATAAAACTGGCAGATGAAAAAGAAAACCCATCAACTGAGATTCAGCCCATGGATGTATGCTGTATACATGAGTCATGAGTCGATTTGATCCCACAAGCATACATCATCTATCATCTGTGAGGAACACCATCTTCCTGAAGAGTTTTGGCTGGCTTCATCTGTGTAACGCTGTCCTGAGGTGACCAACGAATTAAAGAAAAAAAAAAAAAATTGCCAAAACGGTTTGATTTTTAAACATTTTAAGAATTTATAATTACATCTATATTGTTCATACAGTACTATACTATAGAATATCAAATAGCTATTTTATATCAGCTAAGCCTGAATGCTACTTCTTATGTTCATCTGATCCCGGCCTACAGGCAGAAACTAAAAACCTAAGCCTGTGGTGAGGACTGTGAGGAAGTGGACAGTGGAGTCAAGGCAGGACCTCCAAGCCTGCTTTGACTGGACTGATTGGGGAGTTTTTGTAGCTGCAACTTCAGACCTGTATGAACTCACTGACACTGTCAGATCATACATCAGTTTTTGTGAGGATCTGTGTGTGCAGACTAAGACCTTCTGCACGTGCAACAACAACAAACCTTGGTTTACACCGAACCTCGGCGCAAAGTCAAGGAGGAGGCCTACAGGAGCGGCGACCAGGACCTGTTCAAGCAGACCGGAAACACACTGAACCAAGAGGTCAGGAAAGCCAGGAGGTGTTACGGGGAGAGCCTGGAGAGACATCTCTCTGCCAATCCTGATCCCTCAACAGTGTGGAAAGGTCTGCAGAGCATCACGGGCTTCAAGAAACGAACCCCCCGTCCTGTGGAGAGCCCAAGGCTTTCTAACCAGCTAAACAGGTTCTACTGCAGGTTTGATCGGTCCTCCTACACAACAGGACCTCCTGCAGCACAATCAACATACTCACCTCCCCCCACAACCACTCTGTCCACACCTCCATCACCGTTGTCACCTACTCTCTCTCTTGCAGAGGCCGCGCCCGCACTCCAGATCCGCGAGGAGGAAATGCGCCAGATGTTTCGGAGACAAAAGATCAGGAAGGCACCGGGCCCAGACGGTGTGTCACCTTCCTGCTTGAAAGTCTGTGGTGAGCAGCTGGCATCCACCTTTGCACAGATCTTCAACCCTTCCCTCGAGCTGTGCGAGGTGCCCTCGTGCTTCAAGAGCTCCACCATCGTTCCAGTGGCCATCACAGGTTTGAATGACTATAGACCTGTCGCTCTGGCATCTGTGGTCATGAAATCTTTCGAGAGGTTAGTGCTGAACCACCTGAAGGATGTCACGGGCCCCCTGCTTGACCCCCTCCAGTTTGCCTACCGGGCAAACCGGTCGGTGGATGATGCAATCAACATGGGACTGCACTACATCCTGCACCACCTGGACACCCTAGGAACGTACGCCAGGATCCTGTTTGTGGACTTCAACTCGGCGTTCAACACCATCGCTCCTGACATCCTCCACCAGAAGCTCATCCAGCTCGCGGTGCCTGCCTCCACCTGTCAGTGGATCACCAGCTTCCTGACCAACAGGAGACAGCGTGTGAGGCTGGGGAGCATCACATCTGACACCCAGACCACCAATACTGGCGCCCCTCAGTGGTGCGTCCTCTCCCCACTGCTCTTCTCTCTCTACACCAACGATTTCTCCTCAGGTGACTGTCCTGTGACGCTCCTGAAGTCTGCAGATGACACCACTCTCATCGGACTGATCTGGGACGGTGATGAGACTGTGCAGGAGGTGGAGCGGCTGGTCCACTGGTGCAGCCAAAACCACCTGGAGCTGAACCCGCTCAAGACCGTGGAGATGACAATGGACTTCACCACTTTCACCCCTCACTATCCGCAGTAATACTATTCTCTCCACAGACACCTTCAAAAACCTGGGAACCACAATTTCTCGGGACCTGAAATGGACCGGCCACATAGACTCTGTCCGGAAGAAGGCCCAGCAGAGGCTGTACTTCCTGAGACAGCTCAAGAAGTTCAACCTGCCGCGGGAGCTGCTGAAGACCTTCTACACTGCCATCATCCAGTCTGTCCTCTGCACCTCCATCACTGTCTGGTTTGGATCGGCCTCCAAACAAGACAAGCACAGACTGCAACGGACAATCAGGACTGCAGAAAAGATAATTGGAATCAACCTCCCATCTATCCAAGACTTGTACCTGTCCAGGACCAGGAAACGTGCAAGTAACATCTCTATATACAGACTCTTCTCACCCAGGTTGCAGTCTGTTTGAACTACTCCCGTCCGGACGGCGTAAGAGAGCTCTGTACGCCAAAACCAGCAGACAGCTTCTTCCCCCAAGCTGTCGCTCTGATGAACTCACACCACTCTTAGAGTCTCAGAGTCATTGCTGTGCAATAGCATCCTCCTCTCCACACCTTTTTTGAATTGTCTACACTGTTTGTACTATTTGTCCTCTCTGCATCCATGGCAGCCTGGTCATCCTGGAAGAGGGACCCTCCCATCTGTGGTCTCTTCTCAAGGTTTCTCATTTCCCCTAGTTGGAGTTTTGAGTTTTTCCTTGCCCTCCTGGGAGTTTAAGATCAGGGGATATTTGAGAATATTTGTCATTTTTCACATGTCCTGAGTGTTGTTAGTCACCTAAATGTTGAACAAAGGCTGTGATGTGCCAAAGTTATATTCCTTGTTTGGCACGCTCAAACATGGCGGATAAAAACTCTTGAATCTTGAATGAGGGTACTGTTTATTGGAAGCTAACTTTCTTAAATACACAGCTTTCTTTTCAGCCAGGCGGCTCGGCACTGGTTAGCACTTCCGCCTCACAGTCTGTAGGGTACCGGTTCGATTCCACCTCCAACCCTCCCTGTGTGGAGTTTGTATGTTTTCCCCGTGCCCGCATGGGTTTTCTCCAGGCACTATGGTTTCCTCCCACATCCCAAAAACATGCTTGGTATGCCTATTGAGCACTCTAAATTGACCCTAGGTGTGAATGCGGATGGTTGTTCATCTGCGATAGGCTGGCAACCGGTTCAGGGTGTCCCTTGCTTACTGCCCGATGACTGCTGGGATAGGCTCCAGCACGCCCGCGACCCCCGTGGGGAGAAGCGGTATAGAAAATGGATGGATAGATGTTTTCAGCCAAACTTGCTTTCTTACATGCTTCGCTCACTCAAATCTATTTTTCAGCTTCTTTTCTCATTCTTTTTTTTTTTTTTTAAATATTCCTGCATCCTTATATTCAACTGGGTTCACCTGCTTTCCTAAATTCATTCCACCACAAATTAATAAATTGAATTTAAATGTACTTTTGGACCACCCTGCTCTTGACCTACTGGATTAAACGAGTCAATTTCACATAAAGTAAAGATTGTCTAGATTTTTCTTCTCATGGAAAGCGCCCTTGATTAAAATGTTGGCAATCTTAATTATTTTATAGTTTAACGCGTATAAAAAGACAACATGTTTCGACTTAGCAATTAGCCAACATTATGGCCCTTGTTGGTTGCCTCGTCCCAGCCACTGCCTTACAAAGGTAATATTGAAACCACCAAAAGGTTTCTTAACAGGTTCGCTTGTCTACTGTCTCATGTGTGCGATGGCGTGTGGAGGGCGGTTGGAGGCGCTCCCTCGGCCAGCGAGAACCAATTTTGTGACGCTCCCTGGCACCGCTATTTCCTGACGGCCGTTGCCCGGTTCGCCGGGCGGTCCGTCAGGCGGCGCTAGCCACTTTTCGCCGCAGCTCTCCGGTCGAAAAGCGGCAGGGGCCCTTCTTTTTTTTTTTTTTTTTACCCACCCCCTGTACCTCATTTACTGTCGTCGGACGGCGCCGTTCGTAGTCATCACCGCACGTCACTCAAACGCCCGCTCCGCCGAGGCTGCTCCGACGCTGTCTCGGGGCACAAGAAGCACACAACGGGATGGTTGTTCGCCGACGATTCTGTTTTACAGCATGTAGGGAGACGTTAACCCGCCATTAGCCTCCATTTTTGTGACATAAGCCCCGCCCTGTATGAGATCCTGCTGAAAGTCTTGCAACCACGATTGGATAGTGTAGCTGTCAATCACTATGGAATTTATGCGTGGGTATTGTAGTTTTATGCCGCCGATATTTATTTGGGGCGAGTAATTTAAAAAAAAAAAATTGGCGCAGTATTTAATGTCATTTTATGACATTTTATGTCATTATTGTTGTGTCATTTTTTATACAGTTTTGTGCACTGTTCTTATTTGTTTTAAACTTACCATGGACTTCAACACAAACTTTTGAAACGTTCTTATTTATTCTTGTTTTGCTTGATCAACTTTATTAGTGTGTGTTAAAAAGCCTATTGCTCTTTTTTTAATACTGTGTCCTATTTTGAGGATAATATTGCTATGATATGGAACTGAACGTCGTCATTTTGCTCACCACCCCTGGAGGACAGGTGCATCGAAACTCGCTTTCCCACAGTCCTTTGCGAACGTGACGCCATCGCACGTCAACTCTCCAGTTCCCCACCATCATCGTTGTACAGTTCAGAGGAAGAAAGGGGGAGACTGGGCAGAAAGCAAGAACGCTGTAAGTGCAGTACTTTTCCCATGGGAGTTTTTTTTGTGTGGTGGTCGTGGTTGTGGTGGAGGGCTCGTATTTATTGTGTGACTTGGTTGGCTGTCAGTAACATTCGCCGTTAATCCTGGCTGTAGTTCACACAAATATGAGCGGCAGCGGGCGGCCCAGGACCAGCTCATTCGCCGAGCCTCCCGGAGCTCCCGGAGCCGCTGCAGCCGGTGTCGGATCGGCAGTAGCTGGCGGAAGCTCGTCAGGAAAGTCGGGGGCTTCGCAAACCAGCGGAGGTGGCTCGACAAGCTTTGGTAACCTCAAACTACCCCGTAAGTGTCGTTTTTTAAAATGACCACTCCCCGCCTCAGACGCTTTGTTCCAAATGATGTCCATCCCGTGGTTTATTTCAGATGACGATATGGACATTTTCTTTAAATGAAGTCGATCACAATCGCCGAGCTAATCTCAGCTAGCAGGCTCTTGGCTAACTTGGGCTAGCTATCCAGCTACTATTAGCCTTGTTTTTCTCCCACTATTAAACCTCTTCGATGACATCAACATCAATACCGACTGTTGTTTTCTCGGCAAATAAACTATTCCATAAGGTTATTATTGACAATTTCAGTTCGGTGGACTCCTCCTCACGTCACTCAGGTTAAGAGTTAACCTTAGCGTTCGTGATAGTCATTTGTGGAAGCAATCGTCCACTTATTTGTGATGGAACTGGGGGGGATTTTTTTTTTTTATGTTTTAGGAGGCTTTTGTTTGTGTCGCAGCGTATGACCAATTGATTGATATATTTCATTAGTGTTAGCACAGAACCTACATTTAAATGTCAATATGTCAAATTGCGACAATTTGACCCAATTTGTATATTCTAAATTACATTATTAAAAGTTTTTTTCTAACTCACTAACAAATCTCAAGAAATTCACAAAAAGTAGACTCTCCCGAGTGGCAAAATGCCCGACCTCCGAGATGGATAAAATCAGGTGGATTTACTGTAGCTGCTTTTTTCATATCCTACAAACACAATATTAATCAGATGACTGTGTTTAGATAGGAGGCGCTGCGTACAATGAATTCTTAACCAGAACTTTCTGACTTGACTTCCCCTTTAACACTGCATGTTACAAACTATACTGATTAAGTTTCTATTTGGTGTGTTTAGCAAGGAATGCCATGATGTATTTGCGAAATTTGTCTGTCTGGTGCGGAATGATTTGCCGTCTTACTCCATTTTGGTACACGGCGGTGATCCGTAGGGGTCCCGCTGAGACGTGTGAAGTGAACAAGCCCCGGGAAAAAGCAGTAGCACTTGTGGATGTGCTGCTGTCCACACCGTTTTAACCACAGTGAGCTGACAAAAGCGCTTTGGGGACGGGCCTCTGTCTCGCTCGCTCTTGCCTCGCTCTCCTTTCCCAATGTCACCACTGGTGGTGTTGATCCGTCGGAATGCTCTCGACGCTAACCGCTCTGTCAGTTACTGTTTGATCTGAAGCACCAAGTTGTTTTTTTGGGGGGCGTCAAACATCAGCCTGGTGATGAAACTCTTTGACCAGTTGCAAGATGCACACAATGTACTCCCCCAGAGAGTACATCACCTCCTTGTTCATAATCTGATCCTGGATTATGCCAAATCAACCTGCGGACCACATGTAGCGCGCGCATGGCGCTCGCTGGAGCGGGAAGTCGTTGACGTCATTTGAACTGTTTATGAGCTGTAACTGTGATGGGATTATTTTAACGTGCATCAAAGTCTCTGTTGTCGCAGGGGATATGATCCCACACATTGCACAAATGAGCTGAGTTTTCATTTTGCCTTTATTTTTTCACACGCATTTCTCGTCCAGGTGACACTGGCAAATTGACCACCGTAGTGGCCACGCCGGGCCAAGGCCCCGACCGCCCGCAGGAAGTGTCCTACACGGACATCAAGGTCATAGGAAATGGCTCCTTCGGCGTAGTCTACCAGGCCCGCCTCATCGACAGCCAGGAAATGGTGGCCATCAAGAAAGTGCTCCAAGATAAACGCTTTAAGGTGAGCATGGGCTGTTGGCGAGGGAAGCCATTTTATGGACTACGTATATTAGTGACTCACTCTTGGTAAGAATCTGCCTTGTGATTGTTGTATCCTCCTTGTTTGCTTTTTAGAATAGAGAGCTGCAAATTATGCGCAAGTTGGACCACTGCAACATTGTGCGGCTACGTTACTTCTTCTACTCCAGCGGTGAAAAGGTGTGTATTCGGCTGCTGTTCAAAAAAAGATCGGCCAGCCCACGAATAGCGAAAATCCATGCCTGTTATAACTGCATTGGGGAAAATTGATTTGATTTAATAATCTGTCCTAATTTTCACATTGAGTTACAAACAACATGGTACTATTGTCAAGGAAGAAGCAGATTTCTTTTGTCGCCCTCACTATATTCCATTAATACAAAGAAAGGAAACGGGCCAGAAATAAAGCAGGGACAGTGGATTTTTGAGAGGCAACTGGCTACTTTTATTGTTTGGGTTTTTAGCCACAGGTAGAAATTGTCTGAACTTCGATAGACATTCTGGTAAAGCACCTCACAAAGCGTCTTGGGACGACTTGGCGGCATGCGCTTTGCTCCACGTCGCCTCTGTGATGTAATTTTCAATTCGCCGTCACACCCGTAACGCTGCAGTCGCTCCCACTTTGTGTCTTGTGCAGAAAGATGAAGTCTACCTGAATCTGGTGCTGGACTTTGTCCCCGAGACGGTGTACAGGGTGGCTCGGCACTTCAATAAGGCCAAGACCACCATCCCCATCATTTATGTTAAGGTAAGTGCCACCTCGTTGCACCCCCGCTTATGCTTGTCGCTCGTTCCGTTGCCTTCAGAGCTACATTTGTATTGTGTCTTATGCCCGTCACTCACTTTCTCTCCTTGTTAAGCAACATCCCTTTTTGTACTCGTCTGTAATCGTGTCGTTGTGACGTCACAAGCCAGTGTCTCCACATTTTGTCAATTTTCCCTTATGAAAAGCAGCACGTCTAATTGTATTCCCCAACCGAGCATCCGCATAATTTTCGGCCCGTTCCACCCCATCTCTGTCCATACGTGTTTGCTGAGCTGCGGTGTGCAGCCGATTCCGTTCGACGTGACGGGGCTCTCTGACTCTTGTGACGCGGAAGAAACGCCCACGCGTGTTCTTTCTGTCTCAGAGAAAAGCGGAGTGATTAACATTTGACCATGCTGTCGAAAAGTCGTTGCGCAATTGTAGGAGAGCGTGAGTCACGGTTAACCCCCCACCCGCACCTCCGCCCACATTGGGAAGCCGCACATAGCCTCGGCTGACAGGAGCTTAACAACTGCAGCCACAAGACGACGACTCAAAATCAGCAGGGTGGACTTTGTACGTGTTTATTTTGAACGGTTCTGTCCTTCTCATCAGGTGTATATGTACCAGCTGTTCCGGAGCCTGGCTTATATCCATTCCCAGGGCGTGTGTCATCGAGACATCAAGCCCCAAAACCTCTTGGTGGACCCGGAGACGGCCATCCTTAAGCTGTGTGACTTTGGCAGGTGAGCAGCACACATTCCTCGTATGTATAGCCGGCCGGCTGTGTCAGCTGTCTTGACTGCGCGTGCAAGTCTTGTTTTGCTCACCCACTTTTTTTTTTTGCGTCCTTCGTTGAAAATAAAGCCCAACTGAATCAATTGTTTAACCGAATGGATTGATTCAATTAAAGTGCGGCAGAAGATGAACTTGCCGAAATTAGAGTTTCAAGAGAAAAAAAATACGTCAAAACATTTATTTATTTATTTTTTTGCAGAGGGTTGAATGTATTTAACAGAGAAAGAGCGCGGTATTGCATAAAAGTGAGTGTGAAGAAAGAAACTGGTTTTCTAAAGTGTCATTGCGACAACTGAGTCACAATAACAATAACATGCACAGTTGTTGTTGTGTGCCTTCAAGGCATGTGGCCTTCCTTATGTGTGGCGTCAGTCTACGTGTGAAATCCTCAAATTGGAGTTTTCTTTACAAATTATACAATTGACACACTTTCAGTCTTGAGCTTTTACACTTTATACAGGGATGAGAATTTTCCGCGGATCCGCGGATTTCCGTGTGTTTTTCCCGTCGGAAGTATAATTTTTGTGAATCGTGTAAATCTGTTGAGAAAATTTATTTTATGTATGCGGGAGGGGTATGGAAGCGGCCAGCCAGCTGGCTGGGCAACGTTAGCCTCTGCGACTCGCAAGCATTTGCCCGCGGCGGCATCTTTTGGCACATCTCAAGGCAAAATTAGTGAAGCTGTGAGTACGGAAATCGGCTTGCCTCTGTAACCCTCACTCAGTGGCACCTGAAATAAACAAGCTGAACGGGATCAAGAACTGCTTCAGATGGGCAGGGCTCAAGAGCAGCGTCATTGTACAACTCGGAACATAGTTCGTCAGTCTGACGGAACATATCCGTAAAGTAGATGTCCCGGGAAAGGCTTTGTGTATTCTATGTCAAGATATGATCAGCTATGAAGGTCGCGGCGCTAGGAACATTAAGGAGCACATCGAAACAAAAAACACAAAGGTACTTTTTTACTTTTACAAGCATGTGGGTTTAGAAAGTAACATGATGTTACATGTAAGCTAATGTTACGCTATCGTCATGATATTGTCACATTGTCACAATATTGTCATGATGTCATTAAAGAATAAATCTTCAATGATATATATATATATATATCTGTGACGTGCGGTGAGGTTCGTGACTGGGGATGTGTGTGTGTGCCCCCCCTTGAACCTTTCAACATTTCGTGACATTTCAGGCTTCAAACATAAAGATATAAAATTTTAATTTTTTGTCAAGAATCAACAAGTGGGACACAATCGTGAAGTGGAACGAAATCTATTGCATAATTTAAACCTTTTTAACAAATAAAAAACTGAAAAGTGGGGCGTGCAATATTATTCAGCCCCCTTGCGCTAATACTTTGTAGCGCCACCTTTTGCTGCAATTACAGCTGCAAGTCGCTTGGGGTATGTCTCTATCAGTTTTGCACATCGAGAGACTGGAATTCTTGCCCTTTCTTCCTTGCAAAACAGCTCGAGCTCAGTGAGGTTGGATGGAGAGCGTTTGTGAACAGCAGTCTTCAGCTCTTTCCACAGATTTCCCATTGGATTCAGGTCTGGACTTTGACTTGGCCATTCTAACACCTGGATACGTCTATTTGTGAACCATTCCATTGTAGATTTGGCTTTATGTTTTGGATCATTGTTCTGTTGGAAGATAAATCTCCGTCCCAGTCTCAGGTCTTTTGCAGACTCCAACAGGTTTCCTTCCAGAATGGTCCTGTATTTGGCTCCATCCATCTTTCCATCAATTTTAGCCATCTTCCCTGTCCCTGCTGAAGAAAAGCAGGCCCAAACCATGATGCTGCCACCACCATGTTTGACAGTGGGGATGGTGTGTTCAGGGTGATGAGCCGTGTTGCTTTTACGCCAAACATATTGTTTTGCATTGTGGCCAAAAAGTTCCATTTTGGTTTCATCTGACCAGAGCACCTTCTTCCACATGTTTGGTGTGTCTCCCAGGTGGCTAGTGGCAAACTTTAAACGAGACTTTTTATGGATATCTTTGAGAAATGGCTTTCTTCTTGCTACTCTTCCATAAAGGCCAGATTTGTGCAGTGCACGACTGATTGTTGTCCTATGGACAGACTCTCCCACCTCAGCTGTAGTTGTCTGCAGTTCATCCAGAGTGATCATGGGCCTCTTGGCTGCATCTCTGATCAGTCTTCTCCTTGTTTGAGATGAAAGTTTGGAGGGACGGCCGGGTCTTGGTAGATTTGCAGTGGTCTGATACTCCTTCCATTTCAATATAATTGCTTGCACAGTGCTCTTTGAGATGTTCAAAGCTTGAGAATCCGGCTTTAAACTTCTCCACAGCAGTATCTCGGACCTGCCTGGTGTGTTCCTTTGTCTTCAAAGCGCAGAGAGGCTTTAAACAGAACCCTTTATACGGAGACTTGATTACACACAGGAGCATTCTATTTATCATCATCAGTCATTTAGGACAACATTTGATCATTCAAAGATCCTCACTGAACCTCTGGAGTGAGTTTGCTACACTGAAAGTAAAGGGGCCGAATAATATTGCACGCCCCACTTTTCATTTTTTTATTTGTTAAAAAGTTTAAATTATCCAATAAATTTCGTTCCACTTCACGATTGCGTCCCACTTGTTGATTCTTGACAAAAAATTCAAAATTGATATCTTTATGTTTGAAGCCTGAAATGTGGCGAAATGTTGAAAAGTTCAAGGGGGGGGGGCGAATACTTTCGCAAGGCACTGTATATGTATGTATGTGTGTGTGCGTGTGTGTGTGTGTGTGTGTGTGTTGACACGCACACACATACACACACGCCTAACGGTTCCCGTCCCCCACAGCGCCAAGCAGTTGGTCCGAGGCGAGCCCAACGTGTCGTATATCTGCTCGCGCTACTACCGCGCTCCGGAGCTCATCTTCGGCGCCACAGACTACACGTCCAACATTGACATCTGGTCGGCCGGCTGCGTGCTGGCCGAGCTGCTGCTGGGCCAGCCCATCTTCCCGGGGGACAGTGGCGTGGACCAGCTCGTAGAGATCATCAAGGTACATGCGCCAAGGAGCCCAAATTCAAAGCGAGAGCTGGATCGCAAATTCTGCCTTTCCCTCCTACTCACAAGCCACATTTCATTGCACTTGTGTCAGGTTCTTGGAACTCCGACGAGGGAGCAGATCCGAGAGATGAACCCCAACTACACGGAGTTTAAATTCCCGCAGATTAAAGCTCACCCATGGACAAAGGTAATTCGTCAAATCGGTAGCATCGTTCAAACATGGTGATGGCGGTCCGCAAAGCGCAGACCTTGTCTTAAAAGGCCTAGCGATTGTCCTTTGAGGAGATCCAAAGAACGGGCATCCTGGCAATAAAATTCAAAATTAATTTATTTGAAATTTCCTCAGGTGTTTAAGCCCCGCACACCGCCGGAGGCCATTGCCCTGTGCTCGCGACTGCTGGAATACACACCGGTCACCCGCCTGTCTCCGCTGGAGGCCTGCGCGCACGCTTTTTTTGATGAGCTGCGTCAGCCCAACACCCGCTTGCCCAGCGGGCGAGAGCTGCCCCTCCTCTTCAACTTCAGTCCCGTCGGTGGGTTTCCGTACTCGCCGGCGAGTCTGACCCGATGGGGGTGTCATATTCGTTTGTTGTGCCTCCTCAGAGCTGGCCATCCAGCCCCAGTTGAATTCATCACTCATTCCTCCTCATGCTCGTACACAGACGACGCCTGCCTCGCATGGTATGTCGACTAATACACGCACAACATGGCAAACCTTTTGCTACTCGCTCCTCTCTCTCGCTCTCTCTGTCTCTCTGTCTCTCTCTCTCTGTCTCTCTCTCTCTCTCTCTCTCTGTCTGTCTGGGTGTCTCTGTCTCTCTCTCTGTCTGTCTGGGTGTCTCTGTCTCTCTCTCTGTCTGTCTGGGTGTCTCTGTCTCTCTCTCTGTCTGTCTGGGTGTCTCTGTCTCTCTCTCTGTCTGTCTGGGTGTCTCTGTCTCTCTCTCTGTCTGTCTGGGTGTCTCTGTCTCTCTCTCTGTCTGTCTGGGTGTCTCTCTCTCTGTCTGTCTGGGTGTCTCTCTCTCTGTCTGTCTGGGTGTCTCTGTCTCTCTCTCTCTCTCTCTCTCTGGGTGTCTCTCTCTCTTGCTCTGTCTGTCTGGGTGTCTCTCTCTGTCTCTGTCTGGGTGTCTGTCTGGGTGTCTCTCTCTGTCTGGGTGTCTCTCTGTGTCTGTCTCTTTCTCTCTGTCTGGGTGTCTGTCTGGGTGTGTGTCTCTCTCTCTCTGTCTGGGTGTCTGTCTGGGTGTCTCTCTGTCTGGGTGTCTCTCTGTGTCTGTCTCTTTCTCTCTGTCTGGGTGTCTGTCTGGGTGTGTCTCTCTCTCTCTGTCTGGGTGTCTGTCTGGGTGTCTCTCTCTGTCTGGGTGTCTCTCTGTGTCTGGGTGTCTCTCTGTCTGTCTCTCTGTCCCTCTCCATGGAAAAAAACAAAGTGCAGCTATGTGTCCAAGTACCCATGACTTACATTTTTACACCTTTTTTTTCTTGCAACGTTTCTGCCATATTTTACTGCCAAATGTGTAATGCCTTTGTTGCTCTGCAGATGGCAGTGCGTCAGACAGTCCTTCCCAGCTTGTGCCTGGCTCCATCAACAACAGTACCTAAACAGCCAACACCACCCTGCCATAGTTTTTTTCTTTTTCTTTTCCTCTTCCCATTCTCCTCTTCTTCCTCTCAACACTTAAAAAGACTATACAGCACACAGTCTCTCACACACGCATGCACACACGTACACACACGCACGCACACACACATACGTCATGCATTGCTGTTTCCTCCCCCTGATAGGCTTCATCTATATATAAGCTGACTTTATAAGTCCATGTTCTGTGGGATGTTTGGGGTTGTACAAGCATTGTCTGTGTTACGGACGTTTTACCCCCTCGTGTGTGTCCCCCCCCCCCCCCCCCCTCATTTTTATTTAGCTTGTTTTATGTGGAGTGGCCATTTGGCTTTTGGAGAATGACAATCACCCAAAAGATACAAAACCTTCTCTGCTCGTTCGCTAAAACAAACAAGTCAATTGGGTTCTTTGAAGCAGTCAAACATTTTGCTTGCTGATAGCACCATTTTTAGATGAAGTGATTTTAAAAAACATTTTATGACAAAGGAAGCACACTGCAGCAGCCTTTCTTTTCCCCACTTTACCGTGACCTATTATCTTTAAATGTGGGCGTTGAGGGCCACTGTATGAATAGTAGAAGCTCACATATTGAGCATGTAAGCTGGAATGTGTTTCAGCAGGCTAAAAAAATGGGTCCAACCTCCTCATCATCATTTTGACCGAAGGCTACAGTACTTCCTCCAGAGTGACTTCCTGTTTCGGACCTTGAATTTTGAGCCTCTTCCCTCCTGGTTGTCCTTGCTCCTCCACAACACAGCTAATCTGTAAATATCAACTCTTATTTTTATTTTTTGTTATTATTCAATTGTTGTTCTTGTAATGTTTTTTTTCTCCAGTAGATGGCGCGTCCAAGCGACCAGACTGTTTATCCTCAGTCGCAGTCTGTAAATACGGTATTACCTTTTATTTTTTATTTTTTGGGGGGGATCCCTGGTTCAGTAGGGAGCGAAAAATGGAACAAAAAAGTCTCACAACTGAATCTCTCTCCTTCCATTTCTCCTGTCATGACTTCTCCCCGCCCATAGTTGTCTTAACTGTTTTATTTATTGTATTGTGTGTTTGGTTTCTCTTTGTATATTGTTTTCAAAATCGTTTAGTAGTGGGGCCGAAAACGTAGTCACATCCAAGATACTGTACCTTGACTCAGATCGCCAGTCCTCTGGTGGAACGCTTGTTTCCATTGAGCTTCAATGTGAACAGAACGTTACAAGGGTGTGTGTGTGTGTGCACTTGTGTGTGTGTGTGCTTGTGTGTATGCGTATGTGTGTATGTGCACACGTACACATGTAGTAGGTGAAAACAGAGCCTTTCATTGAGCGTCTCCTGTGTCCGACCGGCCGTCCACTGTTGTACGACATGCTGTTTTAATGTTACTTTTTAAAATCCGTTTTAGCAGCCCCGACCCATGGTCCGATTACAGACCTTGGCATTGGTGCAGAGAACAGTGAAAAACGGTTGGCTAGAGGGGATGACCAAGGAGGGATGGGGGGAGAGAGACAGTTTTTTTTGTTTGTTGCTATAAATAATTCAACTCATTAATAAAGTGATGAAACTGTTGGCGTCTCTGTACAGCCGTGTTTTAATTGTGCGTCTGTAATCGAGGTGCTGATCGTGTCATAGCTGTAATTGAGACTCCGATTGTGTCACAGTGTTCTCACGAACGCCGTGACGTGATTGGTGCCTGTGAGTTAATCATTTCACAGTGACTGGAACAAGAGGGAAAATATGTCAAGGCAATTTGTTCCAGCCTCAGCTTTTATTAACTTTACCATTATTGACTCTTGCACCCCAACCCCCCAAAAAAAGAAAAGCCAAAGAATTGTGCCACTTTTGGTTTGTGAATTTTGAGAGTGTAGTTTGAGGGTCGCGTCCTGCACCAAACGGCAGCAATTCCACACCGCTGTTTGTGAACTTGCCTGCCTATCCAAACTGAGCATGATTCAAATTCAAAAGGTGCAAGTGCAGGTAAACAAACGGGTTAGACATTGAGGCTTCAGCCTCCATCTACATGGATATTTAACCAGGACCTAATGTGCGTGTGCGCTCACGCTCATTGTCTTAAGGCAATCATTTTCCATTCACACAAGACTCTTGTGTAAAGGAGGAATCGTAGGTTTTAATGAAGTCTTGGGCTTCGCAGTAACAGTCTCCTTCTTTTCTAGAATATTTATAGGCATTGGCAGTCCACTTGAATAATTTGTTTCCTTTTTTTCATACCTACTCTTCAACACTTGCTATACTTAGTTTTTTTTAAGCCCTGGTGGGTTCTTTGGCTCCATCCTTAAACTTCAATTTAAATCATGCAGGTGAAGAGATGAATATGTTGGGAATCCATGTGCTTTGAGTTTGTTTTAAACGTTGAGACTGCAGCCAGTCTCGCATTGAGTCATATCAGCTCGCGACTCAAACGAAAAACCAGGAAGAGCTGAAATAATGGGATCCATACCCAAGGCAAACTTCCAACCAAAGTGTGAAGACAAATCTCATTCTGGAGAAGTTGCGCCTAAGGGTCGGTGCTGATGGAATCCTCCTGGAGCTTGAAACTCCAAAGTAACTGTACTTGAGACAGCGAGATTGATGGAATACTCTTGACGGCTGCACCTGAGGGGTGAGGGAGACTAACTGGTAGTCTGATACTGGATAGATTTCACCTGAGGACATGCGGTCTGTGATTGCTTCCAAAATTGAAGGAATCCATAGAGAATCGGGCTGCAGTTGAGTTGCGTAAACTAGTCTTGAGAGATTGTGCCTGTCTGACAGAATCTCCATGTGACACTGATGGAATAGGTTTAGGGACTAGATATGTTGAATAATGACATCCCTCATGCTGGGAGACTAATGGAATCTTGCCCAAGACTGCAGCAGGGGACAGGCCAACTTGTGGAATTTGCAAGTGTAGACCAAGGAGAATACTGAATGAGAGATGGAATCTGTCGAGTTTGGGAGACAGAACTGAGAGAATCCCTCCCAGGAAATGGCACCTGACCTGAGTGGATTTCAGACTGAATCACAGAGAAAGTGCAGAAAGGGGAGTCTAGTTCTCTTTCCTGTGGTGGCCTTTTGTTGAAATCCTCCTCTGAGGTCTTGTGTTGTTGTAAACCCTTTACATCGATTGTGTATTTGAAAACTTTTGGCTGGTGTCTGCACAAAACGCAAACTATTGCCTCTTTTAAGATACACAGTCAAACGTTTACTTTAGTGATCAGCAAACATTCTTGAAAAGGTGCTGACGCCACCCTTTTTTGTGTCACTCCTTCCAAGTTGCTGACGTGATTTTCCTTTTCCTCCATCAGGACAATATTGACTGTCCCTTGTGACTTTACCGACACTTAATAAGTTTACAGTGGTTTTATTCAATCTCCCGCTACCGTTTATCAACCAGCCCGACACTTACCAAATTGGCAATGGAGCAATCGCAGCGAGCTTCCACTGTGCCGCATAAACTATTATATTCACAGAGTGACGGGTCAGTCAAAGTGTGCCCTCGGATGCCCTGCCGACCAACCGGAGGATGAGCCACTCCCACCAGACTTGCGAACCAGACGCCAAATGGGGATTGAAGAGATGGCTTGCTGCCAGATGGGTCACAGCCACTCTCAACCTTGAAGGAAAAACATTACTGTGATGAAGCTTCAGGAGCTTCATATGTTTTGCCCCTCCTTGCTCTTTCTCAACGCTATCAGTAATAGCATGTGTGAATTCAGAACCGACAAGGCTCCCGAGTAACTTCTTGACTGAGGTTGTAAAGGGACGATATCTGCTCGAGCTTTTGTATTTGATCTCATTAGGTTGCACGGTTTTGGCTGAGAGGGTAATACATGAATGGGTCGGGCCGCATGAGGGCAAACATTTAATTTTGCATGTGTATTCAGAAAAAACAAGAGTCAGCAGAGAGTGCGCCAGCGAGCACATTATTACTCAAAGGGATCACGCACACAAGCAGACTTCATTAAAACCTACTGCACTTTTATAGAAGAGTCTTGTCAGGATTTCAAATTATCCCCTTGAGGTAGTCTGACTGTGTGTGAGAGAGAAATACCGTTTTTTTCCGTGTATAATGCGCCCCCATGTATAATACGCACCCTAAAAATGGCATGTTGATGCTGGAAAAAAGCCTGTACCCATGTATAATACGCACCCAATTTTTATGATTTTTTAAAAATTATTTATTTATTTTTATTTTTTACTAAGTCCCAATGATCGTCACACACGCAGGGAGGCAATGGGTCTCATTTTATAGTCTTTGGTATGGTCTTAACTAGGCTGGATGTAATTTTTTTTGTTGGCGTTGATTTCTCCGACTGCCCGTAAAGGTACCACCGCGGTCAGTGCGGACATGTGAAAAAGGCGTGCGGACGTGAAAAAGGCGGCTCTGTATGGGAGAGACGTTGAAGAGGAATAAAAACACCCTTGGAAACCAAAACTTGCCCCTCGTCGTGACTTGGAGCCGCAACAAATGTTTCGGATTTGTGTAGAGTACATTGTGACAGCAAACGAGCAGGTGATCGAGCAAGCGTCTGATAAGAGAGCATTGCGGTCGTATGGACCATGATTTTCTTAAAAAAAAAAATATATATATATATATATATATTTTTTTTTTTTAAATTTAAAAAAAATTGTACCCATGTATAATGCGCACCCCAGGTTTTAGGACAATAAATTAGTTAGATTTCGCGCATTATACACGGAAAAAAACGGTAGTTAGTGCTGAAATATCCATGCACTCTGGATGTGCCAATGGGTGCTGAGCTTTGTTGTTTAAAAACTCCCCATAGAAATGTTACACACTAGTGAAGGTCAGAAATATTGTAAAAGTGCTACTGATTTGCTGCTCTATTATAGGAGTCTTAAATATACAGTATCTCACAAAAGTGAGTACACTCCTCTCATTTCTGCAATGTTTTAATTATATTTTGTCATGGGGCAACACTGAAGAGATGACACTTTGAGACAATGTTAAGTAGTCACTGTAGAGCTAATAGCAAAGTAAATGTATTGTTACTTCAAAGTAACTCAAAATACAACAATGAATGTGTAAAATGCTGGCAACATAAGTGAGTACGCCCCAACTGAAAATGTCCAAATTGGATCCATATCCTGAAGACAAGCAGACTAAGGATATGGGTTACTGGAACCCTGTCCTGTGATCTGATGAGACCAAGATAAACATATTTGGTTCAGATGGTGTCCAGGATGTGTGGCGGCAACCAGGTGAAGACTACAAAGAAGTATGTCTTGCCTACAGTCAAGCATGGTGGTGAGAGTGTCATGTTCTGGAGCTGTATGAATGCTGCTGGCACTGGGGAGCTACAGTTCATTGAGGGAACAACGAATGCCAA
This sequence comes from Syngnathus typhle, assembly GCF_033458585.1. NCBI lineage: Eukaryota > Metazoa > Chordata > Actinopteri > Syngnathiformes > Syngnathidae > Syngnathus > Syngnathus typhle. The sequence goes on along the minus strand of NC_083747.1, from coordinate 13,162,861 downwards.
CATGTACTGTGGAATACTGAAGCAGAGCATGATCCCTCCGTAAACTGGGCCGCGGAGCAGTATTCCAACACGATAACGACCCCAAACACACCTCCAAGACGACCACTGCCAAGGTGATGGACTGGCCAAGCATGTCCCCAGACCTAAACCCTATTGAACATTTGTGGGGCATCCTCAAACATAAGGTGGAGGAGCTTAAGGTCTCCAACATCCACCAGCTCCGTGATGTCATCATGGAAGAGTGGAAGAGGATTCCAGCGGTGATCTGTGAAGCTCTGGTGAACTCCATGCCTAAAAGGGTTACGGCGGTGCTGGAAAATAATGGTGGCCATACAAAATATGGACATTTGGGTCCAATTTTGACATTTTCAGTTGGGGTGTACTCACTTTTGTCGCCAGCATTTTACACATTCATTGTTGTATTTTGAGTTACTTTGAAGTAGCAATACATTTACTTTGCTATCCAAGCTCTACAGTGACTACTTAACATGGTCTCAAAGTGTCCTTTCTTCAGTGTTGTCCCATGACAAGATATGATTAAAACATTGCAGAAATGAGAGGGGTGTACTCACTTGTGAGATACTGTATATTTAAAAAAAGTGTATTCAGCAGCGTTTATTTTTCTGGTTGAAGAATGAGGGCAACTTAAAATTTAAAATTCAGACCCCCCCTTTCAATTTCACCCAGGATGACTCAACCAACACCAAAACCAAAACCAAAAAAAAAAAGGTTAGTATACAAAAGTATTTCAGGTCGTCGGGTGAAGCGATCTTTATAGTGATCAAATGAAAGAATCCCCCCTCCCATTCAGCTCTAGAAGCAAGTTTTATTGTGACGTGAAATTTTTTAGTCATGTTTAACAAGTGTAGGCCCACAAAAATGTCAAGCAATAAAATCAAGTAATTTTGTGATAAATTTCTTTTTCTGAACCGTCAATATTAATTTGTGCAATTGCAATGCCTTGGATTTAGTGAGGTTAGTATATATTCATAGCCTTTACTGAAGTGTGCAGTGAAACTGGAATATTCCTGGCAGTATTTTTAAATCGTGAAACTTCAAAATGTTCAGGAAGTGAAATACTATAGGTTGGCAGCTCTGCAAAACAAATGTAGAATGAATAATATATTGAAATACAGATCTGAAATGAGGACCTTAATATTGAAATACAGGCTTCATGACACATCTAAATTGTGCATTATGCATTTCAGGAGTTGAACGAGTACTACTAAGTATGAATGGGAGTGTAGTAATTGCACTTGAGTACATAGTTTTTTACGTAAAAAATATCTTCCACCATTGTGGAAGAGGATTAGGGCTCAGAATTCTGACTTTAGAGTGTGAATTCTCACTTTAAAGTCAGATGTCTGTGAGAAAAAAAGTCAGAATCCCTTTAATAAAAATAAAAAAAAGTCAAAATCCTGTAAAGTGCGAACTTAGACTTTAAAGTGAGAATTCTCACTTCAAAGTCAGAATTTTGAGAAAAGAAGGTCAGAATCGTGTCACACCCCCTTCACTGGCCCTAATCCTCTTCCGTAGTGGACATACTACATTTCCGCCGTGTTTTAGCGCGCTTTCGTCCATCAAACGTCAGTGTCAGCGAACGCCATTGGCGGATTACGGGACCACCTGGACAAATCAGCGCCGCGCTTCTTCCAACCAAGCCCCGAATCAACTTGTTGTCCTAGTTCCCCTTCAAGAGTCGACGTCAAAACGTAACGGCAAGCCCCGGTGAGTTACTCGACGTTTGATCACTTCTTTTTCATACTTTTGGGGCATCGTTTCCTACTCCGTATGTTATCATATTGACAACATTTCACCAGTAAGGGGACGTCGAGACTTTTAGACTATCGCCGCCATTACACCACCGAAGAAGGGTATCCCGCCCTCCGTCTTAAGTATGCTCTTCTTCTTCTCCTTCGCCTCTTTCTTCTTCTCCTCCGTTTTCTTCTTCTCCAACGCCTTCATGGTAGAACCTTCACGAGGAAGCAGAAGTCGTCTAAGTGTTTTAGGGGAATACTTACTAGGGTTTGGGATGGTGAAACGCGTCGAAGACTAGGCCGTTTCGTTAGCTTTTGGAGCTATCTCGCGGCCACGCCATTAGCTTTTGCTATTAGCCGGGCGGCCATTTAGCTCAACGGTTCTTGTCCATGACGGTGACTGCTAAATTAGCCGCCGAGCTGCTCGGCGCCATCGAACATTTTATTATGTACAATCAAAACTAACCCCTGCCCCACCTTTCCTGTATTCGCTTTAAATAGTGTGCGTTTCATCAGGCTTTTTTTCTTTAAATGTGTGTTGGTGTGGTTTAGTAAGGCCAAAAGTGAATCGTCGCGCCTTTGAAATGGTGTGGACGCTACTCAAAGGCCCACGCACACCGAAAGTTAGGCCGTTTGGCTTTCATCTTCAGACGGTTGTCGGTTCTGTGTTTGTAATTCCCGCACAGTCTTAAGATTCAACTAGAAAATAACCCTCTGAGCGAAAGTTGGTGAGATGGTCAAAAAGACGTGCAAGTTACACAACACAATGGATATTTAATAAAAACACTACAAAGTACAGTCATACACTGTCATTGGAGTACAAGGCTTGTATAATTGACCCCAACATTTCATAAACATGTTCTGTTCATTGAAGACTAAATTGTGCAAAAGTCTGAAATGTGAACAAATTTCCCCAGCAGTTGTTGAAAAATAAACACAAACTGCAATGCAATCAATTAGATTACTGTTACTAAGCACAAATACTCAATCTGTTGTTCATGATTTAAAATAGTGGTCTGAAATGAGCCCCCAGACCCCTCCCCCAAATGTGCCCCTTAAATTTAAAGGACTGCCTTTCCTAGCTAAAGCAGGTTGTTAACATACAGACGCTTGCGCTTACAGACCTTGCAGGTTCAGCAGCGTGATGTTATTACCAACGTCACTAAGCACTCGAAGAATCAGGGAAAACCTTCGTCGCATATTGTTGGATGTCAGAAGCGCAGAAAGGCGGCTTTTGAACAACATGAAATGTGCCTACAAATTAGGGCGGGGAGACAAGGTGTGTGACTGTGAATGCTGCATACAGTGACATCACAACTAGCACTCTTGTCTTCCATCAGGAGAGGGCAATGTTTGCACCAGAAGCACATACACCACACACACATACAATTGCTTTTATATTGAAAGCTAATCTTTTTAGTTGCAGCACATAAATCTTTAATTTCTGATATTTTCTCGGCTACTGCAGGGGGACATGGAGACTCAGTCGGTGTACATGTGCTTCCCCTGCTACAAGGAGTTCAACACCCTGGAAGAGGTGCTGAAGCACCAGATGACTTGCACGGCCGAGGAGGACCAGGCTGACTTGTCCCGCGTCACGCCTATGATTGTTCCGGTGCTCCAAACGCAAGTAATAAAAGCTCGCTGGTTTGAATTCCTCCAAAAAGCGCAACTAAAAGCGTTCGTAGCATCGGCATGAGGTGCTCGTGGCTCCACTGATTAATAATGAAAATCCCTAAATGGTAGCATTGACCTGCAGCTGAGCACTAAACACGGAGCTTGTTTGCCACAATTTATAGGCCGCTCAGTGGTTTTTTTTTTGTTCTCAGAATTGATTAGCTCAGCGGGACTGAGGGCTGAACACTTTTCTCACATAGAGAACAAATTGTATCGCTGTCAATGTTGCAAGTGTGGAGTTGTGCAGAAAAGTCAATTATGGACCTCCATCAAGTCATTGTCGCAGATTAGCCTCCAACATGATTTGTTTCATCATATTTTTCTCATAAATAATAAATTGTAACTACAATAAATTACTACAAGATTCCACAGCGTCACAAGCACAAAAATAAACACACAGCCACGGTTTTCATTAGCTAACAGAGGATAGATTCCCTTGAAGACTTGCAAATTTGCTAATGCAGAGCAGTAGAGCTCCGGCAGTCCTGCATGTTAAAGCATGCACGTACAAAGACTGCATTTTAACACGTTTCAATGAAACTTTGAAGTCGTCTCGCAATATTCATACACAAGGTTCACTACTTTTTTCTGAACCGCTTATCCTCACGAGGGTCACGGACTCTGCGACGTCTCGCTGTTTGAAATCTCAATTAAGATGGTAGAATACCAAAATAGAAATGCTAACCTTTAGGCCTGAAACAATAGTCATACAGACAAAACCGATCCTTTAGTTTAAGTTCTCCAGTCTTAAGTGCAGTTTTTCTGACCCTGCAAATGGAGCTCAATCTCATGTCTGGAAAAAGGTTCCATATCTGCGAGATGGCAATCGATGTGGCGGGGCTTTGGAACAGCCGGCCACGGCTGCTAATGAGGTCACTCGGCAGACTGAGGCTCATGATGCTCGCTAACTGCCCAGGCCGTCTCGCCAGCTCTGGATCATGCGCCTTTGTCCTCCATCGTTGTCTCTGTGTTTTGTGTGACTGTTGAATTGCTGTTGATAATTTTCAATTTGCATTCACCCAGGGAGATGGGAGCCATTAAGCTTCAGGAGCTTTGACATAACGCATGCCGTCCCACTCCATTGGCTATCATTTGCTTGTTTATTAAGGAATATAGCCACGTAACAACAGCTGTTAATGGTTTTATTGGATAAAGAGAGCGTTTACAGTGACGTTCAGTGCACGCAAACATTTACGGTTAATCTGAGCGAGGGAGTTGTAGGTGTAGCGCCTTGACAAGTGCAGAACTACCTTTGTGCTTTATGATACTAATGAAAGTATATGTTTGTTTGTTTTTTAACGAATTTGTTGCATTTAGTCATCTAACAGTGGCAATAAAATGTTCCTTTATTTTTATTCTCCAACCAAAGGAACATTTATTCTGTTCTTTCTCCCCCATCCATTGTGTTCTCGCAGCCGGCCCTAACACAGGAGGAGACGGTCGACCCGCGAATCCAAGTGGAGCTGGAGCCACTGTCGGCACAGTCTGCCGATAATGTGGTGCAAGAGGCTGACATGGAGGCCCAAGAGGCCGAGCTCAGCGAAGATCAACTGTTGGATCAGCCCCGAATCCTCTACCAGTGCGGGGACTGCGAGGAGCTCTTCAAGAGCCTGGACCAATGGCAGAGTCATCGCAAAGAAGGTGTCTGTATGAGGGCCGTCGTCGTGGGCGAGTTGGATAACGAGACGCAGTCCGGTTTCCCTGCCGAGGAACCTCATCCCGTCGCCGAGCCTGACGTGAGTGAGCACGAGTCCGACCGAGCGGACGCTTTGGGATCAGAAAAGGAACAAACACGAGACGTCGAAGCTTCGTCGTGCGACGGTTCCGACCCGGCGGCTCCCGAGGTGGTCACAGTCTCATCTGCGCTGGAAGAGTCGTCTCCCAGGAAGAGAGGCGCATTAAAGAAGCCAAAGCCTGATCCGGTGCTGCTGTGCGTGGACTGCGGCTCCTGTTTCGGCCTGGTCTCCGAACTGGTGGCCCACCGCAAAACGCATGGCTTCGAGGAGGCCTTGCACCACTGCACCGTGTGCGGCGAGAGCTTTCTCAACACCACCCTCTTCCTCTACCACCGCAAGCAACACCGGCAGAAAGGCGAAGGAAGCACCACAGTGGCGAGCAGCCAATCAGAGAAAATGTACCCGCACAGCAGCGCGGCGGAGGGGCAGGAGCCGGATGGCGCACCCTCCACCTCTTCGGCACAGCCCGCCGAGCTCTTCCTGTGCCTCCAATGCGGCGGCAGCTTCAACAGCGCCGCCGTGCTGGCCACGCATCGTCGGGCCATGCACGACCTAGACACGCCCATCCATTCCTGCTCCTACTGCAAGGAGACCTTCATGAACACCACCCAGTACCTGTACCATCGCAGGCAGCACCGCGTTCTGGAGTGCGGCCCGATAGATGAAGTGGAGACCGGCGACGAGATCGGGTCGCCTACGGAGGAGGCGCAGACCTCAAAGCGCTTGCTCACTGAGTCGGATGCACCAGCCCCAAAGAGGAGCAGGCAGGTTTTCCGGATCGTTGGCAAAGGTAAAGTGGACTCCGCAAAACTGATGTAAGAAAGCTGACAATGCAACGATCAGGCCTTTGCTGAGGGAAGATGTTCAAATCTGCTCCTGTAGCCTGTTTATGTCAAAAGTGATTATTTCTGTCAGGTTTATTTCAATGACTGAATAACTATTAAGAGAAGAGCAACAGCAAACAAACCACCAGTGAGACAGAATATTAAGTCTTTTCTCGCGAGGAGAACGATAGAGAGAGGAAACTCGGTTACAATCTCCATCAATTCTGAGTTCTCCCTCCACGTGCTCCTCTATTTAATGTTTTGGTTGCCCTGGTTACAGAGGCGTTGCTACACTAAAGGGAGGGGAGATTGTGTCTGTAGCAACGTTGATTAGCTAAGGAATGTAGTGTGGTGTGAATTAGCACTTCATTGTCGGCCTGTGACCTCCGCAGAGTTTGTCCATCTGTTCTTCTCCAGTTGTTGGCCGAGTCGTGCGCGAATGAGATCAGATAACTTCTATTGCCGCTTTCCTGTGGAACAATGCAACTAGACCTTTGCTAGACTTTATCTACTTAGTAAATTAACACGCAATAACAAGAGTGACTTGTCCTAAACACTTGAACAAGACTTGAGTAAATATGGGATAACTTGTTCGCAACCACTTCAAACTGTGTTTACCTCTTACAAGAACAAAAACACACAGATAACATAAGGACAGGAAGGACACATATGGCTGACAGAGATCAAAAGACTTTCCTGTCACTAAAGAGAAAGAACCTAGATGAAAGGAAAGCCATGAACTCATAAATGATAAGGCTTTACTTAAATTATTCCAACAATTTCTCCTTTTAGTAAACAAGGATTCTGGCGGTAAAGAGGAAGCTGAGGGCGGGGCAGCAGTTCCGGTGGACACGGCGAACCTCCCACCACCCGCCAAGCTGCTGCAGGACTGGTCCCGCACCGCCCTGCCCCACGTATGCCCCTACTGCGGCAAAACCTTCACCAGGCGCGTCTTCTTGCGCACACACGTCTACAGCCACACCGGAGAGAAGCTCTTCAATTGCAAGGTGGCCGTCAGAATCTTCAAGCGCACTGCAGCAACACAAGTCAGCCACGTCACGCCTTGCCTTGCCGTTGTTCTGCAGGTGTGTTCCAAGTCCTTCACCAACTCACAGAGCCTGCTGCGCCACACCATGAGTCACAGCGGCAACAGGCCCTTCTGCTGCGACGTGTGCGGCAAAGATTTCACGCAGGCCGCCACTCTCAAGAGGCACCAGCTCATTCACACCTCGGACCAGCCTCGTCGCAAGCGCGGACGCAAACCGGTCGGTCCCCTTTTCTGCCTCTTCAACAAGAGGCACGCCTCTACTGTTGGTCCTGTACCTTCCCACCATAACAAAAACATTTGCCTCTTGAAACAATTCTTGTCTAATATTGCTTCATGTTTGTTTAATTGGCTTTGTTTACTCTTGCTCTTTAGTGAGCCCTCTAGTGCATTATTTTTATTTAATGTGAAGGATTCTGTAAGTGCTAGTCTTTTGCGTTTCACTGTGTTAAAGGCGGAATAAAGCGTACTGCACAAGGCTTTTCAAGAGTCTTGAATCAAGACCTTGCTTACTAATCTTTTTTTTTCCCCCCGTCCTCCTTTGTCCTTCACTGTGTCCTTGGCTGCAGATGTATGCTGCAGATGGTGATGTTGGAGACGGTCTCTTCTCGTGCCCCCTCTGCCCTTCACACTTTAACACAGAGGAACAGCTCAACCATCACAAGTAACACGCTTCCTTTCTCTGTATTGTTTGATGTATTCTTTTGTGTCTCGCTGCACTATTTTCTCTTCAGTGAGAATATTCAGCCTTGGCAATCCAGGTAAATGTGTGTCCCATTATCACAGTATGACATTTAGATTAACGCCCTTCTCTTGGCTGGCCGTGTAGCAGCTTTGTCGGACCTTTAAGCTTTCTGAACACGCCGTGCCCGGATATCTTCGACGTCCTTGAGTTTCAGCCACGTATGATTGACAGACAGCCCAAGCAAATTAAGCGGACAGGGCAGGACAGGACAGGATAGGAGGGAGGAAATGTGTACACTGTGTCTGTCTATTATATTCTTGTGAGTATGAGGTGAAATGGCTGATGAAGTCACCTCCCTAGCTTTTTCAGAACAATGTCGCAGTCCTCATTAACTTTGAGTAGAACGATTGCATTTGTACACTATTGACAGGTTGTGTCCTTAAGTGGACATGGCGACAGCCCTGTCACGAGCAGAAAAAATTTGCATGTCAAGTAGGTTTTAGTTTACTGCTGTTCTTCTAGCTCAGACACTCTTGGCTATTTATTCATATGTTTAAAAAGTTTTTTTTTTTTTTTTTTAAATCATCAGACTTCTCCACACCAGCAACCCATTCCCCTGCCCAGACTGTGGAGAGGCATTCAGTCGCAGGAAGGACCTCGACCTGCACTCCCTCACCCATCAAGGTCAGAGCCCCCCTGGACCTACCCAATTTGTATTGTCAGCGGGAAGAAAGCACTCTACCAGGAAACGCTTTTTTGCGTTATCTTCCCCGTCAGTCGTTTTGTGTTTCTGTTCGGGACCGGAAGAGCAGGTATCAGCGTGTAATGAAAAATCCGCTATGCCGTAATGGAAACGAATCAATTATGATGTTCTTATTAGTGCAACTCCCAGTCAATTACTATTGACTCTGCGATAAATGCCTGCCCATTCACCAGGTCAATCTTGTTTATTACTAAACATACGTCGGCGTTGTTGCGCCCATGCATTAGGGTAGCGACTTTGCATTGATCTGTGTCTCAAGTGGAACGGAATGGGAAAGGTGCAGGTGTATGAATTGGGTCAACGTGCCCACACTTCATCTTAATCAAGGGGGGGGGGGGTGCTCGTTAGTTCAGCTTGATGAGTCCGCACAAGGCAGAGGTCAGAGATACGGCGTTTTTCGGCGAGAGATGATTGAAGACATCGATCGAAGGAGGGGCCGGGGCGGGACGGTCGTCCCTCCTGGAGTAGAAAGGTGTTGATGGTTAGCAGATTGCCAGCCGTTGGGCTGACGACCCCTTGACGTGCTCATGAGCCATCGGTTAGCCTCCTTTTTTTTTTTTTTTTTCTCCTCCTTCTTCCCCAGACATGTTTTCATCCCAACGGTAGAGCATTTGGTTTTGGCTAAATAGACCCTGGATATCTGCCGCCAATTCATTGATGAGCTGATCACTAGAGACTGAGCATCACTTGCAATAGTTAGTCACGCAAAACTTGCAGCATTGGCACTGCAAATGTGTTACCCGTCCAATCACAGAGATGTGCGCTCATTTACGGCCTTCCTGTTTTTGATTTTTTCTTTTTGGTGCGGGGAGTAAACCAGGAATTTTTAAAATAAAACTTTAGCACCTAATAGAGAAGAGAGAATAGAGTTGAGCATACCTTGACTTAGGTCATTTGAGTGGAAAATGAAAGTATTGTGCTGTCCTGCCATGTGGGTTACTGTAATTATGACATTTCTTTTATTGAGTTAGCGCAAGATGGCAACCTTGTTCCGACTCGCACATCAATCCTGGTGACGCAGTCGCTTTAAGAATGAGACTACGTCTGAAGTGGGAACTCGTGTATTTTTTATTCTCCTACTGTAAACATGAAAAATTGTTTTAATGTTCAGTTGGGAAATATGTGATTATTTTTCTGGCTGGTTTTGTTTTTTGGCTGAGAGTGGGAAAACAGTGTTCATTTAGGAGTGAATGAAGTGGCAAAGTGTCAATGAGCCAATGTGACCTTTTCTCCCCGGAGAATCCAATGATACTGTTGCCGCTTATTAATGCTCCTTTTTTTTTTTTTTTTTTTTTTTTTTAAATTGAAAGCTGTAGGCTTCCTGAAACTCAAACACCAGATGATCACTGCAGCGCTGTTAAGATGGAGTCAAATCTCTCTCTCAGTGAATTGAAGCGGGACTTCACTCAACGTGTTTTACAACGCACACTAACGAACAGCGCTTGTACTTGCGCGTGCCACCGCCTGTGCATTGATTTTTCTTTATTTTTTTCTTCTCTTTGGCGCTTGTCCTCATTAGAGTCCCTGACTTTGGCCGAGAAGCCAGGTACACTCTGGACTGGTCGCCTGCCAATCTCAGGGCACATGTAGAAAATAACCATTCACACCTTAAGAGGACTTCATCAGCCTCAAGTGCATGTTTTTGGAAAACACGCACAGCATGGGGAAAACATGCTAACTTTGAGGGTCAAGATCAGGGAATGAGTTGTCAATTATGGCCATATTAAAGTCTACCTAAATAGACTTGATATGAAGCCAGGACCTTTAATGTGTTCATCTCCACTTGGATTCACAATCCCACCATTTCTTCCATTTCAGACAAGGAGCCCGTCGTCTGTCCCCACTGCTCCTCCCAGTTCATCAACGAGTCTGTGCTTGAGATCCACCTGCAGCGCTGCACAAGCGAGGAGGAGAGGAACACCGGACGCGGGCGAGGACAAGGACGAGGGCGCTCCACAGGACAGGTAAGATTTACGGAGTTGTCCACACCATGTCAACAAAGGATCAGAAACTGAAAGTCTGAAACGCGCCCCTGCAGATTGAGTGCGACCTGTGCGGCCACCGCTGCATGACCCAGGAGGGCCTGGACCTCCACCGGCTATCCCACACCGGCCAGACGCCGCTCAAGTGCCCGGTGCGGCCCTGCCGTCGCCGTTTCATCTCCAACAAGGCCCTGGAGGAGCATGTGCTGGCCCACTGCCAGGGCAAAATTAGCAAGTCCAAGAGCCGGGTCCGCTTCGAGTGCGAGATCTGCTTCAAGGGCTTCGCCTACAACTCCACCTTCCAGGTTCACATGAGGACTCACACCAATGAGAGGCCCTTCGAGGTAAGAAAGTCACTCAGAATCGTTGGGAAGACCTGCTTTTTTTTTCATGACCTACACCACAAACTGAAATCCAGCATTCACGGTCAGAAGCTGATCCCCGCAATGGCCATCTTGCCACTTCTGGACCTGAGCCATTTGCAACCTGTGCGTGTATGTGTGTCCTACGGGTGTTTCCTCCCTCGCTGTACTTGTGATTAATGGCCGGGCTGATTTAGGACCTGTCAGCTCCCCTCGCTGCCTGTTACTATTCTGGGAATCCCCCGCCACCCCCACCTCTTTTGCCGCCCCCGTCCCACTGGCGACCCTCCATCTTTGCCGTGCCGGTGACATCAACTTTCCCCACCAAGCCGCCCTGCTTGCCGCTGCGGGAATTGATTTAATGTTGGCAACCACGCAGCATCACTCTGGCCGCGCTCAAAGATGGATGTTTGATAGGAGACGCAACAAAGGCTGTCCTTCTGTGGCCGAATATTAATTGAAGCCAGGCGACAGAGAGAAATCATGCATTTTCTTAGAATTTCGCCGACAAAGTTAAAAAAAGAAGACATAGGGAAGCCACAAAAGTTGATGCTGTGTTTTGGTGTAGTCGCTCATAAAAGTATGAAAAATCCACAGTATGTGGATCAAGCAGCAGATGATGTTGTGCTCTAATAAAGTCTGATGTTCACTTCCCACCTTGCGAAAAACCTCGTAAAATATGTTTAACCCTTGATGCGCGAATGTCTTTGCTATAAAGAGGCACAGTAAGCCGTGCGGGTAGCCCGCCGCCGCAAAAACCAACTTTGCTCAAGCGGCACTTGAAGGCACAGTAAAATATGAGGACGCTTCTCCGGGCAAAAGTCTCCTGGAGCCGGACCGGGAGCGGTTCGCATATTAATGGTCTTGTCCGGTTTCTTCTCCTCCGCCAGTGCACCACCTGCGGCAAATGCTTCCGCCAGCTGCCCCACCTGCAGGACCACGAGCGCATCCACAGCGGCGTGCGGCCTTTCTGCTGCTGGATCTGCGGCAAGAGCTTCAGCGTGGCGGCCCGCCTCACCGAGCATGCCCGCACCCACAGCGGCGAGAAGCCGTACCCGTGCCCCAACTGCCCCGCCGCCTTCCGCTCCCGCTCCAACCTGGACAAGCACATCCGGCAGCACGGCGACCAGGCTGCCCAGGCCGCCGAGGAGGTGGCCAGCGCCAACGAGGCGGCGCAGGTCCAGAAGGTGCTGGAGGGGGCCAAAGTGCTCTCCTCCCTTGCTGACGCCACCCAGGTGGAGGTGGACGACGGCAACGGCGGCATGCAGACCATCTACGTGCTGCAGGCCAGTGAGGGCGGCGGGGAGGCGGTCATGATCCCCGCCGAGGAGCTGAGTGGCATGGACGGAACCTCGCAGGTGGTCATCCTGCCCTCGTCTATGCTGGGAGCGCAGGGCATCACCATTCCCACCATCACAGTGGACGGCAGCGAGATCACCATGATGGACGGCTCGCAGTCCCCGCAGCAGCACTCCATCGAGTTCATCGTGGAGGAGACCATTTGAGCGTCGAGCCCCGGGTGAAGTTTCACTCAAAATATACATTCCTTGGAAAGAAAATTAGATAGTCAACTTGAGCGCTAAAGTTCACAAGTGTTAGATGTGCGATTGATTTTACCTTCTCTTAACTTTGGAATACAAGCCCATCTGTTCAATGCTTCAGTGCCTTTTGCACAACTTGCTAACAACAGTAGTTGTGAGCCACGATCCCTGGCTCATTTCGAATTAGGGTTTAACGCCTCTTCTTCATCATGAGGAGTGCACGCCTCCCTCAAATACTGCAATTGATCAATAAAACGAGATGTGGCCGCAGAGTTGGTGCGCTCAGCACATTGCGACAGAGATTGGGAAAGACCAGAAAAGTCCAAGAAATGGACACATTGCAAATTTTCTTTAATCAAAAACCTGTTGTGAATTTTGAAGTGCAAACAAGTAGTGAAACATTGACCAAGTGTTCATGTGCATGGTGGAGGTCACCTTTAAAGCTTAGAGCGCATTTTAGGATCTTCCTTTAATTTCACGCAAATTTAATAGTTTCCAGCTTTAACCACCCTGCCTTAAAATACAATCAAACCTGGAAAGATCCACCCTCCGTTTTTTCCTCAAATTCAATCTTCCGACAACTGTTGTGGAAACATTTAGGTTACTTTAAACTCTTCTTCAGCCTAAATTTTGGACTTGTCTTCAGTTTATAACACAGAATGTGGACTTGGAAGAAGAAAGACTGGTGTTTGTTTTGACCATTATCCAACATCAGTGGCGACACACCGAATTGATTCGGTCGTCGGCCACCCTTGAAGAAAATCTTCCTACTTGTTAGTTTACTGCATGCTTTGAATGCGAAATTTAGTGCCATCTGGTGGACAATAAAAAAAGATCAATGCGAAAGCTGACAGTCCAAATGTAAATCTTAACAAATGACTTCATTAGATTCAATTGAGTTTGTGATGGGGTGTTTTTTTTTTTTGTCTGTTGCGTTTCCATGTGCTCATTTCATGAGTAGATGACAATTATGAATAATCAAGATTCAAGAGTTTTTTATTCGCCATGTTTGAGCGTGCCAAACAAGGAATTTGACTTCGGTAAATCACACCCTCTGTTCAACATTTAGGTGACTAACAACACTCAGGACATGCGAATATACATCCCCTGGCGCTTTATTCAAAACACCCCAAATGACTTGAAAAATGGTAAATGGAAAAAAAAAAACTGAAAGGCACACCCAAAAACACCGGGATTGCTTAAGGGTTAACTCAAAGGGTTAATTCAAATCACATTGTACAAGCTAGTAAGAGTCGTTCATCAAAACCTCTCTGCAGCTGTAGATCATCCCACCTTCGGCAGCCCCTGCTGTCGCACGCCTCTTCGGGCTAACAAGCGTGGGAGTGAAAAGGCACCCAGCTCAGCGGCAGTACGAGTCAGAGTGAACCCCCCCCCGCACTGTCACCGGGTTGGCGAGGTGCGTGCGAACTCCAATTGTCTGCTCTATTCATTGTTAGTGACTTTTAGTCCTCAAATTAAATAAATCCTACTGTTATTCAAATAATGTGTGTGTCGTTCCATGGAATTAATCCAGTGGTTGCCGGCACTGAAAATCCAAAATAACTATCTATTTGTAAGCAAGACTTTATTATGGAGGTCCTCTACCCTTGTACCTGCACACACACACATGCAAACGCGTGTCGGCGCAAACGGGGCCACTCTGTCTTGTTTTGTTACGGTGTCAAGGAAAGCAATAATGCTGATGACGGTGAGCGAGGGGAAGTGAAATGGGCGAATGGTGGCAACGGATGGGCCTCCCAAGGTGCAAAAGGCGTCCGGCAATGGCAATTTGTCTGCCTTGTATCGCTTTCTTCTGATACTCGACGTGGGGCCGGCTAATAAACAAATATTTTCTGGAGAACGGAGGCCCAATTTTGTGTTTGACAGGGGTGGCAAAAGTGAAAAATAGATTTTTACTGTCAGTTATATACAGAAATGAAAACCAAACCACAGAAAAATCATTTGCCTCTTTCATGATAGTGTTCATCACCGGTGTAAGTTGCTTCTGCATGCACATCTGACGGCATCAAGTTCACTGCTTGAATATTCGCTGATGAACACATCACATCCTGCCATATTTGTACAAAGCCCTAACGATGGCATCTCTGGAAGCGAGTCCACCAAGGTAGAGGCAATGGTCTAAACTGTTTTTCTTAAGTACTTTGTAGATTAAGATTTAGAAGAAAAAAAGCAAAAATGGAATCAAACGTCCCAAGTTATCATGGACTACATACTCCTACTATCTACTATATTTGTGTGAATCGCTTATTTTCACTTCTACGTGGAATAAAAAGGTAAGAGTTATGTTTGTGATAAAGAATTGAAATTTTTTTGTAGTTCAGTTCAAGATGGCCGCCATAACTCACTTGGTTGACCATGAGCTAGCCATGCTAGCTGTCTCCTTGGTTTTCCAAAGCATTACTTGGCAGCATTGTTGACACTTGTCAAAGTCTGCTTTCTTGTCAATTTCTTCACATGCCAAGACACACAAAGAAACCGAAATTATGTTTCCTCTATCCCACGGTGATGAGACATAGCACACGATAGACATACAAGTAAACGACACAAAATAACAAGAAGGCACGAACAATAAATAATAAGAGTGATAAATAAATAAACAAATAACCCAATAAATAGGAGAAAAACGGAGCAAGTGTGCATACAGCAGACAGTAAGCATAGCGCAAAAGTACAGGACACTACGCAGAAAGGGGGAGAGAGTTCAGCTCTGCTAATGGGACGTCAAACGCTGCGCGTTCGCTTCTCTTCCTGTGCTAATGGGACGTCAAACGCTAGTGTGGAAACTGAGAAGTTTCTCAAGCTCAAGCTTCTTGTGGGTGCCATATTCAATTATGTTTTCAGAATTTGCTGCGGACCAATAAAAACTGCCCGCGGGCCGTAGTTTGGACAGCCCTAATTTAAGGAATTTGAATTTTTGAATATTTTCAACAATACTATGGAATTGGTGCGGGTTCGATTCCACCTCCGGCCCTCCCTGTGTGGAGTTTGCATGTTCTCCCCGGGCCCGCGGGGGTTTTCTCCGGGCACTCCGGTTTCCGCCCACATCCGACAAAACATGCTTGGTAGGCGTATTGAAGACTCCAAATTGTCCCTAGGTTTGAGTGCGAGTGCAAATGGTTGTTGGTCTCTGTGTGCCCTGCTGGTTCAGGGTGTCCCCCGCCTACTGCCCGATGACGGCTGGGATAGGCTCCAGCACACCCGCGACCCCCGTGGGGACTAAGCGGTTCAGAAAATGGATGGATGGACTATGGAATTGAAATTGGAAGTATATTGGATAATGGAAATGCTGACACGCCATGGAACTGAAATGTTTGACAGACGTTTTTGAATTGGACCGCATGTCAAAATATGACTAGCTTGTATTTAAAGATGCAAAATAAGAACTTCTGGAAAGCGCTTTGAAAATTCAATTCTTCACATCCACGAGAAGGTCAATGGTCCAAGGTTATCTTCAAAAGAGCTGACGGAAAGTGATTTTTATCCTGATGAGCGAGCTGCCCATCCCCCTCCACCCCCCTCCCCGTCTCCTTGCACCCCCCTTGTAATATTCTCTTGATATCATGCACCCTAAAAATACCCAAAGTGACCCTCAGGAGAGAACGTGCGATGTTCAGCTCTCTCAGCAGTAAACAAGCTGACATCACAATGTCCCATGCAGGTGAAGGACAACAAGCAAGCGCCGCTTTGTCCAGCTTGTATTGCCTTGGAGCCGCAGGAGAGAATGCCGCTTAAGCAGGCCACTGAGAAACAAAACATTTGCCAAAGGAAAATAAAATGAAAAAAATGAAAAAAATCTCAACTAAATTAAAAAAATAATTAATTGTAAAAAGTAAAAGGCCATTAAAATGCTACATTTGGCCACAAAAATTTGCACATTTTAATTTTGTTATAATTAATATTTTCCCAAACATTTGTCCCCACAATTTTCGTGTATTAAAAATGTATTTGATTTTCTTATGTAGATGTAAATTCAATTTTCAATTCAAATCAGTGCTCTGAAACAAGCTGTTTTCAAAATGATCCCTAAAAACGCACATGCTGTGTTAAAATATTTGTTTGCATTTTGTTGCTCAGCCCAAAAGTGAACTTTGGCCACAATTAGCATCATTTCTTTGATTTGATGCTTTTTGGAATTTCTCGGAAGGCCTCGTCACTTGTGTACAATTTCAAAGTCATCCAGCCGCCGTTTGATGTTCTGCAATGCCTTGCGGCTGTTTTTTTGCCCTCCAGGAGGAAGGCAGCCTGTGGATGACAACTGTATCTCCTCATATAACAAGAAATACACAAAAACGTGCAACAAAATCCCACAATTAAATGATTGCAGTGGAATTGTTAGCCCGCAAAGTCTCCTTGAATGAATTGTGTGGACTTGCACGAAATGCGTGCAAATCAATGGTCCAAGTGCTAACTATATTCATGGCCGCATTGCTTGTGGTCGTTGGGGCGTTAGCGTGCCCTCGGCGGATATTAGAAAACTGATCACCCCCGCTCATGATTAGCCAGACCGCTGCGAACATGCGATGGATTTAACAATGTAAACAATGCAAGCTGGCGCCAGGAAGGCAAAGTCCAATCAATCATCTTGCTTGGGATGAAGCGCCTGCGCCACACCGAACAATTTGTCCTGGTGAGAACAAATGAAATGACTTTTTATCAGCAAATGCTTGCTTCATTTTATGAAATTGTTCACATTTGTTCATATTCTTCTCAAAAGGTCCAATTTTCGAATGTAGCGTTGACTTTTCGGGACAAGGGCGTTGCGCCAGCCGTGGATATTGGTTACTTCCTGGCAGGTGAACGGTAGCAAGTGGTCTCCTTAAGTATCGGTCGTTAGTCTCGGCAGCCTTCGCAAGACTTGATATTTGGAATCAAGCCTAGAATCAGCCCCATAATGATATCGGTGTCAGTTCTCGCCTATTACTATCGATTCAGGAGCAGATTTTAATTAGAAATGGCTTGAAGTTGTTTTTGGTGCTAATTTCTTTCCCTTTTTGTAGCACCTCAGCTTTTGGAACGCTGCATTTTAATGTTTTGTTTTCAATTTGGGCCTCGAAAAGCTCGCCGCAATTTGGATTTTACCGTGCATTGTCATTCATTGCGGAAAACAGTCCACCGATTTGGTGAACTGCACGGCTATTTAAAAAATAAAATGTTTTTATGTACTGAGCAACGTGGAACATGAACATGTCTGTCATTGATAAATGGACTGAAAAAAGTCAGACGAAGCCACATCAAAAAGGACAATCAGCACTCATCATTGGTCCTGTGTGAGAGGGGGGCGGAGTCAGAAGTGGCCAATTTTCATGAGAGAAGACCACCCCACCAAAACAGGTGCATTGCATTCACCATTTTGCAAAAAGAAAAACACATATTGACACGACTTGGAAAGTGTTTTCACTGTGGGATGGAAAACAACCACATTCAGTCTCTATGAAAGTGGTTAAAAAAACCACGACAGTTAATTGGGACGGCGTCAAGTAGAAGGACACGACGATTCCTTCGACCGTCTTGCACTCTATTAACATATTGTTGTTATTAACGGCGGGCAGGGCTGCCGGCATAATCTGCCACATGAATCACTCGCTGCGCTTTGTGGTGGCATTCCTCTAATTGATGGCTCCCTGCGTTTGCGGCTTGCTCAGCTCGGCACCTTGCTCCATTCTGCTGCTGGCGCTCGCCGTTTTCCAAACATCCTTTGCTTCCCTCTGCTGAGGCTGCGCGATATATCCCGCCCTGACTTTGACAAAGTAGTGCCTGCGCGCCTGGCTGTGTGCATGCAGCATGCTTGTTCTTGTAGTTGCTCACTCCTAAGGGGCCGTTAGCTTTGTTTAATATGGGAGCCAATACTTGTTGGTTCTCAAACTGGGGTCCGCGAGCGTAGCGTAACTACACTAAAATAAACATCGTAAGCTAATTTAGCTTTGGAACCATTGGTGGTCCTGACTCAAATGAGATCCCCCCCCCGGTGGTGCTCCCCCTAGCTTTTATGTACTTTTTAGGATTAAAATAGCTTTATTGTTGCTGGGCACTTAGGTCTACTATGTTACTGTATTTTGATGCCATCATGCTGGTACGTGGAGAGCGCCGTGCTGTTCTTTTTGGGTGGTCCTCGATTTGAAAACGACTGGTCTCTTTCACACGCGTGCGTATGTGTGCGTGTGTGTGCGTGTGTGTGTGTGTGTGCATAGCTTTGCTGCAACGCTGTGGGACTGTTAGCTTCGTGTTATGTGTGTCTTGGGGAGCCTATCAAGTGCGTTTGCACACTCTTCTGTTTTGTCCTCCATTACATCCCTCCTTTCATCCCCTGCACCGTCGTTCACCTTGTTTCCTCCCCCCCTCTTTCTACCTCTCTCCTCCCTCCCTCTCATTGATAGTGAAGCAGATGTGAGCAGAATGCCAAGGAGCTCATCATTATTCTGGCAACAGAGCGTGCAGCTCGGCCTGAATGTCAATCCCCTGTCCTCCCTCCCTCCTTCCTTCCCTACATCCCGCCGCATCCTCTTGCATTATCCCACCATCTTCGGACGAGGGGGGGGGGGTGCACATGTAACACTTGAGTAAAGTTTGCGCTGTGCTCGTCATTTGTGTGTTTGTGTGGCAAATGTTCCTCCTCAAGGTGTCAAGAGCAAAGTAGTGTAGAATGGAAATGAGCTGTAGACTGCTGCTGCGGAATAGATATTTTGGCACGGTGGGGGGTGGGGCGCCAACAGACAAACGGGCGTTGGGGCTGCGTGCAATGCCAGTGGCAGTTCAAGTTGTGTCACAGCATTTCTCTGTGGCGATTGCCGTGCGTGAGTTGCTGTCATTGGAAGTCTGACTTTTGGTCTCGTTCTGGCCTTGTGGAGTTCCTGTGGTTACTTGAGTAGGAAATATTTTTGCCTCAGTTTGCTCTTCATTGATGTGCAGCTTGTGTGGGACTGCATTTGGGCCCTTAAGTCAGAAATGTTGCATATTAGAACTTTCTCAGATGGGGAAGAACGATACTTGGCCACTTGGGTAGGAAATGTTTCACGTCTAAAAGTCATTTTGACATTACGATGTGACTTTAGCTGCCAGCGAACCACTTTTGGTTCCTTCATTAGGAAGTATATTTCCAGTATAAATGTGATTTTGATTTCTGCTGTGGAAGCATATTTGGTTCCTCACTCACTGCTCCCTCACCCAATCAGTTATTTAAGTTTGAATTGGGACATGTTCAAAGTGATTGTAGCTGGATTATGATGCAGTTATTAAATACGTCAAATCATTATTTTGTGTCGGTGGTTGTTTAGACAAAATGTTGGTGCTTTTTTGCCCGTCCAAGTTGCTTGTAAAGGGACCAAGAGGGGCAGTGACCCACCACATCCAGTAGATGGCGCTCCAGTGAAAATACACTCGTCTTTCCCATCTTTGCTGCCTTCTACAGGCCGGGAATTGAATATCACCCACAGAAATGAACGTCCTCAAAGGAATGCTGAATAAATGTAGACCTTAATTAAAAGAAAATTAACGGTGTACATTACTCTTTAAATTGCCCTCGCAGAGTTAAGTGCAGTTTCTACTACAAAAGTCGTTTTTTATCACCATATTTTATTGTAATGATGATCTATCGTTGCATTTCATTATATTGAAGTCTCGCTGTGGGTAAGCCATGGAAATTCGGTCATTTTTCCATTTCATAATGTGAGGAAGGGGCGGGGGTTACACTTTGTCTTACTTGCTTATTTTGCTTTTGTTAATCTGCTTATTTTTATTGATTGAAATTTGGTTTTCTTCTTCTGATGAGATATACAATTCTGAGTGCTTCTTTGGGTGTAAATTTCGACTAAATTCTTGTGAGAACAGCCTCAAGTTAAAAAGTTAAAGTCCCAATGATCGTCACACACACATCTGGGTGTGGTGAAATTTGTCCTCTGCATTTAACCCATCCCCTTGTGATTTTAATCCATCCCCTGGGGGAGAGGGGAGCAGTGAGCAGCAGCGATGCCGCGCTCGGGGAATCAGTTGGTGATCTAACCCCCCAATTCCAACCCTTAATGCTGAGTGCCAAGCAGGGAGGCAATGGGTCCCATTTTTTTATAGTCTTTAGTATGACCCGGCCGGGGTTTGAACCCACATCCTTCCAGTTTCAGGGCGGACACTCTACCACTAGGCCACTGAGCTGGTCCATGCGTGTACGTGTGTTTGTGTGTCAGTCAGGGTGCGAGGCATGCTGGTGTGATAGCGTTTATCACGCTTGAGCATGAAGTAGTGTTAAACTCTGTCAGGGTAGTTTAGTGTGTCTAACCCGTCCTCCGCCAGTGTGTGTTTATGTGTGTGTTTAATACGAGTGTGTTTTCCCTCCTCGTGAGTATTTCTTTCTGGTGTGTGTTGCCTGTCCTAATTCAAAGGCTGATCGCACTGACTGACAGAGACGAAGGTGCCGGGCAGTAGATGTTCATCTTTGAGGAAAAACACCTTTGGGGGGAAAAGAGAGGGGGAGGAGGAGTGGGTGGTGAGTGTGGGTGAAAGAGAGAGCGAGAGAGGCAGAGAGAGAGACAGAGAGAGGTAAAGAGCGAGAGAGTGAGAGACAGAGCGACAGGGAGACAGAGAGACAGAAAGACAGAAAAAGACACAGAAAGAGAGACAGAGAGATAGATAGTGAGTCAGAGAGCGAGCGAGAGAGAGACAGACACATAGAGAGCGCGAGAGAGAGAGAGCGAGAGAGAGAGAGACAGAGAGTGAGAGAGAGCGCACGCGAGAGAGAAACGCACTATTGGGCAAGTGGAGGACGCAAAGTGGATGCAGCCGAAGCAGAGAAAGTGCACGCGCGCAAGTCCGAGTGGATGTATTACTGCTACGGACAGACAGACAGACGGACGGAGCAACACATGGAAGGAAGTACGCTGAACGCGGACAGAGCGAGCATCTGCATCCCCGGGTGAGAGAGCGGGCGAGCAAGCGAGCGAGCGCCGCGCCGCAGTGAGGCGGGCGACTGGCACGAGGAGTGTGCGAGCACAGCCGAGTGAGTGTGCAAGTGTGGATTTTTTTTGCGTGTGTCCCGCTGTCCCGTGTCGTGGTTCGCATAGTCTTCAGACTTGATGCGTGCGTGCGCGCCCCCGTCGGCAACATTGGTATTCAGCGGACAGGAGCTCGGCGATCTCACTGCGCCTTTCCCCAGGACGGGATCACAGAGCGGGAATTGTGCGAGGCACCCGGAGCCCCCTTCCGATGGGTGAGTGAGTGCATGCATGTCTGTCCTCCATCCCTCTTCCTCATCCTCCTCATTCCAGTGATTTATGATTTTTTTTCTTTCCCCAAGCGTCAACCGGTGTCTCTGCTTCTGCCAGCTCCGCTCCCCCTCCTCTTCGCCCCCCCCTCTCCCACCTGTTTGCCTCCACCCCATCCTTATTTTTACTCGTCTTCTCAGCCATCCTCACGTCCTTTCCTGATGTCATGTCCACAATGTCCTCTGTCCAGTTTCCGCACGCATCCCCATTCCGCTCTCGATGCAGCCGTCCTCATTTTCTTTTCTGATGCCTCTATCCGAATATCCGGTCCATTCATTCTTATGTCCTCTGTTCAGTCTGGTCTTGTCAACTCGACTCTTCTCCAGCTCGCTGGTGTCCATTCTCATGTATTTTCCCAATGTAGTCACCCTCATGCATGTCCACTAATGATGTCACCATCCTTGTGGCTTCTCCTGAGGGGTCCACCGCCACGCCACGCGTGTCCACATCTTAATGTCTTTTCCGGAATTAACCGTCGTCTCCTGTTGTATCTCTTCCGGATGAATCCACCTTCGGCATCCTCTTCATGTTTCCTGATATATCCACCCTGGTGTCCTCTTCTGATGCCTCCGCCCTCATGTGCGGTCCACGCCGTCCGCTCCTCCCCATATCTTCTCCTGCTGTATCCATTTTCCTTCCTACTCATGTCCTCTGACATCTCCTGCCTCATGTCCTCATCTAATGAATCCCTACTCATGTGTATTGTGCTTAATCCACTTCCAGGCCCTCTGCTAACGTCTCCTTCCTAATGCCCTCATCCATTCTTGTGATCTGCACGTCCATATCACAATCCTCACTGTGTTTCCCCTCTGTTCAACTTTTCTATCCGGCCTCATCCCTCTGTCTGTCCTGTTCCTATGATCGGCTGTAAACAGCTTAATTCAATTGTCGTGCACTCTCCCGACTTCCCAATGATGAACCTGCCCTCCCCCTCACATTCTTCAATTTCTTACTTGGGCTCCATCAACCCTCATCTTTCTCCTCCTCATCCTCATCTCATTCATAGCCGACATCTCTTGGAGTGTTATTCTCTTGCTTTCTTTCTCTGGATGTACAGACACGCCAAACACGTCACCAGCGAATGAATAGACGACCGCCAGTGTGCGTGTGTGTGTCAAAGTACTGCGTGTATTTCTGCGTGTGTCAATCATTCAGATTGTCTTTCTTGTGCCTGTGCGAGACAATGCAAAGAGGTGTGTTTTCAAGCCCAGCTCGCCGGATTGCAAAATCAACACGTCTAATCGCCTCAGGCGTGACACCTGCGACACAACACACACACACACGCACGCACACACACACACAAACACACACACACACATACACAGGCACGCACACACACACGAGCACGCCTGGCTTTTTGTAGCGTTTAGCTCCCACATGCCAATTCACGCCCACCTCAGTGTTTTCACATCCGCTTCGTGCATGTTAATTGTGTCAATAAAGGCTATGCAATTGGACACACTCACGTGGACTAAACACTTTGGCAATGCGACGCATTTAAATGTGATTTTTCCAAGCATGAGCGTCTTAATTATCCCAAAAAATGACACTTAATTCTTAAATCCGCCGTTCGACAAAGTCAATAACGTTGCCATATTTTTGGAGGCGGAAACTTTTTGGAAGTTGCCAATAGTCTTTGTCAAAATAAAACATTCATGCAAAATGTCTTCAAATAATTCCCATTATTACAGAATATTAAAAAATAAAAAAATTAATGTCTTTGGATTTGTCCAAATGCTACCAAATTTGGACCATGTACTATATGTCATGTATATGTCATGAGCTCGCAGTGTTCACTCGTTAATTACTAGCTTTCACAATCGCTGTCAAAATACTCTTGCAGCAAAAGACCACAGGAGCTCTGCTTTCAAGCCCGCCAACACACGCACGCTCACGCACGCACGTACGCACGCATGCACGCACGCACACACACGCACACACGCACACACGCACATACACATGCACGCATGCACACACACACGCACACGCGCACGCACGCACACACGCACGCATGCACGGACGCACGCACAAGCACACACGCATGCACACACACACTCTTTCTAAAGGCCATCCCATTTTAAACGGTCTTCTGCGAATCTGGCAATCCGTTGCAGGGTCACGTATGTTCACATTGCGGTATCGATCGGTGTGTAGGTCGAATGGACTCCACTGTTCTTTTCCCACGTGGGCCAACCGCTATACTGGACACTAACAGGCAGCCTGGAGGAGATGATGCAGTCGGTCCCGGCGAGGATTTCTCGCGAGCTACCAGCGCTTGTTGCTGCCTCACGATTGCTTGTAGACATTGAGCAAGTGCAAACTGTTGCATAGTAACAAGAGTGGAGGCAACCTGTTGCGGAGCTCAAATTTGACATACGCCGGCTGACTTGAGCTCGTGTGAATAAACCGATGGATAGGGCCTGATGAATGTGTGTGTCTAAGCTCCCCATCTGCGATCGACTTTCATACCTGTCAGCTTCCCTCCGTAACCAAATGTCTTGGCACCTTATAAAAGGGCCAGCTGATTTTGACAACACAAATAAGCGGTTCAAAATGATAAAATAACGATGAAGGGAATAGAATTAATCACGGCATTTAATTTGCGCTTACAAAATATCGCTTGTCAAATAAGTGTAGATCATCAACTGCGCCGCACACATCAAACCCACATTAAAGTCGCAATTTCATGGCAGCAACTTGAAATCGTATTTATTATAGTGGCAGTTGAAGGGATTTTTTTTTTTTCAAACGTGTAAATGGCTCTATTTTAGTCAGCCGTGATGACAGTTGCGCAATTATGTGCTCGACACGTCCACATGATGAAGGATTTGCACAAAACCCGAAACTTTGAAACCTGCACCTATACTTCAACATCCCAAAAATAATTCCATTAACCTTATTTGCCCTTCTTTGTTCTTGAGAAACGAAATTATTTTCACACTCCACCACGCAAACCAAGCGTTTTGTGACTCTTAGAGGATATTATTTTTATTTAGTGGAGATAGAAAAAAATATGTATTTTATCTCTCCACCATTGAGGATGCCAAGCGACTGTCTGGCTGCGAATATACAACAAGAAGCGTCCTGATCAGGTGTGAGTGTATCAAATCCAATGCGGGCATTGAGCGGAGGAAGTGACAGGGTGGAGTGTTTCCAAAGTGAGACGACTGAAGTGAGCGGAGATGTGGGGAGGAAGTGGGCCGAGGTGGCCATCGAGGGCAGAACAGCCTGCTAACCTTTCATACGCTTCTCCATCCAGACACGCAGGGTAGCCTCAGCATGCCACTTCAACGTTAAAAGTTGCCAATAAAACCGATAAAGGCCATCACAACACAACTGGAGACGCTTGAGGTCGGAGTGGTCCACTCTGTCTAGCCAAGATGTGATTAAATAGACACGGCTTACTGTTTCCAATGTTGTGTTCTCACGTAGCCCCGAAGGAGCCCAAAGGAACCCAAAGGAGCCCAAAGGAGCCCGAAGGCCATTGGAGCTCCTCCGGGGCCGCAATTGGCCAGACCGTCAAGTAAGCGTTATAACGTGTGCTCCTCATGTCTCCTCCATGTGTCCACAGTCTTCTCCAGATGTGAAGAAGGTGGACGCAGAGCGCAACGGCAGAGCACAGCCTGGGTGACGGCTTGCTAAACCGCTAGCGGCGCAATCAAGGAGGCCCCTCGGAGGAGTCCGCCATCCGGTTCGCCTGTCGGGGATCATCGCAGAGCAAATAGGCCGCAGTGATGCCCCGGCGAGGCGGCAGCGCCTTCGGACATGTCCGGACCTATCCCCCGGATATCCTGTTGAGATTGCAACATTTGGCCGCCGAGCTTCTTTTCCACAAGGAGTAATTGAAAATCCACTCCTCCCCCTCCTCCCCACCAAGAAGACTTTGTGTCCCCGTTCGCTTGTCAGGGCAGAAGGAGAGCTCAATTTTATAAGGAACAATTTCATCCCACTTTTTCCCCCGCCCCCTTTTATCTTAGCCCGTAGTTTTCTTTTCATCGAGATAAGGCACGGGGTAATTCTTTTTCATCCTGATGGAGTAGACTGTCCAAAGAACATAACGAGCAGGTACAAAAGCGAGAGCGACAAATTAAGCAGCTTCTTGTTGCCGTGGACGCGCTGGAGAACGGGAGCGCATAGAAACTTGCCGCTGGAAAGATGACTCGGTAGACGAACAAACGTGCCGGGCAGTCGACTCATTGTCATTCTGAGCGTCGTGTGAAAGAGGAAGTAGGAAGAATAAAAGGCATCGCGAGGAGGGGAGGCGACAGCGGCAGCCCTGTTGTTTTTGCAGCAGGCCTGCCCGCGCCAACAGAGCAGGTGGAAGGCAGGAAAGAGAGCAGGTGTGGCCAAGCCTCCTCTTCATCTGTTTGCTGTTGACCTTTTTGCCCCCTCCCACCCCCAGTGCCCCCCCATCAATCCGAGGGATTATTTTTGTTTCATCGCTCAATAAAGACGGAAGCCTGCAAATTCCTTCATCGTGTCCATTGCACGCGCCCCTGCCCTCGCAGGTCCTAAGTGACACACCATGCGGCCCTGTGGCCCCCTCTCGGCCGCCCCCCTTGGCTGAAGCGCTCAGAAAGCTCAGATCTCTGTGCCAGATCTCCCCCTTCTTCTCCTGCTGTGACGCTTCTGATTGCCGTCTTCATTCCTTCTGTGAGTAACAACCTTCCTATCCCCGTTCTGCCTGTACGGATGTGCGCTGTTTTGTTTAGTTTGTTGACAGCAGGGGTTTGCTTTTCCTGCGCTTTTCCCGCTCCGGGCAATGTGAATGCCTTTGTGTGTTTGGTACCGGGCCCTCAGTCACAGGGACGGCGTGAGAGCCCCCTCAAAAATCTTTGTACACATCACTCAAGCCCATCCAGTATTTTTTTTTGATATTCTAAAATCTATTTAGCATGTATCAGTCAAGCCCCCCTGTACACCCAAGAGGGAAAAAAAAATCTGTTCCCAATACCGCCACTATCATGTTGCAATTATTGAACCCATCAATCGATGCAGGTCACAACTAAGGGAAGAAAACGTGAAACAGTGAAGTAGAAAACATCACACTTAGCTAAAATGACAATTATTAAATGTATTGACGTGTGCAGATTGTGACAAACTTGCTTTTATTGTGGTCCCACCAACAAATCAGAGGGCGGAAAATTCTTTGTCATCGATTTAAAACCTGTTTGATTAAAGAAACAGCCTCGGTCATTCCTTAGACGAACATGGCGACAAATATAAGATGAAATCTGATTGGGCACAAAGAAATGTTACTTTAATTGCTTTAATTGACCCACTTTGTGTAGCCAATTTAAAGAATTCCGGCTTCAATTTTAGGCGTGCTTCACAAAATGCCTCTTACTCGGAAGGAAAATGTCACACCGCGGAAGAGGTATTGCGACTGTAGTATTAGTGCATTTAATTTTGTACATGTGCGAGTAGTGGCAATGCACAGTAACATCCATATCAATATTGCAGCCTGCCTTTTGACTTCATACGTGATTGACTGCCCTTCATGTGGCAAAGGGCAGCGATAGTCGCTGATATGCTTCTCTGTCTTTTGGTATTGGTATATAATATTCCAAATGTCTGTAATTGGCTGGCAACCAGTTTAGGGTGTCCTCCGCCTACTGCCCGATGACTGCTGGGATAGCCTCCAGCACGCCCGTGACCCCTATGAGGACAAGTAGTACAGATGATGGATGGATGGATGGATGGATGGATGGATGGATGGACGGACGGACGGACGGACGGACGGACGGACAGATATTTCAAATATGTTTTGGGCATTTTTGGTGGGGTCCAAATGTAGTTTATTTTCACTTGCGAGTTGGGCGTAAATTAGCATTCCTTGATCAAATTCTAACTGTCAACCAAGAAGCCTCTGCATAAGGCCAACAATGTTTCTAGCATCTGTTTTATTTCAGCTTATTGGGATCTTGAATTAGCCTTTTGCCTTCATATTGGTCCTGAGGTTAATGTGGACTAATTAGTGGCATTTCCCCCCACAGCTTCTTTGAGCATTTCCTTTTTTATGATCTTCTGTCACGAAGGATAAACCAGCTGATGAGAGAGAGCCCCGATTCCCCGACTCGTACTATGCCGCCTCCGTTTCACACCTAAGAGCGTTGCGCCATGCTTCCGCCTCCTTTGGTTTACCATTGCTTCCGATGCGAGCAATGACGTCATCTCGCCTGGGACATGTGCACGTCTTTATACACTGTCACAGTCGCATAGCTGCCTCCCCCCCTTTTTCCAACCACCATACCCGGGAGACGCTCAATCAAGATCGTTCCGTCAAACAGACCAATGAGCTGCGAATAACGCTATTACGCCGGCTTCCAGCTCGGAGTGTCACGGTGACGGAAAGGTTGGGAGGGACAGGGAAAAAAGATGCAGTGTGCGTGTGCGCATTTGTGTGTGTAGTGTGCATGTGTGTCTGTACTGTATTAGAGGGGCCCTAGAGCAGCAAAAGACCTTCCATCCATGGGATCAATGTGATGGCTTTAGCGAGGCCTCGTTTTGTTCACACTGCCGCTCAGCCTCTGACAACCGAGATTATTAAATAATACCATTTCTGCAGCTGCACATTGATAACACACTGCTACCCCAACAGCTTCTGTTTTGCCAGGATGGAAAGTGAGTGTGGGGGGTTGATAGTTGCCTTCAAAGACATGATTGGCTTCACAACTTGGTTGACAAACAAAGTAGCCTAGCAACAAGTGGAACAATTTCATATTTGATGTAGAGCAGCAAGCCATTTTGGCTTGGGCGTCTCTCTGACTTTCTCGACTGAAGCCTATAAAAGTGATCTGTCTGCCTATAAGGTCGAAGCAATGACTACCTCTCCTGTTGTATATTTAATACAGAGCTGTGATTCAATGAAGGTTTGTGGCTGCTATATGCCGTTTTCACATTTTTATCGGAATTTACTCTGTCCAATTCTGCGACATTGACCCAATCAGAGCCATTGTGCTGATTTAGCGCTCGCGAGATAGTTCTCGTCCTTACTTCAGGTGCGGAAGTTTACAATGAAAAGCGATTGATTGATTTGCACGTTTTTTTGTGTGATTTACAACGTTGATCTTGAGAGAAAATTTGGATTTGAAAATATTGTCTTGGTGTGTAGTCTTGGCAAAGTGCTAGGCGCTGGGTATTTTTTCTCTCTCTGCTGTATGACAATGACGGCGCATCCATCTTGTAGTATAGTACGGCTCACAAACGTTTTGACCTTGCCGTCTAGTAAAAAGCCAAATCGGACAGTATTTGATGAATGTTTCTCCAGTACGTCAGGAGTGGGAAGGGCAGCCAGAAAGTTCTGATCCGGGTCCTTGGCGAGATAGCACGCGGAACCCGCTGAACCAAATATCGAGGCTTGTTCCCCACCGCAAGCTCTGTGGTTAAGGAATCGCTTGTCCGCTGAGATGAAGATTAGCGCTGCAAAATGCAAGAAATTTATACGCACGCAAAATTTACAATGACAAAATCAAAGCGCGACGTCTCAATTTAAAGAGACATGGCATGGAAAATGTGGCGATGGGAACAAAAGCAAAATCTTCCCAAGTTGAATTCAATGAGGCATGAAAAATCGAGGTTGGGGGTCATTTGAGGTCACGGGCTGTGGACAGTATTTTTAGCGTTTTTAGTTCAGTGACAGCTTTTCCCAGCATACACGGCGTCCCATGGAGCGTCTCATCTCCATAAAGCGCCGCACGGGCGCCTTTCGTCAAGCTGAGGCGAGCCAGCAAGCGGCGTGTTTGAGCCTCCTTGCTTGGCGCCTTCAATCCTCAGGTGCTTGACCAGCTTGCACTAAAGCTTGCCTCATCATTGCCTAATGGAGCAAAAAATAGAGCCCTATTTGCTTAGCTGTTTGTCCACTCCTGCTTGCTTTCAGAGCCTCAGGCTGAGTGGGGGAGGAGAGGGTCTGGGTAGCGAGTGCATGTGTGTTAGTGACCATTGTGATGGGGGCTTGGGCTTGTTTTTTCTTTTTTATAAACGTTCTCCCGACTGAGCTGTTTGGTGGCTCGTAAAGAGATGGCCACTAATGGCCTCCCGCTTAATGGACTCATTAAGATCGAATTGTAAGAAGATAAAAGCAACGCGAGTAGCGTGTGCCCGGCGTGATCGTTTTTTGCGGACGGAGGAATCGTCACGCCAGCCGTGTCGCTTGCTGGCGTTTTCCGCTGTGTCAGCGACACCCGCCACAACTTTTGACAGCGCCCCGTTTTTGCGTCATCGCAATCCTCGACCGGTGTCCTGACTCTGCCACGTCACCACCGTGTGACGGGAGGTCACTCGGGGGCACCGCAGAGCATGGCCAAAAGGCATTCTGGATGGCCTGGCGTGTTGCTTCACCGCGGCTCAAGTCTTTCTTTCTGCTGTCCGGAGGCTTGTTTGCTTGCGTCGGTCGCAGCTGCGGTGTCGGATCACAGGGGGATGGTCATTTACATGAAAACGAGAATAGCCCACTGCACAGAGCAGTTAAAAAAAAAATACACCCAAACATACCACGAAGAGCCACATCTGTGGCATTGTAAGAGGCTTATTGCATTTGGGTGCCAGCATAACAGCCCAATGCTGCTTCACCGTGTTTGCTTCAAACTCTGAAATGAGTCTGCAGACCTCAATCAGATCAGTCAGCTATTTTTTTATTTTGTCGCAAAACTGTGTGAAAGAGGCACTTGTTGGCGTTGACCTTTCCTCCAATTTCGATTTGTTCTTCATTCAAAGATGCGCCGTTTTTGAGCATGTCTTCATCTAGACCGGGAAAAAAAAAACAGATCCCAAGGTGACAGCGCGTTTCCTTTAATCCAATCAGCATTTTGTGCAAAGCAAAGCATGTCGCCGTAAAATGGCATCCTAGCAGGGGACCGCAATAATGCAATCAGTGATCAAACCTGACGGTCCCGCGGGGGGTACTACAGACAAAGGCAAATCTGGAGAGCAGCCTCACGCTTTGATCAGATACCAACACCACTCTTTGCACCCATGACACGTCTTAATTGATTCGCAATCGAAAGCCACACATGCGGCGGGCGCATGCAGCCTTCTCCATATTGCAATTGTTGCTCCTGACTGTGTCTAAGCGCCACTTGTTTGAGCCTCGTAGCATAATTGACAGTCACGTTTTGTCACGAGGTCGTCTTTTATTTTGTTGTGACTAAAAGCGTTTTTGTTTCCAATGGCCGCAATGACCACCAGGCGGCGTAACTGAGTGATTTCCGTCTCCAGATCAAATGGAAATGCTCCTCTAAAGTCAAGATGGAAATTGACTTTAGAATTGCTTGCACTCAAACGGATGGCTTTCTGGAGTGCCTGGCCACCCATCAAGTGTGAAAGTAAAGAAGCCACTCAAAATGAGCCATTTTGCATTTTTGACACCCAAACAAATGAACGATCTGGCGCGTTCCCACGAAAGACGAGTTTCTTGTACACTTGCCGTTGACGTCGGTTATGGCCATCTCAAAAAAAGTGTGGGCGTCCTTCTTCATACTTTATTTGCGCCCCTCCCAGCACATTGCGGCGCATTTTCTCCGCAGCTGTGACGATGACAATAAAAGTGCGCCGGCGGAAACCTTTATGTTCTCGCGGGCCAGTAATGAAAGCAGCCACCAGAGAATTATTGGGCCATACTTGAATAAATAAGACGCTATCTAGTCAATTTAATTTCAGATAGGTCGGTCTGGCGGAGGCACCATCCCTCATTAAAGCACGTAACAGCTTGATTGCCTTTTATTTTCTCTCCACCCTTTGATTTCATTCTTCGCTTAGTATTTGTGTGCGAGATGTGTTTTTGCTGCCAAATTGCATCACCCGCTCCCAATGTTTTTGGTATTTTTGGAGCGTGAGTCAAGATGCCGCAACGGGTTCTGTCGATCGGCGATATTAGCGCGTGAGTCACTTCCATGGCGGCAGCCTCCGTCCAAATGGCCACAGGGCGGCAAAATACCGGCCCCCCAATCGGGTCAGCTAGCCTCGAGTAGTCATGTTCAAGCCCTGAATGACTCCAAGATTTTTTGACTGTCGCATCCGGTGGAGGCAGAGTCAACTACGGCCCCCTCAGAAATCTGTGTAGCTCCAGTTAAGCCTCTCTGGCGAGTATAGTTGTAAATGATTTTCTCAGCCTCCCAAAGTCTAGCCCCGGGAGGGAAAGAAAATCCCAAAGCCACCCCTGGTAGCGACTAACGCAAAAGCAGTCAGCAAATTGCCTGTGTCTTATCCCGAGAGCCGCTAAGCGTCTGGTATTAGCTGGCAAATTGGGTTTTTGCAGTAGATTGTGGCCTATTACATAGCAGGTATTGCATCACTTCACTTGATTATGCTCAAAGCCCCAAAGAAGTGATTTGTGCCTCTCGCATCCAGCCGTAATTATTACCTCATAAAGGTAAACACTTGCTTGTTTGAATACCCGAGGGAACATCAGAATTAGATTGGGTTTGTTTGTGTGTTTGTTTGTTTGTTTGTTGTTTGTTTTGAAAGTTGCGTAAGCCCATTTTCACCCCGGCTTTTGCTCTGTTGTGGTTCTGCGGATTAGCAAATGGCTGGCTGCCTGCGTCTGCTCGGCAGTCGATACTTAATGGCCCGTTGCTTTATTGAGCATTTTTATGGAAATCAAAAGTATTGAGAACTTAATGTTGCCGTCTAATGAAACTACGTGTCCCGTAATTGTTTTTCCAGGAGCTACGTATAAAAAATGTTTCACAGCAGCACATTTCATCAACGCACAACACAAGCAACATTTAGCACCAAAGCCACCAATGAAGATGTTTGTCCAAGGTTTGGTGGTGTTAGACGCTTTTGAATGGTTTTCGACGGCAGATCTTACTTGCATTTTCACCCTTTTTTTGGCGCCAAACTGTCCTAGCCGCCGCTTGAAGATCACATCATCTATTTTTTTCAATTGTGGCCGCTCGCCTCGCTGCATCATGATGATGGCTTTGTAGTTGGCCGCCGCGAGGAGATCTCCCTCCCCCTGACGACAATAACAGCGGCACCTCGTAAAGGGATAACCTGCCTTATTGCTCGCCGGATTTACATAGAGCAGGTAATCATGCCGGCCGGCGGCGCTGCGTGACTGATGGCGGGTGTCAGCCGTGTGCACGCTGCTTGTGTTTTCATTTGGATGCGCTGGCCCGCCGGGCCATCGACGTACCGCTCGGCAGATTGGTGTGGATTTGATTGGCCGACTGCCTGCGTGGAGATTGGGGCCATTTATCTCAACGCTGTCTTGACTTCCATTTTCCTCAACGACTCGATCCGAGCATGACTGTCATGAGTGTGAAAGTCACGTTTCGACCAAGCCGCTCGCAGGACTTTGTCAGGGAACGCTTGGTGGAATTTGTCATCGGGTTAACCTGCGTTGAGGTGGCACCTGCGACATAGTTGACGCAACCAATTCTGTCAGTCAGCGGTTGCCGTGTCGACCAATGAAGATTAGTTCAAGTCCCAAAAGGTACAATTATGTGGTGTTTTCCTTCCCAAAGCAAGCCATACCATTACTAATTCACACTCATTTACCTTCCCACAATGGCTTTAATATTAAAACGGCATTGTACAATAATCCAGGCTGAAAGATGCTAATGAGCGGATGTGTGCGTCCTCCGAGGCTTTTCCCCGCCAGTGGATGTAAAAGCAGAGTGGGGGCGGGCGGTTGGGGGGGGTAGTGTGCGATAAGCGATAGTTCAGCAGAAAAGGTGTAAACTCCTCCGGCTGTTGGCTGATCTAGCAGGCTTAGGTGCAAGCGGTGCCTTTTCTGTCCGACCTGGAACGGCAATGTCCTCTCAGGGCTTCTGCAGCACATTGATTGCCCGGTGAGAGCGTGCAACACCTTTGACCTCCTTCAGCATACGCGCGCACAGCAGGAGACGAGAAAGACAGAAAAAAACGGAGCGCTCGCGTTTGGTCTTGCTCTGATCTGGAGCCAAAATTGGCAGAGGTGCGTGCACATGCTGGCAGCTGCTGATCTGCGTGAGAGCCTTTTCGGGAAATCAAAACTGGCGGCGAGACAGGTCGCAGTCAACCCAGCCATTATGCTAACTCAGAGAGAGCGGGAAGACTCGGCCCCTGGTTTGAAGTGGCCTGGTCCCTCATGGGCATATGATGAATAAACATGATCAACGGTTGTTTTCTGAGCTCTGCACAGTGTGACGCTCATTAGCGGCAGACTGATGAAAACAGCGCGTCCAAGAAACGTCTGTCGGCAACTCCCGCAGGCTCATTCGTCAAACTGAACCAAAGCCGCGAGAAATCATGGTCATGGTGAAGCAGCATGTGGCTCGGGTAAATTCCTACACTGGCGCCACTTTCCAACATGGACAGCGAGGTGTAGGGAAGGCCGCTTATGTCGAAGCTTTATTCGTAAGCGGCCACCTGCCACGCTTGGAGGCCAGCCGGAGTTTTCAACATGACCCGTGCACTCAATTTTTTTGTGAACCGATGTTTTTCCAATTTTAGTGTTCGCAATTTTGTTAGTTTAATAATAATAACACACTTCTTAAACGTTTAATGCGATTAAATCCCCTGCGAATGGTCCGTGGGCGGGGCTCTGCATTTGCTTATTTCAAGTTGTGCCTCCCCCCGAATACGCATCCTTCCTTTGAGCTTAACTGAATACAAACCCGAGCGGCGTGTCGCTTTGAAAGCGTTACGCGAATCACTAACAGCCGTTAAGACTTTCCGAGGCGGATCGGGGTGGAGATGAAGCTGAAAGGGAGATGGCGGGCGCAAATGTTTTTGGGGTTTTTACAGGCATCTGACACCTCCCTCATAATTGCGGGATAATCCTTTTTCATAGAGTCTTCCTTCGGCAATGCGCGTTGAAAAGCCTTCCCGCTCTTCAAGGGCACGCATTCATAAACAGTCATCATCTTGGCGAACCCACGTTAATGAATTGAAAGGGCTCGTCACGTGACGCCCAGCCGGCCAAAAAAGAAACGCGCAGGGAAATAAATCATGCAAGCGCATCCGTCACCGCCGCCCGCTCCGGCCCAGCCCGGCCAGGAGTTATTAGTCAAAGTTGCGCTGGCGGGCCGACGTGCCAAAAGAAGACTTTGTGCCGCTGTTGCTCATCCGGCAAGTGAAGTCGTTTTAAGTGGTAATGACACATGTCCCTTCACGTTTGCCGTTTGGCTGGCTTGAAATGCCGTCCGAGAGGCCTGACCGCTGGTCGCACTGCGCGCTGCCTGTCCTTCCTTCCTTCCTTCCTTCCTTCCTTCCTTCCTTCCTTCCTTCCTTCCTTCCTTCCTTCCTTCCTTCCTTCCTTCCTTCCTTCCTTCCTTCCTTCCTTCCTTCCTTCCTTCCTTCCTTCCTTCCTTCCTTCCTTCCTTCCTTCCTTCCTTCCTTCCTTCCTTCCTTCCTTCCTTCCTTCCTTCCTTCCTTCCTTCCTTCCTTCCTTCCTTCCGTACAACCATCTATTCGTCCACTCTAGCTAATCATCCACCAGTATTCATGTACGTTATTCATCCACATGCATCACCCGTTCATTTCCACGCACCTGTCCATCATCCATCCGTCAAGCCGTGTTCATCCAACTAGTGTTAAAGAAATGCTAATGGAGTTTGAACCCAGTCAGGTTCTTAGCACAGTAGTAAATATGGCGCATCAGCATTTAGCTAACGGCGTGGAAGTTAGCCCAAAGCATCAATGCTTTCAAGGTTAAAAAGATCCCTTGCCTTCCCTATCAACCATCCACGGCATCCATCTGTGACCTCATCCATCCCTCCATCCCGTCCGTCCATGCCCATCTGCACTCGTCTCGTTTTCCTTCTCCAGCAGAAGGCAGCACAGGCGACATGCAGCCATTTCATAGGTGTCATTTCACATGACAACACACCATGTCAGGTGCTAAACCTTTCGCCCTTGCCTTGCTGGATGTGCCTAGCGGGGTCTACCTGGGGGGGTGTCCTGAGCTTGAAGATGCTCAGGACCACCTGTGTGCGCTCTGCGTCTTCTTCATAGGGATGAATGGGAGTTTGTTTGTTCGTTCGTCTGCCTCGGGCCTGATGTCAGCTGAAGTAGTTTCTTAGATAAGCAGTGTAAAAACTGATGGATTGAAAGTCTGTTTCAATCCAAAATCCTGGCTTTAGCTGTGAGTGTCCAAGGGAATAGAACATTGATTAGGAATTGATCCCCTATGTCAGTGGTTCTTAACCTTTTTCCTTGTTCACACCCCATTCAATTCCCCCCTAACCCTAACCCTAAATAATTATTAAAGTAATAATTGGTTTACTTTACAGCTATAGGGCTTAATTAGCATTATCCCTAATGACAATTAACACAATGACTTCTTGATTTCCAGAACTTTTCACTTTTTTCGGTTACCCGACCATTATCCCCGAAAAATTGTAAATTTCCCCCAGGGTATCCTAGGAAGCTTTCTTGCACCCCCGGTTAAGAACCACTGCCCTATGTGAACCACTCGGCTCCCAATGGCCCAAGTAACAGTGGCAAATGGGCCCTTAATGTCGTGACATTTGATCATCGTAGAATGCTGCTAACGAGTCTTCATAAAAGGTACCGCAAGGTTTGCACGGGGGGCTCTGCATAGTCGTTTTGTCCCGCGTCATTGTCATTCTTCTCCCGGTTGCACTTGCGGATTGCACAAGCCAGTTAAAAGGAAGCAACCTCCCACTTTGCGCCCACCACCCAATTGTTGCGTCATTTACAGAGCGTGATGCTTTGCTTTCTGCTTTCTGTTTCTGGCAAGGGTTGTTCAAAGTAAAAAGCGTCTGGCAGCGTGCTAATGCAGCGCCGGCACCGCCTTTTGGCTTTGGCTCTGTTTCGTAACATCCATCCAGGCCGGCCCTCGCTCTTCAGCAGCTATCTTGTGCTATATCCCAACAAGCGATGCTATCTGACTTACCCGTGGAGAATTCCTCCTCCAGATGAATCCACCAACCCCTCCCGCGACCCTCGCAGTTCGCTTTCCCTGCTACACCATCTTGCTCCCATCGTTTGCCGCAATTCTGCTGCCTGCCTTCGGTCACACCTGCTTGTGGACTCTCTGCACCGGCGAGCATCTGAGCAGAGCGGGCTAAACTGGAGCGTTCCGGCGCGCCGACACACGCTTGAGAGTTGAGTTTATGGACAACCTGGGGTGCCTCGCTAGCATTTTGTCGCCTTGTTGCTACCTTGTACCCGCTTTGCCTTTCTCCTGCTTGCTTTTCTGCGTTTGCAAAAAGTGTCAAGTCTGATGTCTGACCTTCCAAAAGGAAAGTCGCCGTCCTTGGAGTGCAGTGATCAACAGAACAAATCAAGTCGCAAATATAGTAATAGTTGCGCTTCACTTTTTGCTCCTTCACATATTCTTCGTTTCTTCTTTGTTTTATCAGATGATTCAATTTGCAGAATCAGAATCACGTCAAAATGGCAAGACGCCCGCTTGTATTTGTAGTTGCCAGGAGTCTTGAAATCGGCATTATGATCACGCTAGCTACTTGCTGTGCCCCTTCACATTTTCCACCCACCCCCCCAAACAACATCCAGGCAGGAGCGGCCCAGCCTGCTTCCCTAGGCCTGCTCGCCCGCCGTAAATGGTGAAATAATGGCAACCACGCGCTATAAATCAAGACAATTGAAAAGCATGACCATTAGCGGCTCCCGTCGCTTTTCTCCCCTCCCACGTTTCGGCGCCCTTCACCTTTGTGCCAAGAGGTGAGCAAGGGAAGAAAGGGTGAGCATTAGAGAATTATTTTTTGGTTGGGGCGCGGCCACTGTGCCATACAGCGAAGGTGAAAGATGATAAAAATCACAAGTGCGGTTTCTTGCGTGGCCGCACATTTCAGGTTCTCCTGGAAATGATTACTCGTCTTAGCATGCGTGAAAGGGGCCATACTGACTCCTCACCAGTTATGTCGATGGGGGACATCTTGAGATGTTAATTGTCAGCCCAGGATTGAATGAAACCTGTTTGAGACAGCAAAAAAAGACATTGTAGCCGTTTTGATCTGTTTTGACTTTTTAGTGGCTGCTGGCGTCACCTGCCCAACACAGTGGCATAATTTGCGAGCCGGCATTCGTTGCCTATGACGGCAGGGGAAAAATATCCTTGTGTCAGCACATCTGAGAGGCATTTGCGTGTCTCCCAGGCTTAAGGCAGGGAAATACGTATCGGTGAGACAGTCGCAGATCGGAAGAGATAGACGCACGGCGGGGGCAGAGCGAACGGCAAAATTGCTGGTGAGAGAAGCGGTGCGTTAAATGAGATATGACAGCCATGTACATTTTCGTATTTGATTGTCATCGCGATGCGCAGACGCACAAATGTGCGCGCGGGCACCGATCCAGTCCGCCAGTTCTTCTGTGACATTATTGCGCCAATAAAAGCCAGCGCCAAGCGAGAGATTCTGTCTGGGTTTTGGTTGCCATAGTGAAACACCAAAGATGGAAGTAGTATTTTTTATGACTCAAATGACAAACAAGATCTGAGTGATGGAAGTATATTGTTTTATTGGTGTCCAATAAATAAATCCCACGATTATTTGGGGGGGGGGTCCGTCTCTCCTTTGGAAGCAGTCCATGGAGCCCATGTTGGGCCCATTCTAATGGTCAAGTGCCGATTCAGCTCAATATCGGCCTGCCATCCAACGTGAAGGTATTACCATAGGAGCGCTTGCGCGGCGCGCGCACGCCCGCCGCGTTATGTCGTGACACTTGGTGACAGAGCACGACTAGTCACGGCGCAAAAAGGACACGGCGCCAGAGGTGCTGATGGCTGTCATGTTAATCCGTCGCTGCGGCTATCGGGCTTGCTTCTTCCCGGCGCATGGCCGGACACGTCATTTAATTACAAACATGTGGTGGCACACATGCACAAGCGTGTCATGAACTTATTTTTAACAAAGACATCCGACAGGAAAGTAACGCACATGTGCAACATTTAAATGAATCGACGTCTGGGTCTACCAGCAGGTTCATAAACAAGTGGCACTTTATGCACAAATGTGCTATATATTATTTATTGTTATAAAAATGCATTTGTAAGACTTAAAGTACTCGCCCCAATAAGCCCTTCATGACTAATAGACGCCGGTTTTGAACACAAATGCCCACCGCCGCTCACTAGAGGAATAATAATAATAATATTTGAGTTCATCCATTTTTGAAAAATGCATGTGTACCAATGAAGGCCTCTCACCTACCAAGCAAATGACGACAAATTCTTGACTTTTTTGTCGCAGAGTAAATGAATGCCCCTGGCCATGATGTTGTCAGGGTCGGAATGGAGCAGGGCGACCAAATGCAGCTTGGACCAGGGTTTGTTGAGGGAAAAGGTAGTTGTGAGAGGACAAGGGGAACAAACTAACAGAACCGGCAAACTAACATAACTTAACGGACCGACCGACAGACTGGCTAACCGAAACAGAACTGACAAAGACAGGAACCAAAAGAACCAAGAACAACGTCAAACGTGAAGACATCAACGATATGACCGGAGAGTGAGGGGCAGACAGGACTTAAATACAAGACAGGTAACAAGAGGCAGGTGAACAGAAACCATGGTAACAGGCATAATAAAGCAACCGGGACGAGTCGTGACAGATGTAAGCTAATCGGTTACAATATTGGCACATGTTCCTAAATGAATGGCCTCAGACACATTACTTGGCAGTTGAATAACCGTTGTTGATAACCCCTCAGCCACTATGGAAGCAAATCTGATATTTGAGTCAATCATCTAAATGCTTAAAAACAATAAAGACCTCAGATAAAAATACCTTCCGACGACTCAACTGCCTCTGCCATCATTATTTCCGGATGGCGCAACATTGTAAAGAGCGCAGACAGTCCGGGAGCAGGAGCGAGATTGCTTTATTGAGCTACGCCTTTTTTCTCTGTGGATAAACAGGTAACGGGAGCAAGGAAGGGGGTGGGAGGGCGTTCGCGGAGTGCAGACCCCTCGTAGACACTGTGTGTGTGTGTGAAAAGGAAGACTTCGGTTGATGAGAGCAAGACGAGGGAATCGGAGATGAGGGAACAAGGGGGAAGCGAGGCAGATGGCGACGAGGGAGGCAAAAAGGTGGGGGGTTGGGTTGGATGTCAGTGATGGAATGGAGACACGTGAAAGAGGCACCCGGGAAGAAGGTTGGCTGAGCAAAGGAAAAAAATTGCGGCAAGTGGAAGGGTTTGTCCTCCATCTAGTGAGGAAGGGAGGTCTCGGCTCCGGGCCCCTGTGGCGCTTTGCCTCCCCAATCTGCAGCCTTTTAATCGAGGCGAAGCATCAAAAGAAAGACATGGTAATGGAAAATGTCAAAGGGGGGAGGCAGAAGAGAAATAAAATAGGAGTACAAATACAGTCATGTCCAGCAGGCATCTTTTATCAATTGCTCTTTTGTAAATGTACTATTATTGAATGAATGAATGAATGAATGAATGAATGAATGAATGAATGAATGAATGAATGAATGAATAAATAAATAAATAAATAAAAAAATAAATAAATGAATAAATAAATAAATAAATGCTTTCCTCCCAATAAAAAAAAAAGAATGCATTATAATAGAAAAAAAAGAAGGCCTCACCTGTAATGATTACCTTGTAAGAGCGATCAGATACATCCCACCAGCCACTCCAGTATGTAAAGGAATGCTCTGTATGAAAGAAGGAATACATAAAACATGATGCGGAAAAAAAATAATTTTCTCTTAAGAAATGCCTTACAGCTAACCAAAGCTTGATGTTTACAGGTGTTGCGTAGATAAACACCCCTGCCACTACGAGGAAATATTAATAATAGCCTTTACTCGTATAAAGCAAAGTTGTAAGAAATGAAAGCTTCGCTCTTAACAAACTGCTAATCTCCAGTTTGAGGTGAAGAGAGCGAGCAAGAGCGATGATGGATTGCAAATAGTGATCTCCCACAGGCACCTTGCCTCTATTGTTCTTCTTTAGAATGATTTGAAAATATGACTCTGAACCCCTCACTCTCATTAACGTGCGAGTGTTTTGCGCCGAAGGGTGTCTTGGAACTTTATTGGCTTTGTTGTCAAAGCGTACCCGCCCGGTCCCTTGCCGGCTCGTTCGTGTTCCTCGTGACGTCGGGCTAATCACTGGACCGGAAGATGCGTGTGTGCTGATTATAACGTTGAGTGACAGGTGGAAGGTGACACGGGGGGCGCCGCCGCGAGGACGTGGGCGTCGCCATTGTCGCCTCTCATCATCAGCGTTCGGTGCCGGCGAGCCGTCATTTGCCAGACGCAAACTTGGTGGAAAACGAGCATATTCAAGGCCGTGGATCATTTGAGGGTCACACTTGTCACTGAAGGAGCTTTGAATGAGTCGTCACGTGGCTGCACTAGCTCACGGGAGGCGGCGAGCTGATGAGTGAACTGTCACGTCTTCAAATGACCATGGCAAGATTTTTGCCCTTAAAGGGCAGGAAGAAAAACGCTGTTGTGCGTGACCTCCATTGTGTGCATATTTTGTTTTTATAATTTGACTTTGGGAAATTGTGTGTGTATGGTTGGGGGGAGATAATGCGTTTGCAATTTAGATTCTGTCCCTTTCTAAATATTTCCACAATTTTATCTTCAGAATGTTTTATTTGTATGATTTCAAAATATCTTATTATTATTATTATTATCGTTACCAATACAAGTATTACATATTATTAATAATAGTTGTATTTTTATAATTTCATTTCATTTTTAAAGTTAGATTATTGAAATCGTACCAAAAATTAAAACGGTCATTTTCTTGTTCTTAAAGGAGACATATCATGGAAATATCCACTTCTTTTGTTTTTATAATCATTTTATTGTGCACTTGGTTGTAGAAAAGTGTAATCTATCCCTCAAGGTGTTGTAGAGGTACTTATATGATCTGTTTTGGGGCTATTTTTTTACTCTGTTCAGTTTTCCCCATTTTCTATTACGTATTTTTATCTATTACGTCACAGTCTTTGGGGCGAGATTACCAAACAAGGTAATGGGTGTTGATAAACGGTTTCGCAAATCCGCCATCTTTATTACTCGGAGAGACTCAAGGATGCCGAAGTGGAGAGATCAAAATGTTCTGTTGATGGATGCAACAATCCACACAACTCATTGCACCGTCCCACATCATCAGAACCTCAAAGAAGTGCCTGGTCAAATTTCATTTTTCAAGCAGTGTTCCCACATCTTTGGGCAAAGTCCTGCTTGTTCAAGGTCAAGTGTTTCAGAAATCTTTTTTCAGTATAGAGAAGGATTCGCCGAAAGACTTAATTTTGCCACCGAGCCGCCCAAATGTGTGACAAAAAAAGCCAATTCATTGAATTCAGGCAGATGCACAAAATTGTAGCAAAGGGAGATGAGTTCGATTTCCATCATTTGCTGTTGGGAAAATCTGTTTGGAAATGGCGGCAAAGTGATACAAAGAGATCAAAATTGCGTTTCCCATTATCCCACGGTGACAAGACATATTACACTCAATTGGTCCACAGACAAACAAAACATTCAAGTAAACAATACAAAAAGTAAAAATAAGAAGGCAGATACAATGAATAAATAAGAGCAATGAATAAATAAGAGCAACATGGTTGAAATGGAGCAATTGTGCTACATACAGCAGACAGTCAGTATATAGCGCAAAAGTACAGGAGGAGGAGTGCAAGTGGAGTAATGAAAGGCAGCCATCGTGGCCCAAAAGGCCAGGACGTTATGGAGCCGAGGGTGGAGGGAGGAGAGGGGGGAGAGATTTCAGGATCCTAACAGCCTGGAGTATGAAGCTGTTGGTAAGTCTGGTGGTGTGGGAGCGCAGGCTTCTGCACCTCTTCCCAGAGGGCAGTAGATCAAACAAAGTGTGAGCGGGGTGACTCAATCGTGGTGATATCAACGAGACAACATGTTTTCATAGGACCGTGCACATCGCGCACGCATCGCATGGCTAAAGAAGCGTTGACGGTTGATTCAATAAAGTAAACACAACTTTGGTTTGTTTACAAAGAAACAC
Organism: Syngnathus typhle; assembly: GCF_033458585.1. Classification (NCBI taxonomy): domain Eukaryota; kingdom Metazoa; phylum Chordata; class Actinopteri; order Syngnathiformes; family Syngnathidae; genus Syngnathus; species Syngnathus typhle. The sequence goes on along the minus strand of NC_083747.1, from coordinate 13,120,308 downwards.
CTTGGGGCGCCTTTAAGATTCAGCTCTGCCGCTCACTTTAATTAAGGTGTCGAGATCCTCTGATCTTTTTTTTTTTTTTTTTTAACATTATTTATATAGGAAATGAACGCCCCCAACACACACACACCACCACTCACGGTTACCGAACCCTGTTGCTGTGTCCCGGTTAGAGATGCACCGATCCGATATCTGGATCGGATATCGGCCCCGATATCAACAAAATAGATGGATCGGGTATCGGAAAATGCAGCCGATCTGTGAGCCGATCCTTTCCTTAATTTATTGGGACGCGGGCTACGTCATACGTCAGCAGCACGTGTGCCGCAGGACGCGGGCGGGCTATGTCATACGTCAGGAGCACGTGTGCCGCGAGAGTTTTCTAAACAAACGCAAACATGGAGCGAACGAAAGAGTCAGCTGTGTGGAGGTACTTTAAACTGAACACGCCAACTAGCTCGATGGCAGTTTGTAATGTCTGCAAAGCTAATGTTGCCAAGGGTGTTGGTAGTACTGCCAGTTATAGTACTACCAATTTAATTAAGCATCTCCAGAAACACCACACAACGGAGCACCAGGGGTTCCAGCAGTTGAGCAGATCAAAGGGAGCGGGAAGTGGACCTACACAGCAGTTAACGTTAGCAGATGCACTGCAAAGACGGGAAGAATTCCCAGGCAATAGCGCAAAAGCGATGAGAATTACTGAGAAAGTTGGAATTCATGGTTTTGGATGGGCAACCGATGAGTGTTGTTGAAAACGAGGGCTTCCGACGTTTACTTGAGCACCTGGCGCCATGGTACAATTTGCCATCGTGCAAGTGTTTTTCTGAGACCACACTGTCAGAAATGTATGAGAAAACGTGAGAACACTTGTCACATGACAGATGTAGATACCATGAGCTTCACAACTATGTAGAGACATGTTTACATTGCTTGATTATTGTATTTGACCAAGCCACTTGTTTAATCTCTTGTCCCGATGCTATATTTTATTTTTAATTCCACTCTGCACTTTCAGTATATAGAAATAATTTTGAATGGGTTTTTTTTTGTGTTCGACGAAGCAGAGCTTGTTTTCAGGGAGCACTTCTCATTGCTGCTTAAATGAGCATTTAAAGCAAAGAACTGTGTAGTCATGCCTGATGCCATTGCCTTTAGTCTTTTCTGTTCCACATGTAGAGGTATGTAGCTTGTTAAGTCAACCATAATATCGGATCGGTATCGGGTATCGACCGATACGCAAAGCCACGGCATCGGTATCGGTATCGAAACTGAAAAAGTCGGATCGGTGCATCTCTAGTCCCGGTCGATCTTGCGTTCCCCAAATTCCAACTCGCAGACGAAGGAGCCAATGTCGCTCAGTTAATGGCCTAATGAGCGGCACCTCAGGCAGGTGCACCACAATTTGCATTTGCAACTGCACCTGCCTGAGTGGCCCCCTCCCATGCTCCCCATCCCCTTCTCATGTTTTACACCATTTTCCCCTGTTATTAAACCAATCAAAATGTGCACCTGGGTCTTGAAGCAGCGAGGCAACAAAACGTCTTTGGTTTTTCTGAGATTCACATCCTTGTAGGTCATCCAAAGTCATCGCGCTTTTTATGAAACTCGTTCCCTTTTAAATATTGACTTGCTCACCGTCACATATTCTGGAATATCCTTAGGTGCTGTGTCACAAGACACAAGCCCAAGTTCAGTCTGAAAGTGCCGCTGAGCGTTTTCTTTTAGGACTCGCTGTTGTCGTGACAATTGCAACGAGCTGCCCTTGCAAATGTGTTCTATGCTGACGTTAAACATGAGAAAATTGCAAGCATGATCCAAAAATTGCTTCTTTGAGCACTTACTGAATGTACTGAGAGGATCGAAGGAACATCATTTGTTTTCTCAGAATCATCAACTGCGCGACTGACCATGTGCCATCATTTGCATTCAAAAGTTTGTCAAAAGAGGCACACGGAGAAAACATCAATATATATATATTTTTTATTATTATTATTATTATTTTGTTCTAGCAGGTTGATGCAACATCGGAGCAATGCCTCAATTTCCTCTGTCAAGTGTCTTCAACAAAAGAGCGTAAGAAAAGGAAATATATGAACTTAACAAGCAGACTTTTCCTCATCTCGGTGAAGAAAAGCCCCATAAAGCAAAGCAAAACAAAACAAGAGGCACGTAAACACAACAATGCGGAGCGACTATGTGTCACGACAATTATTGTTAGAAGCCCCGCCTCCACAGAACGAAAAATCATCTTCAAGATGTGGTTTCTGAAGCAAAGGGCATTTGAACACGGTGGATGGCACATGCAGACAATATAAGAATGCTTATTCATTGCGACAAAGATCATCTTATTGACTTAGCCATGAAACACATTGGTGGCTAGGCTATGTTCATTGATTTGAACGAAAAAAAGTGCAAATCAATTGCAATTAGCGACATTTAATACCACTTTTTTGCCCAGACAGATTCCAGTACGAATTGTTGATGGATACGCGTGGAACCAAAAAGCCAAGAGCCAAAAACCCAATTAATCCTTCTTCGAACTGTAACGGCTCTTATCGGACACCTTTTTGTTGTTGTTTTGTGGCCTCTATGATGTCACGCACGCTAATCTTATGCCTTATGCAGTCAATGAGCGAACGCTCTTCATCATCGAGCGACTTGGCAGGCGGCTAATGCGTTCCGCTGAAAGCGGCACACAATACAAGTGCCAGTCAAAGCTCATAGGCAGGCGTGAGCTTTCACTCCTGCTTGGATCCTTTAAATACGTTCGACATATTTCTGAATGTAGCGACCGGGAATGCTTAGTTCTTCAAGTGCAGACGGGCGGCGGGTGGTCGTCTACCTGCGAGCGCAAGGCCGTTAAATGTGCCTTAGATCAGTGGTCCCCAACCACCGGGCCGCGGACCGGTACCGGTCCGTGGGTCACTTGGTACCGGGCCGCCAAGCCGCACAGAAGAAAAAAAAAAAGATCGACGATCAATTAATTCAGGTCAAGACACTCGTCCCGGTCACGTGACATGTTTCCCCAGTCGAGCCCGCAAAGCTAATATGTGGCGACAGGCTAACTAACCAGGCAATGAAGCATTCAAAACTGCTTCAACACATGGAGACCAAGCATCCTGCAATAAAAGACCAACCTTAATCACTTCGGGTGTCATTGTCTCCGATCACGTGTAGATGGGACCGGCTCGTTTCTGAGAAACAAACTCAGTGCTCCCACTAATTCAACGTAATGGTGAGTTTTATTTTTGTCATTTGTACTTCATTTTATGTAAGTCGTATCATTTTATTTCATCGTATTTATATATTTATTATAAATGTATTATTTATTTATTTATTTATTTATATAAAATGTATTATTTATTTATATAAATGCCGGTCCACGGAAATATTTCTGACATGTAACCGGTCCGTGGCGCAAAAAAGGTTGGGGACCACTGCCTAAGATGACATCATCGACACCTTACGGGTTCGAATGAACGGCCCACAAGAGAGGAATGAAAGCTTTTGTCCTCCAGGTTAAGATCGAGTGAGCCCCTGAAATGCTTTTTTTTTAATTCGTCTGTTCTTTGTTTGTCATTGAAGCTAAGCTTTCAAATTAAAAGTGAGGCCGCCCGGTGGCGGCAAACAATGTCGGCGGATTACGACGGCTTCAAACTTCACCACTTGGAGGGCCTTTTGACACCTGACATTAGAAATAAAGGAGCGTGCTGGCAGCATTTTTATGAGTTATTTTGATTGTTTTTGCTTCCATTCGACTTTGAAGCCCCACCATGGCCAATATTAAGAACTGGACCTTCATTTGCTTGTAACCCATAGTTTCAGTTAGTTTTTGAAAAAGCATTTCATTTTTGTATTATTTCATTGTTTTTCCAATCCAATGTTTTGCTTATTTCATAGTTTTTGCTACGGACAGTAAACACCCAAAACGCTTCAATTGGGCTCGGCCCCGAGAAGACAATTTCACCTTGTTTGTGTGGTCTCGGTGAAGCGTGCGCTCGACGTCTTCATCCGAGCGCAGCGCGTTGCTGTATCGATTCTTGGAGGTCGGTGCGGAGTTTTTTTGCGGCCGTATTAGCAAAAAGACGGTCACGCCTCCAGATGTCAATCAATCAGTCAATTATGGCGGCGGCAATTTGGTGGCGCTGAGGCGACGTGACGTCTTTGTGCGCGGCGCTGCCCCGCCCGTGGAGGCTGTCTCGTCCCACTAATGAGGATGGAGAGGGAGGTCAGAGATGATAGCCAATCCAAATCAGGACCTTGATATGACTTTAGCACGGTGTCATATTGTGTCTGCATCGTGTGCGTGAGCGCGCGCTCCGAGGTAATATCCTCCCCTCCCACCTTCCTGCTGCTCTGTTATGACTCGCGTTCTTGCTGGGAGCTCGCTGTCAACGCGAGGTGTCGTGGAGGGCGCACGCGTCAGCAATGTGCGCGTGCGCGCACACACACACACACACACACACACACACACACACACACACACACACGCACACACACGCGCACGCACACACACACACACACACACACACACAATCAGCTCTCATGTTGATGGTCAAAAACACGTGTATCATCAGTCATTAGGATGATCAGTGTCTTCACGTTAATTAACATCAAGATTACTAACATTGTTAGAGGCAAATTTGTGTATTAAATGAGAAGTAGCTCTCCATACCCCAAAGTTGGATGCTATAATGCGTTGCCATCAAATAGCTGAATCGGGCCGTGAGATCATACTTGGCTTTTTCTTTGATTTAATATTCTTTTCATCTTTATGCGATACCGATTCATTGGACACTTCCGGGAGCTACAGATCAAATCCGCACACTATCTCCCCGCCGAAATGGAAACGTCTTTCCCGGGATGACTTGCATTTTCGCCTGGCGATGGGATTGGAGGTGAAAGCGCGGCTGCTTAAAAAGGTGGCGAAGGACGCCAGCGCACTGGCTACGCTTTCATACATGGCTTCGCTGCTGCCGTGGAATCGTTGGCCCGCGTCGTCGTAGCTGAATATTAACCAAAGGCGGTGAGCCGGCAGGCCTCGTTTTGAGTCCGCCATTTTGGGGTTTGTTGTCATTCAAGCTTTACCAGCTTGAACGCTAGCGTATACGTAATGCAGGGGTGGGAAATTCTGGTCCTCGAGGGCCGGTGTCCTGCATGTTTTCTATGTCACCCTGTTGCAACACACCTGATTCAAATGGTCAGATAATTAGCAAGGTCTGCAGAAGCTGGATAACAATCCTGATCATTTGAATCAGGGGTGTTGCAGCAGGGAGACCGATAAAACATGCAGGACACCGGCCCTCGAGGACCCGAATTGGCCAACCCTGCTATAATGACTACCCCCTATGCCAGGCGTCACCAACACGGTGCCCGCGGTCACCAGGTCGCCCGTGATGACCGCATGAGTCGCCCGCAGGACTGTTCTAAAATTAGCTCAAATAGCGGCACTTGTCAGTGATCTGCATCTATTTATTCTACAGTCAAACCTCGGTTTTCGAACGTCCCAGTTCTCGAACAAATCGGAATTCGAACAAAAAATTCAAGATTTTTTTGCCTCGGTTGTCGAACAAAATTCGGATGTCGAACCTCGCGAGATGAGCCCGGAGGACCCGAGAAAACCCGACTGCGCGGCCCGGATGCCGACTGACTTTGTTGTTATTGTATTTTCGTTACTTGGAGGATTGTATTAACCCCTAATCACGCCTCCAAAGAAAGCAAGTGGGAGCAGTAAAGCCATCCTAAAACACAAAGACGCTCTTAAAGCAATGCGACAGTGAGCGCCTGGCGCGTTGCGGTTGCGCGATCGGACCAAATGAAGCTCCTTGCGCACTGAGGTCCATTTAAATTTTGGAAAGTACATTAGAACTTTAAAAATATCGTCTAAATTTCAGCCACGGCTCTGTCACAACAATGCGACCAGCGCGGTGCAGTTGCGCGGTCGGCGACGCGCTACAGTTGCGCGTTCGGCGGTGCGCTGCACTTGCGCAATCGGACAAATATGCACAAATGAAAAAATGCTGAAAAAAGGGGTTCTGTCTTGAAACCGATTAAAATTTTTTCCATTATTTGTAATGGGAAAAATAGATTCGGAATTCGACCGATTAGCTTCTCGAACCATCTTCTGGAACGGATTGTGGTCAAAAACCAAGGTTTGACTGTATTCTTGCAAGTCTTGTTAAAATCACACTTACATGTGAACTGGAAATGACAATAACAACACATAGTGAAAGCCAAATTGAGCAAATTGGTGTGTCAAACTGGTAGCCTTTTGCCTTAATCAGTACCCAGGAAGTATAGCTCTCGGTTTAAGAAAGGTTGGTGACCCCTGCTCTATGCTAAGCTATCTTGCTTGCTGTTTTAAAAGCTTCTGCTTTTGATGCAAATCACGTCTCCATTTATGTACCATAAAACAAGCGCTCCTTTGGCGCGCCGGCGTTTATAGTCTGCGGTTATGGCGTGCGTGGGCTTGCATTCAGTGGCTAGAAAATGTCTATACTAGCCACTAGCCTGTTGAGATGTGATATTGAGACCAAGGTACATTGTTTCAAAAGGTCTTATGCCATTGATGTGACATGTACAACTCAACGTAACACTTTTTCACTGCACTTTTTTGCGTGGTCTTATACTATCTTAACTGGGCTCACGTAATAGGGGGACTTTTCCTAACTTGTGCGACAATGTGGATTGAACTGTGGATTGGATCTGTGGAAAGCGTGCCACAGATGAGGAAAGCAATAGCAACAATTAACGACCTATCTAATGATAGCGGCCTAATCTCCCACCACTTTACCTGATAGCCCCGACATACAATATGAAGAAGACCCGAGTTTGCATATTTACTTGCCAGAAATTTCGTCGGCACCTTCGGTGACAGTGCCTCTGACCAGTTTTTGCATCTTTTCATCAGTTTACCAGTTATTGCAAAAGTCACTGTTGCGCCATATTACAGGATTCTGGTCTCCAGTATTTTGAATGGAAATTCAGTTGGTTCATTGTGAAGGCAGTCCTTTTCCTCGACACCTCCTTTCATGTGTCCGTGTACACGTGCCGGCGCAAAGGCAGCCGAGCATTAGGTCACGTTCAGACTCGTCTCATTCACCGGGCCGACGTGCATCTTTCAAGCCGTAGCCGAGTACAGTGCGGCTGCGGGAAATGTGGCTCCGGGAAGGCATGTGCTTGTTATGCTGCTCATGTCACGAGAGCGACAGCGAGAGAGGCTCCCTTGTTCTGAAGCAGCGCATCTCTTTTAATGGCATCATTCAGGCGGGAATGGAGTCCGGTGCGAGGCGCTGGACAGTCATGGCAACGGGCATAGCAACTGGGACCTGTGAAGGACATCTGGAATAAATTAGTTAGATAGGTGGCGGTGCTGCTTTCTGCTGCAGTCCTGCCGAGATGACAACCTCCCGTTTGTTTTCTCAGAGCCAACGGGAAGCATTTCGTCACCGTTTAAGTCTAGCTGGCCCCCCGATTTTGAGGATTTCCCAACCTTTGTTGGCGGCAGAATGCTTTACGGGCTCAGTGCGGAGGTGGGATCTGCAAGGTGGAGGGCTGCGCTGTTGTGGGGGTATTCACAGACCAGTTCAGTCAAGGCCAATCAGAGCGATTTCTTTCATTCCCATTAAATGTGATGTATTACAGTCTCCACATGGATTTGCGTATTGTGTTTTGCTACTCCACACCGACGAGCTAAACTCAAGGCAAGTTCTTATTTGGTGGCACTTGGAGAACAAAAGTGTAGCCTGGCTTCTATCTCTTGTTTTAGACTCTCACACACACACACAAACACACGCGTACGCACAAACACACACACGCACAAACACACACACACACACACAAAAAATAGATGCGATCCCCCCAACCGTAGATGGCTCTTCCTGTATCATACGAGCTGCGCCTTCAGCCCATTTGAGAAAGTAGGACAGAGCTGATGACCATATTTGGTAGAGGGGGGGCTTGGTCCCCCCTGCAGCCATCTTGCCTGCCAGGTCGCTGATGCTCTCGCTCGCTCCCTTGGCCTCTGGCGTCATCATCATCCATCCCCCCTGTTGCTCTTCTCCGTCTCACGCCAACCATTTGACTTCCTCCTCCGTCTCTTTCGCGATACCTACTTGAAACCTTTGGTTGCGACCTGATCTGGAAAGGCTGATTGAAAGCCCTAAACCTTGTTTGTAAAGGCCAAACACTTTGTTGAAAGCCCAACTTTAGTTTGCTCCCAACGGTTCGTTCCAAACTAGGCACATGCTGCTTCATGACTGATGTTTAATCCCCTGGTTGCGTTCCCTAATCAGCACAGCCCCAATGACACGGTTCAGCGTTCCCCAAACATGCACCGTCTTCTTCTCATTGTGCACCCGTTTTGTTCAAGCGTGAGCTTAATTTGCTGGAGCCTGTTTGCGATGGTGTGCACTGCTTCCGCTCCCTGGCAGCAGGTTGCATGAATACTTGAATGCAGGGCGCAAAACAGCTGGCGAGGAGCACCCAGGCCTCGCGCCCGCCCTTCTCCCACTAGAGTGGCTCGACTCTGCTCCGCATCAAGTGAGGAGCAGAATCGAATTGCCCCGTTGGCCGGTAATTTAGGAGAGTGGAGCAGAGCGGCTCCTGCACCGACTTTAACATTCCCATCGAGCCGGCGCTGTCTTCCTCAGACTGGGAGGAAACGGTGCCAGAACGCGCCGCCAGTCAAAGCAACTTCGGGACCGAACCGTCTGGGAGCGTCTCTTCCTGCTTAAGTTTGAATCATGACTTCCTTTGGAACCTATATTTTCTTAATTAGCTTACTATGTTGAGTTCTTTAGAGACTTGTGTTTTTTCCATTCTACTTTTTGATGTTGTTTCATATGATGCTTCTTCGTTTTGTCACAAAAGTCCCTCGCAAAACTGGCGCACCGCGTAGTTGCTAACTGGCTCTTTAATCAAGACTTGTGTGACTTAATATGCATTTTCAAATATGATTCTCCAAAGCATCGTTGCCACACGTCAATATGATATAACAAGCGGCTGTTCCACAGACGTCATCTGGAGTTGATATCGAGCTAGTGACAAGAAAAACGAGTTGCGTTGACTTAGTTCTCATCCTCTCTTTTGAAGAGGGTTTTTGATGGAGTTGGAAGTGCTGGTGGCAAAAAAACAAAAAACATCATTGGGTTTGAGGAAAGAATATTGCAAGAATCCAGTAATCGTGTAAAGGCCACATTTGTTTGATTTGAAGAAATTCAATCTGAGCTTGTGCGACTTGCCTAAAACGGAATCCCTGACCTCTTACAGGACACCCAAAAGAATATTCAGATTATGGCATCATGTCATTGCTTGCCGTCCGAGCATGGCGGCAAATCTGCACGACAAACTCGACGCTTCTTCCACGGCAACTTTTGAATCGACTCCCTGAAAAAGCGACGGCTCGGCTAACGACATATTTGCACGCTCGCCAAACAATCTGTTAAGGGAGGTTTGAAATATTTGTCGACATTCGCCGTACCGAAACGTTTGTCTGTGGAGGACACACAGATCTCGAGAGCTTGCAAATTGCAGGGAATATTTGCGCAGGCTGTTTGGGATTTCCGGTGTGTGTTTCAACAGGCGTCTGGGTGGATGTGTCTGGTGTCCGTATGAATTGCTGATGGCAGGTGGCTGCCCTGGGACCAGTTTTTCCCAGACACCAGATGGTCTCATGGCAGACGGGGGCCGGACGTCTTTTTTCCTCCTCCATATTTCAAAGCCGCCTTCTCCCTGCAACGCAACATTTTAAAGCCGCTCAACTGCTAAATTCAAAGACACCATAATAGAGCGGGGTTACATTTGAATTTTCATGTTGTTGTTTTGTTTTCGTTGCATCCATGCCACCACCTGCACTCTCCCTCTTTGTCTGTGCCAATTTTGGTCAATCCTTTCCATTTCCTGCCTCAGTTTTTGGCACACAATCTTTATTTTCAGATGTTGCAATTTTACAATTTTACTCAACATGATGATAGGTAGATGCAGAAAACAAAGAAAAACCCAAAAGACGGCCATTTTGGTTTGAAGTGGCCATTTTAGGGCTCTTTAGTGACCTTCTCTTTTCTTTCCTCCACTGTGCAGGTTGAATGCAACTGGCTGTGTGTGTGTGTGTGCGTGCGTGTGTATGTGTGTGCGTGTGCTGAACATGGCAGCGAGAAACTTCCAATAAGTCATCATCAGATGGTTATAGCTTGACCAAACATCTTGTCTGCGTGCGTGAAGACCACTCCCTCCAGATTGCGAGCCATCAATAATGTAGCACAAGTGCGCGGCATTCCGCTTATATCCAACTTCTGACTACTGTTAAAGGATAGTAATGAGGAAAGTGAATGAGAATCTAGATTTAAAAGCTGCCTTTAGCCCACTATATTAATGCTAATGCAAACCCATAATGGGAAATGCATAAAAATGGGAAATGCATAAAACCCCCAAGCAGCTGATTTTGTTTGGTATTGTATTATGTTGCTGTGTGGCGCAAGGCTGCAACACAAACAGAGCCGCGCTTTCTTCATCTGCGTCAGTAAAATTCGCGCCAACAAGTGGACAAAAGCATCCGAGGAGCAAAGTGTGGCATCCGCGGCGCCGGGTCTACGTGCGAGTGTGTTTTGACTTGATTAGCGGCCATCTTTGATGCAAGCCAGACGTTTTCAAGTGTTTGTTGTTGCCGGCGTGTTGTTTGCTCGCCGTTATCACGGCGGCCCAGACCGACGAAGCCCTTTAGTGGCGCATTACCCGCGTTAGCATGAAGATTGGCGGGCCTTGCATGTGTGTTTCGCCCCCCCCAAGGGAATATGTTTTGCCATATGCGTGCGTGCGCTTCCAGTCAGCAGGTGGCTGCGGCGGTGTTTGCCGACGCGAGCCGTTAGGTAATCACTCTGATCTATTCCCGAACCGGTGTGTGTCATTATATATAGCATTATCCTCTTTGCCACCCACTCGCTATTCTCTCCTTCTCTTCCCGGTGCACTTACTCTATTTTCCGCCTCCCCTCACAGAGTCCTCCAGCCGCCGCACTCCCACACTCGCTCCATCGGGCCGGTGTTGTGCTTGATTTGGTTCCCCCGTGAGATTTTGTTCCCCCTGCCGCGGGAGCGCGCACGCCTTTTTGGAAAGCAAAAACCGATGTCGTACGGCGTCGTACGGCGTCAGCACTACGTTGTTTTCAATAAAAAACATGAAGAACTCACGTTTGCGTCAGTCAATTTTAATTTTTATAAGGGATTATTCTCATTTGATGTCTTTAAATTCATCCGCGTTTTGCCATTGAAGCGGGGTGCGTTCAAAGACCAGTCGTACAGACGGAATACTCATTCATTCACCAAAAAGCAACAATATAATTATGTGAGCTCTTTGCATAAACCTCGATGCAAAGAAACTCCTCTTTTTGGGTTTACAAAGGAGACTTAAGTCTTAATTGTGATCATCATTCATCCATCCATCCATTTTATTTTATTACTCAGGTATTTTCAAAGCAAATTAATATTGTTGCATTTATTAATTTGCTTTAACATGACAGCGCAATATAATTAAAAGCTGACACGATAGCAATGTCAAACGTGTTCATTTAAGAAAAAGCCACACACGTTTTGTGATCAAATCTTTCATAACGAGAATGATTTGAGTGAATTGATTTGGATGAATAATTGAGAAGAAAGTTCAGTTCTGAAGGCTCCTTTTGTCCCAAGCAAAGTGACAGATGGTGGGGAGGGGGGATAAAAATTGTAACAAGAACTCTATAAAAAATGTCAAGTCGTGAGTATATGTTTACCCCCCCCCCCCTTTTTTTTTTATTTTGAGAACGGTGAGTGCTGGACTCCAGCAGTTTTTCTTCTGTCTTCCTGGGGGTCCTTTCAGGTTGTGTGGAAAATTTGAACAGGTTCCCTCATTCCTAGGCCAAATTACAGGGGGGGAACAAATCCTCACAGCTGCCCCGTGAGAATATGTTCCCCCCCCTTATTTTGAGAACGGTGAGTGCTGGACTCCAGCAATTTATTTTCTGTCTTCCTGGGGGTCTGTTCAGGTTGTGTGCCAAATTTGAACAGGTTCCCTCATTCCTAGGCCAAATTACAGGGGGGGAACAAATCCTCACAGCTGCCCCGTGAGAATATGTTCCCCCCCCCTTATTTTGAGAACCGTGAGTGCTGGACTCCAGCAATTTTTTTTCAGTCTTCCTGGGGGTCCTTTCAGGTTGTGTGGAAAATTTGAACAGGTTCCTTCATTCCTAGGCCAAATTACAGGGGGGGAACAAATCCTCACAGCTGCCCTGTGAGAATATGTTCCCCCCCCTTATTTTGAGAACGGTGAGTGCTGGACTCCAGCAATTTTTTTTCTGCCTTCCTGGGGGTCCTTTCAGGTTATGTGGAAAATTTGAACAGGTTCCTTCATTCCTAGGCCAAATTACAGGGGGGGAACAAATCCTCACAGCTGCCCTGTGAGAATATGTTCCCCCCCCTTATTTTGAGAACGGTGAGTGCTGGACTCCAGCAATTTTTTTTCTGTCTTCCTGGGGGTCTGTTCAGGTTGTGTGCCAAATTTGAACAGGTTCCCTCATTCCTAGGCCAAATTACAGGGGGGGAACAAATCCTCACAGCTGCCCTGTGAGAATATGTTCCCCCCCCTTATTTTGAGAACGGTGAGTGCTGGACTCCAGCCGTTTTTTTCTGATGATTTGTGCAGTGATACCATTATTACTGCACTTTATCAATTTTTTTGGCCTTATTTTGGTCAAACAACTTTGTTTCTTAATCACATAACATACATCAAAAATTATAACTTTGAACTTTATTAAGAAAAAAAAAAGTTTTTTTTTAAATAATAAAATAAAATGGAAAAAATACAAATTTTAATTAAAAAAAAGCAAAATGGTCTTCAAGCAAGCTTCAAATATTTAGCATTTAATTTCTGTACATGCTGTACACAAAAAAGAGCCTTCGGTTGGAGGCTCCCCGACACATACAAGATGGAACCACCTGCAACACTCGTCACACTGAATCTGGTAAACAAAGAAAAAAGCAAGATCATACAATGCAGCACATTTACAATAATTTACAACGAATGTGTAATTCAATATATTTCTTAATCATCACATGCATTAGTTAACAAGACCTGACATAATTACCCATCTGTTGTCTGTGTCATGTGTAGCTTCCCCACAAACACAGCACAAGTTGGAGTCCAGCACTCACGGTTCTCAAAATAAGGGGGGGGTTCATATTCTCACAGGGCAGCTGTGAGGATTTGTTCCCCCCCTGTAATTTGGCCTAGGAATGAAGGAACCTGTTCAAATTTTCCACATAACCTGAAAGGACCCCCAGGAAGGCAGAAAAAAAATTGCTGGAATCCAGCACTCACCGTTCTCAAAATAAAGGGGGGGAACATATTCTCACAGGGCAGCTGTGAGGATTTGTTCCCCCCCTGTAATTTGGCCTAGGAATGAAGGAACCTGTTCAAATTTTCCACATAACCTGAAAGGACCCCCAGGAAGGCAGAAAAAAAATTGCTGGAGTCCAGCACTCACCGTTCTCAAAATAAGGGGGGGGAACATATTCTCACAGGGCAGCTGTGAGGATTTGTTCCCCCCCCCTGTAATTTGGCCTAGGAATGAAGGAACCTGTTCAAATTTTCCACATAACCTGAAAGGACCCCCAGGAAGGCAGAAAAAAAATTGCTGGAGTCCAGCACTCACCGTTCTCAAAATAAGGGGGGGGAACATATTCTCACAGGGCAGCTGTGAGGATTTGTTCCCCCCCTGTAATTTGGCCTAGGAATGAAGGAACCTGTTCAAATTTTCCACATAACCTGAAAGGACCCCCAGGAAGGCAGAAAAAAAATTGCTGGAGTCCAGCACTCACCGTTCTCAAAATAAGGGGGGGGGAACATATTCTCACAGGGCAGCTGTGAGGATTTGTTCCCCCCCTGTAATTTGGCCTAGGAATGAAGGAACCTGTTCAAATTTTCCACACAACCTGAAAGGACCCCCAGGAAGACTGAAAAAAAATTGCTGGAGTCCAGCACTCACGGTTCTCAAAATAAGGGGGGGGAACATATTCTCACGGGGCAGCTGTGAGGATTTGTTCCCCCCCTGTAATTTGGCCTAGGAATGAGGGAACCTGTTCAAATTTGGCACACAACCTGAACAGACCCCCAGGAAGACAGAAAATAAATTGCTGGAGTCCAGCACTCACCGTTCTCAAAATAAGGGGGGGGAACATATTCTCACGGGGCAGCTGTGAGGATTTGTTCCCCCCCTGTAATTTGGCCTAGGAATGAGGGAACCTGTTCAAATTTTCCACACAACCTGAAAGGACCCCCAGGAAGACAGAAGAAAAACTGCTGGAGTCCAGCACTCACCGTTCTCAAAATAAAAAAAAAAGGGGGGGGGGGGTAAACATATACTCACGACTTGACATTTTTTATAGAGTTCTTGTTACAATTTTTATCCCCCCTCCCCACCATCTGTCACTTTGCTTGGGACAAAAGGAGCCTTCAGAACTGAACTTTCTTCTCAATTATTCATCCAAATCAATTCACTCAAATCCTTCTCGTTATGAAAGATTTGATCACAAAACGTGTGTGGCTTTTTCTTAAATGAACACGTTTGACATTGCTATCGTGTCAGCTTTTAATTATATTGCGCTGTCATGTTAAAGCAAATTAATAAATGCAACAATATTAATTTGCTTTGAAAATACCTGAGTAATAAAATAAAATGGATGGATGGATGAATGATGATCACAATTAAGACTAAAGTCTCCTTTGTAATATATACTCCTTGTAGCCTGTACCCAAAAAGAGGAGTTTCTTTGCATTGAGGTTTATGCAAAGAGCTCACGTAATTATATTGTTGCTTTTTGGTGAATTATTGAGTATTTCGTCTGTACGACTGGTCTTTGAACGCACCCCGCTTCAATGACAGAACGCGGATGAATTTAAAGACATCAAATGAGAATAATCCTTTATAAAAATTAAAATTGACTGACGCAAACGTGAGTTCTTCATGTTTTTATTGAAAACAACGTAGTGCTGAAGCCGTACGACGCCGTACGACATCGGTTTTTCGCTTTCCAAATAAGGCGTGCGCGCTCCCGCGGCAGGGGAAACAAAATCTCACGGGGGAACCAAATCAAGCACAACACCGGCATTTGCTCCGACTGGATATATTAGCGCACCCCGTTGTTTGTCTCTGCTCTCTTGACATTTCGCTTGTCATTTCCCATCGCTTTCCGTCATCAAGACTGGCACCCCGCCGGTGTTTGGAGCCCAAAACATCTCGTCTCTTCCTGTCTTGACTTCCATCACATCACGTGTGTACGCAGAGTATGCTTCTTTGACAGCCACAGCAACGCAAGACTACAACGTGTGCGTACGTGCGCGCGTACGTACGATGTCAATAACTCACCTGAGCAAGCGGCGGGGTGGGGCGAGAGTAAATCGGGCAGAGTGAAAGATAGCCAAGCTTGACAGGCTGCATTTTCAAGGTTTAGGGTTAAATCAGTTACTATTTTAGCATGAATATGATAAAAGAGTTCAACTGTCTTTTGTATCCTTCACGACGTCGTTTATATTTAACCTGTTGTCTACATTAACATGTAAATCGTCTTATAATCTTGTCAACACACAGGTTTTTGTATTAGTCATGCCATATAAAACCCCGTCTGGGTTTATTGGAGACGTGCCAACAATTTCATTATTTTATACAGTGTGCGCACAATGTGTTTTATTAATGGCGCATACTGTAAACGCCATCGTGTCACATCCTATTCTGCTCGCAGGCATTCAGTGATTTATATAGTCCATAATTTCATGGTCATTTGCATGAAATCACATTGTATGTTCTGTTTTGCATGTACATATCTGGTCATCTTAATGAATTCATTATGGATTAAAAAAAGTTGTTTAAAAAAAGAAAAAGGTCTGCCGGCGGAATACATAAAGGTGACTGTTCCTGACAAATAGCAATTAAACTAAACCTAACCCAGGCGGCGTCAAAGCCGAACGAGCTATGCTAATGCGAGATGCGCTCATTTTCCTCATTTTCTGGATGAAGTGGCGCTCGGCCTCACGTGACGTGCTATTATGCATGCGCTTGTTCAGCCAGGGCCACTCGTTTACCCAACAGCAGAGCAAATCAAATGCTAATTCTGCATTAGAATATGGCTGTAGCAGCTCTTAGCATATGCTAGCGTCTATTAGCATAGAGCGCGAACCACTTCAGCGTAGAAAAGAATGGCGAGGGGCCCAATGAAGCCATTCAGTGTCACGCACATTTGTGGAGATGCACACTCTGTTTCAGAGGTCCACCTGCATAAAATACAATTTTATCACAACCATGAAAAGCGCCTTATAATTGTCACCCACTACTACATATTTGGGATTCAATAGTAACACTGAAGCCATCGTGTTGTGGCAGCTAATCTGCCTTGGGCACCTCATCATCACGACGTCATCAACCACCGTGTGGACTGCGATCAGTCCAGGGTGAAACCCGACCCGGGATCGGCTCCGAATAACCCGACAGCGAGCCTCGTGAGCAAAAAGCCGCGGATAGAAATTTTAATAACTGATCTGCCGTTAGGCGAGGGGAACGTGCCAATCGGACATTAAAATTTGACCCGATAATACGATTCGGTTCCAGAGGGCGCCGAAATGATTTATCATTTCTCACAGGTGACACTTTTGATGTTGTTGAGACACTCGCCGCCTCTCGCCGCTCGTCGACCTTGAGCCGAGTCCCGTCACGGGAAAAATGACGGACCGCAGTGTCAAAAATCAATGGACACTCGAGCATAAAAAGAGGCTGTTTATTGACACATTTCATTTACTCTTAGCGGGAGGCCTCCCGTCAGCTAATTTCTACTTTTAATGCGTATGATGAAATTTTGATAAGAGCTTCTAGTAAATGTGATGGTGTTTTAAATGTTTAGAAATAGTTTAACAGTCAACGGTAAACTAAAATAAAAAAAGTCACAAAAGTCGTGTTGCTAGGCGTCTCTCCCCCAAAATCTAATTTTGCTAAACTGCAAGCATGTTGTAGTCAAATTCAACTCGTGCCTTGTTTGTCACGTAAAGGAAGGACGGAAAATAATGGGGGTGGTAGATGCCGAAGTATTGAGCAGCCGTCTTTTGCGCATTTCACTGCTCTCCTCGCCTCGTGCCCTCTGCACTCAGCCTTTTTCAGCTTCATTAGCGCAACGTCTCCACAAGCCAATTTTAGCAACGTCCGGCCATTTCTTTGCACCGTCTCAACGACGGGGATGAAATTTGGAGCGATATCGATCATTAGCACTCCCGTCTCGTGAAAAAATGTAATTACGAGACTAATTTGATCTGGTTTCAAGTGGCGCTACTTGAACGACTCCAGTCAGCAGTGGACAAACTGTTGCCGGTGAATTGAATTCCCATAAACGGCTGCGAATTCAACTTTTAATCCAATATATACAATTGCAATCTAAAGCAGCCCGGCTGGGAGATATACACCGCCTTGGGATTAGCATAATAAAATACCGCCGTTTAGAGGCGGGGCTTTTTTCCCCCCTTCTTTTTATCGTTTAGTGTTTGCTACAGTTATTGCGGCTCGGCAGTTCAATTGAAAAAGCCCCGTTCACACTGATGAAATCATTTTGCCTTAGCAGAGGCAGAAAAGTCATTTCCCGCTGCGCGGCCTCCTCCGGCAGTGTGACAAACTACACGTCTAAAAATAAAGTGTGCTGGAGAAAAGATGGCGGCACACCAAGGTCATGAACTGCATATCAGCCGCAACGCCTGACGGCGATGGAATAGCAATCGGTTATACGAGACGGGCGCCAATCGGTTGCCTGTTGGTCAATCTCTTTGCCGATTTCAATGATCACCGATTGCGTGCACCTATATTTGAACCCTTGCAGTTATAAGTGTACCTAATGTTGTTAAAGTTAAAGTTAAAGTCCCAATGATCGTCACACACACATCTGGGTGTGGTGAAATTTGTCCTCTGCATTTAACGCATCCCCGTATGATTTTGATCCATCCCCTGGGGGAGAGGGGAGCAGTGGGCTGCAGCGGTGCCGCGCTCGGGAATCATTTGGTGATCTAACCCCCCAATTCCAACCCTTAATGCTGAGTGCCAAGCAGGGAGGCAACGGGTACCATTTTTATAGTCTTTGGTATGACCCGGCCTGGGTTTGAACCCACAACCTTCCAGTCTCAGGGCGAACACTCTACCACTAGGCCACTGAGCTGGTGTCTAGAGAGTGCGCATGCACACCCAAATACAGGGGGTCCTTGGTTTACGACGGTTTCGACTTATGCTGTTTCATGTTTACGACACACGTCTCATATACCGTATTGGCCTGAATATAAGACGGTGTTTTTTGCATTGAAATGAGACCTAAAAAGTGGGGGTTGTTTTATTTTCGGGGTCTAGACATTATACCCATTCACAACGCTACATGGCGCCAGATATCTTTAAAGCGAATGCTGAACTTAACTCCCCAGGCCAAAGCGAACCCCTGTCACGAAGAAAAAATAAATAAATAGCGGTAGCACGAAGAAGAAAAATAAAAAATAGCGGTAAGAAATAAAATAAAGTAAGAGATCTTTTTTCAAACTTGAGTCTTGAAAAAGAGGGTGTCATCTTATAATCAGGGCCGTCTTATATTCGGGTCAATACGGTATTTAAAGCCTTTTTTTGACCTCAGCAGTTTTGCGTCGTAAGCGTCGTGAAAGCGTTGTAAGATTCTAAACCCGCAGGGACTAGTTGGTGCGCACGGCGGAAGAATACACTGCGAGAGAGCCTGTGGACCAGGAAAGACGGCGTTACCCACTCACATGGCATACGCCATTTTGGACTGTTGCGTAATCTTGCTCTTGCAACGCCCCTTCCAGTGTAAAAGCCAATCACAGGAATAAAGTTAAGGAATTCTTTTCTCTTTTTTATATTACAGTACTGTTTCATTTTATTACTGTTCCGACTTACACCGAAATTCGGTTTACGTCACCGCGTTGGAACGGATTGACATCGTAAACTGAACAGTCCTGTATATTTTTGTTACATAGTTAACAGACTTGTATCAAATTGTAATTATGTGTGCAAGAGTTGTGACCCCCCCCCCCATGTGCTCTGACACCAAAACTGTCAGCACGTCTGACTTACTGACTTAAGGGTTCCAGACTACAAAGCTTCTCCAGACTGATTTTGAACACAAAAGTTCTCTGCTATTTTTGCAACAGCATCGAAAGTAAAATTCCACACTTAGCCCGAGGTGCAATCCCGCCAATAATGCCCGGACTGTTAAAAAAATGAATTAAACCAGATAATTACAATGTTGCCTTGATTTCTCTAAATTGGTTTTATTAAGCTTTTTAGCGCTTTTAGCGCCTAAATGAAGCGAAAAGCAAAAAGTTGTCGCATCAGCCGAGGGGATGAGAAGGGATAAACATTTAGCGACAAAAAGTCTCGCTTTTGCAAATCTAACATCTGATCGCTTCAATTAAAGCAATTGAAGTTGCACAAAAAAGCCAATCGACGGAATGTGTCAAAGAATTCCGTAGAGCCGGCAAAGTCACCTAAATCCAACACGAGGCCGATTAAAGGCTTCATTTGTTGCATACGCTTGTGTGCGACCCCCCCCCCGCATCAGCCACCGGCTTCCTCCTCCAATCAACAGCATGTAAGAGTTGATGTTAAAAGGCTGTCGGGGCGCTCCGCATTAATACGTGGCTAATTAGCAGCAGGCGGCGCCGTCACAGCCGCCGCTCCGCGACACAACGCGTCGACGTCTCGTCCTACTTATTGTGCCGACTTCGCCGCGCAGTCGGGATGGATTTGTCTTTCGCCGGCATAGTCAGGATGGATTTGTCTCTCGCTCGCGGCGGGCTGAAAACAAAGCCGAAATGAGCACGCCGGCAAATTAGAATAGATGAGAGCGCAGCGCAACGAGCGAGCGAGCCTTGCTCTCAGTTCTCAGTCAGCACTAATACAAACACAATTTCGTCAAGATGGGCCTGTTTATTCTTTGGCTTCTTGCAAAGTTCCCACTGCAAATGCTGTCGTCGGCGGCGCAGGTGGTGAGCCATGTCAGGGACGCTTTGCTGCCTTTCACTTTGCGTGGGCGACGCATCGTGGTGCCACCGTCGGAAATGAAGCCCCCCGAAACTTTGAGTCATTTGCTTCAAACTGGTTTCTTAGCAACAAGGGGTGGTCCGACTTGCTCAGTTCACTTCCGTCTCTCTTCATGACAAGGTTGGTGACACGTGCAAAATTGTTCGCTCTCTTTGTGGACAATAAGACCACAAAAACGATTTCTGGTGGTGTGTGTAATATGATCATTAGCAGAGCATCAGAATCCCCTCAAATGGGATGAAGTGACTCTTTTTGTGATGTAATTCAAAGTCTGTTTTACCTGCGCCAGCAGCTTCCCCTCCACCATCGGCGCCACCGCCTCCATCCGTCACCCTCGAATCTGTTGCCACAGCAGCAACAGCGTGACAAGGAGAGACGAACCAAATGTCATGTGAGTCATTGGGTGCGCAATCTGTGTGTGCTTGTGGAGACGTCCGTCCGCGGCTGCAAGAAGACAAAGCCGCTCCCTGCTACGGCCAACCTTCCAACCAAACGGGATTCTGTGCGCTCGTTGATGCCGAGCGGCCCTCCCAGGCGAAGGCGTTACCCAACCAAAGCCATGAGAACCCGGTCTGCAGGCATGCTGACCATTCCGTTGTGTTACCTCAAAATAAAAGACAACCGCATCCAGTCTTCATTAATATAAAAAAAAATGCAGATAGCCCCCCACACATTGATGCTGCCCCACTTGCCTTTAAGTAAAACAACACCTGCTTACAATACAAAAGTATGCCAATTGCACGAAAAGGAACGTACGCTTCTTCGTCTCACAACAGAAACACGAGGCTCTCCAAGAAGACCCTCACAAGTGCGTTCCTCAGAAGAAAAAAAAAAAGGCACTGAAACCTCAGGAGAGGCAGTTCAAAAGAAGTAGAAGGGGAAAAAAAAATTCTCGCATGGCAGCATCCGCGTTTGCGGGGGGTTGGCATGGGGTGGGGGGACAAGTGCAAAGAAAGCAGAAAGTAATACTGTCGTGTAATATCCTGAAACAAGGCTTTTCCCCTCCCCCCAAGAAAATATTCCACATCCGCTGCGACAAGACCCACCATTTCCTCTTCTTCTTTTTTCTTTTTTTCTCGCTGTCCTTTTGTAACAACACAATGTAATCATAACGTGATGTAACGTGATGTGATCCAGCCACCTTTCTTGAAGCCCCTTTCAAATGTTTCAACTCATCAAAGAAAAGTCACAAGGCGAGTGCAGGGCGAGTGGGGAGCATCCTAATAGTGATTAAACCACTTGAGCCCCCACCCACCGTCCCTTCACACATTGCTGTTTCCACATAAGGGGAAGCAAGCCAACCAATTCTTGTAGTGCATCAGCAGCGTTGTCATTGGTTCTACTCGATCCTGCGCTGACGGCAAAAATACACCGGAGTCTTGTACAGTGGCAGAGCTAGAGGGGAACCCGCACGTGACTGATCCCCCCCCCCCCCTTCTTGAAATATCCCTCGACCACGCCATTTATTGACTTTTGGGTATTTTCATTGTTTTTCTTTTTCTTGCAGTATTTTTTTCCCCACATTTCCAGCCATTCCACAAGGGAAACATATCATGAATAATTTTTTTTTGCGAACCCCCTGAGATATCCTTGGCCACAAACAACAAAATCCTAGGTCTCTTTGCCAGTGGTCTTCCACTGATCCAGAAATCATGAGCACGGCAGTCTACAAAAATTACCGTGATATTAAAATGATTGCCACGGCAGTGTTTGTCAGCTTGATGAAAATCTACCAGAGCGTTGTATCATGTAATATTTTCTTGATGAAGCAGCATGTGGCGCGTGGCCTGAGGTTGTTTTCGAACGTCCTGTTCCGAGTGGCCGAGTGCAAATAATTGTTTGTGATGATACAGCTTGTGTTACATATGCGATTGCAGCCGCACGGCAGCGTACGGAATGCTGCAGTTTTTGTCGTCACCCGCGAGAGCGAAAATGCCGCTCAGGTTGCCGAGGAAATACGGCGGGCGAGGGGGGTGAAGCGGAGACAAAATGCAAGGGAGGGAGAATAAGCGACGGAGGGGTCGCAAGGTCAGACGTGGGCAAGATGAAAAGAAGAAGCTGGTGGGAGGAAGGCTCACTTCCTCTTTACATCTCCTCGGCTGTCGGAGCCGCGCTGCCATTCCGATACACGTGGCAACAAAATTTAAATGAAATTGTTTTCATTTCATCACCTTGACGTGTGCTTCAAAAATTAGCCGCAGTTTAATCTCTTAAATGCTTGGCTATTCAAATGGTTCAAAGTGCTACCTTCCTTCCATCCTTCCTTGCTTGCTTCCTTGACTTCCTGAAAAAGTTGACTTCCAAAGTGTCTTCCCACTTTAGTTCCACTTTTTAATGTGACACTTAGACAGTATTTGTCATTTTATAGCACCTGCCAGGCTCATAATAGAATCATTTGGGCTAATACAGTGCTTCTCAATTATTTTCTGTTACGCCCCCCCCTAGCAAGAAGAAAACTATTCGCGCCCCCCCTTCCCCACCGTGACTATCCTAACTTGTCTTGTAAGTCGTAAAATGTTGCACTGTCGCAAACGTCACAGAAGTAACAATGAGAGCGCCACTGCCCCCTGCTGTGAAGATTCGCAATTACACTTTATTCTAGTACTGCCAAAAAAAAAAGCCTGTTCCCCAGGGTCACACGCGCCCCCCCAGGAATAGCACCGCGCCCCCCAAGGGGGGCGCGCCCCACTATTTGAGAAGCACTGGGCTAATAACAGTGATCATTTATTTGCAGGTAAGTGAGTTCCTTGATAGCTTCAAATAGTGAGTAAATGTCATCAACTTGAGATGTACGTAAGGATTGCGTTGCCTTTATGTAGCAGATGACAAAATGTTAGCTTTCATTGTGTAGCCTTCATGACGCTAAGGAGAAGAACACGTCTCGCTTCAGGAGTTAGCGTTGCGTTGCACCGCTAGAGGCAAGATAAAAAGATGGCCGCATGAAATGTTAACTGCACTCGAGAGTTTCTGTCTTGTGATGTAAGAACTTTTCCGTTTGACGTGTTATCATTTTAAATACAAGCCGCCGCGTCGGATGACAAAATATCGGGTGGACTTCGTCCGTGGCCGGATTTTATCCGATTTGCATGGGACGGTATAATCGACGTCGGCGTTGGTGATATTACCGCGTCCCTCCTCCGTTTGAATCTGGTTTTGCATTTTTGCCTTATGGTGATTTATTCGATGCGCCCCAGCCAAGATGGCATTTTACCTTCGCCGCGCTCAAATAAACATTGCCAAATGCAAATAGAGGCACACCGCGCCGAGCGGCTTCCAGGTAGAGATCCACATCAAATGAATAAATCAACGTGTGCTCCAAATGTTCCCGCTCCCCTTCAAGTCTGGGACAAAAAACGGTGTGCACAAATTGGGGGGGGGGGGGGGGGGGGGGCGTGGGGAGGGGTAAATTGGGGATACAAATCTGCCGCAAAGTTAGACAAAAAAGGGATAAAAAGGAACAAAGAGCCGTAAAAAGTCAGAGCCAAGAGACTCGCAGCGATGGGGAGATTAGAAAAGTGAGTGTCAAAAGGGGAGATGGAGGATTAGCCCATAGAAAGTCACTGCAACAACATGACAGAAGGGGAACACTTGGTGAACTGAAAAGCCATCTGTGCGTCCACGTCCAGTTGGGCTGCTCGGCGTTCTTTGGCCCAGGGGGAAAATGCAAGTGGCAAACTTTGTTTCTGTAAGCATGAGGGGGGGCACAATAAGGGTTTATAAAACAATAAACAAACATTCCTAGAAAATCACTATGTCTTATCACAGCGGGTCAGTACAAGATGTTTGAAGTGGAATCATTTCATGCTTGCATTGATGTAGATTAGGGGTGTCCAAACTACGGCCCGCGGTTCAGTTTTTATTGGCCCGCAGCAAATTCTGAAAACATAATTGAATATGGCCTGCACAAGAAGCTTGAGCTCAACTCTGTTGCACTTCTCAGTTTCCACACTAGATGGAGCCCGCCACACAAAGCGTTTGACGTCCCATTAGCCCCCCCCCCCCCCGGAAGAGAAGCGAACGCGCAGCATTTGACGTCCGATTACCCCCCCCTCGGAAGAGAAGCGAACGCGCAGCGTTTGACGTCCGACAGCACAGATGTTCGGCCCAAAAAGCCCCTCGCGCTTCTTGCTCGCGCCCCTTGCGCCCCTTGCGCCCCTTGCGCCCCTTGCGCCCCTTGCGCCCCTTGCGCCCCTGCTCTTGTCCTTCGCGCCTCTGCGCCCTGCGCGCCTTCCTCTATCTGTTCTCCCCCATCATTTGTACCTCGTAAGACAACAGCTGCGGTTCGAGTCTCACTTTACTGGTTACTTCCGATGCCCTTAAAAGGGCATGAACATAGGTCTTCCCTGTCACCGACGAATGGCCCTTCCATATTCTAAGTACCTACACATTACTGAAACTAGAGCTTCTCTGTACCGCAAAAATAGCTTAGGGTCTTCTCACTGCTGCAAGGTCGCCATTTAAGGTGACATACAGAATCCAAAATTTACCTCAATATGAATTGATCTCATAGGGAAGAAATGTCGAATGGTTTCATGGTATGTCTTGCGCTCGACTTTGAAGGTTTACGGTAGTGCATCTGACACGCACGCACACGCGCACACACACGCACACACGCACGCACACACACACACACACACACACACACACACACACACACACACACACACACACACACACACACACACACACACGCACACAAACGTGCCAAAGTCAGCCATGTTGCAAGGCTGCGGCGCTGTTGAAATTCTGCCCAAGCCGTTCCACTCCCAGATTCAATTACGGGAATGATTCATCCCGCCATTATGACGACTGTCACATTTTGTTGTGTCACACAATAAGGCAGAGAGGGGAAAACAAACCATTCGCCAGAGCCCCCCCCCCCCCCCAAGCTTCCCTTCCTCACCCTCCTCCTCCCCGCCTCAAGCTGCCCTCCTCCATCCGACTTGTTTTTGTCTTTTGGCTCCCCCCCCCCCCCCCCCGCCTTCCTCGCCTTAGTCTTCATTCATCCTCTGCTCATCTCCGGCCGGTACAAGGCCAGATAGCCTTTCTGATTTTCTCCAAGCGCCACCCCACCTCACCCCGCCTCACCCGTCTCCCGTCCAGCTTGTCCTCCATCATTCTCTTCTCACTCCCACCTCTTCTCCTTGGTCTTTCTCTCTCTCTCTCGAGATAATTAGGATCTCTGATTTTATGCTTCTCTCTTTCATAACAGACACTGCAGACGCAATATGCAGGCAGCCAAGTCCACTCTCACGCACGCGCACGTGCACGCGCACACGCACACGCACACGCACACAATAGGCATTTGCATACACGCGCGGCAAGATGAATGCCCCCTGATTTCTCTTTTCTTCCCGGCTGCATTTGCAGGCAGGAGATTTTTTAAATATTTCTCTGCTTTTGCCTTTTGTGTGTTTGTCGGTGGCATGCAGGGTGGCTTGCGCCATGAGAGGCGCGCGTGTAGTCTTCGGTACAACAAGAGGAATGGGGGTGCAGCCGGGGCGGGTAACTGCGGTGGCGATACAATTGAATATTAAATTTATATTTGAGTCTTTGGCGGGAGAGTTCTATGTTTAGCGGTTCACAAACCTTGAAGCAATCCAAAAAGACAGATAATAACATTACTCACAGGCATATATTCTTTATCCTCTGTGTAGAAGGACCTACTATATGACTAAAATGAACTGCGTAAGTGCCCTGTAGTTTTATGATCGTGTGTTGGAATGTTGGTGTGGTCCTTCAAATGGCTTGAAAAGTACAATCTCTGTATTGTAATCATCCTTCCATCCATCTATCTATTGTCCTCGTCTGTCCATCCCACGTCCCCCTCCCTCCTGCATGTATGACAAGCACAATAGGCGTGTTCGCCGCCTACCACAAAATCATTTCCTGGCTGAGAGGCTTGACACCAGATGTAATACTATACCAGATAGAGACTCATTGCTCATCTACTTTTATCTGCACCAACTCACCAAAATCACCTCAAGCCTAATGTGGATGGATGTCTTGAATACATTAGACTGGGAACCAGATAAAACAAGCGGCTCGTGTCCAAGTGGAAATGATAACGTGCGCCAGCCTGCCCGCCCATTTTAGATCCGCATCAATTACAGCCTATTATGAGAGCCGGGCAGTCAGCACGTACGTTCCGATCTCGCTAGCAACTTCAAAACGACATATTCCAGGAAAAAAATAATTGATCCAATGGTTGTCTGTGCCTTGTGATACGTTGGCGGCACGTCCATGACCTCGCCTGCCTCTCACTTCAGGTCAGCCGAAGAGTAAATGGCTGTCCTGTATCTCGGCATCAGAACGTCCTTCCAGACAGGCGAATGAATGCAGCGTCGCTTTGTTATCGGTTCGCCAGGCTCCTGGGATGGAAGCCATGCGCTCATCAAGCGATGGAGCCTTCGGAGGAATCAATCAGCAACTTGTAGCCGTAGGTTGAGGAGGAGCCACCGCTTGCCGGGAGCTTAAATTACGACGATCTCGCCGTCTCGCTTGATCATATCTCTGGGCGGCGTCAGTGAAAATTATGTAAACATGGCGGCAGGCAAAGTGTCTGTTAAGGTGCTCTTTCTCCTCCGACTCGCTCCTCTCTCTCATTCCAGCCAACCACTTTCCAATCTCCTCAGCCCGGGCATTCAATTTTGCTTCTTCGATTCCCTCGCCGGCCTTAGTAGTCAATTCCCCTGGCCTAGCTTTCCTCACTCTGGATTCCACGCCCCCTCCCTCGCCCCCCACCCTCCCCCCCCACCCTCACCCCTCTGCCGGGAGTACAGATGCTGTTATTTTCCCCCTTCTAATGCTGTCAATAGCCCTCAGTAGCAATGAAATAGTGGCCCGTTTCCATCTCCCTTTATTGATAAAGACGTAGAGGCCTCACTCCGAGGGCTTTTCGTCATCTGCCTTTCGGTAATAGCCAATCAGACAGCCTGGCTCAAATGCTGGCCCTCTTCCGGGATAGGCTACCCACGACGTTTTGATTGAGTGCGGCTGCGGGGCCACCTCTATGGCGCCTGATCGATACGCCATCACGCTGACACTCTGCGAGTGCACGCCATGAACATGCTGAGGCCCGGTTGGCTCGGCAACAGCAAGGCCGCACATTTGACACCAAAGGAACTCAAATTTGTTTTCATGGTGCTTTTACCGCAGCTGGACCAAAGAGGTTCACACAAAAAAAGAAAGAATGGATAATATCATGACATGCACGCTACTACCGTGGTGATCCGTGCCCTGTGATCTTTCATGGCAGACCGATGGGAAATCACGGATTGTGTGAACACGTGATCTCAGTGTGTTGTCAAACTAATCATTGGTTGTTTTCCCCCCCACAACAACATTCCGCTCATTTACACACACACACGCACACACACACACACGCAAAACAATGTCTCCCACCGCGTGGCCATTTTTTGCCGAGGTGTCGCGCTGGGGTCCGTTCTCAGTTCACTTTGACCAGGGCAAAGCGTAATGAGGCCACCGCAGCCATCCGCACAGTATGATGTCGAGCAATTAGTATTAGCGCCATGTTTTTTTTTTTTGCACACTCTTTGACACATGAAATACAGGAAGAATAACATAGAACAAAAGCAAAAGAAAGGGTGGGGCATGTTGCGTGGAGAAAAGGGCATCAAGTGAAACCGAAGAAGACGAACAGTTTTTCATTTTGTCGAGTGACTCAATTCGTTGGGCGTTTTACATGTGTGTTGCAACTCTTTGAGCTTGTCCACCTGCTCGATCCTTTCTCGTCATGTCGTCAGTCGGGGCCAGGCGGCATCGCCTTGCCCCCGGGCTGCCTGCTTAGCAGCTGTAATCGTTTTCTGGATGAACTTGGAAAGAAGTTCATGTCGGGACACGAGCGAGGAAGCTGAGCCTCTTGTTTGCGGCGACGCTGTCTTTGAACTGCCTCCGGAGATCTCAAGGCTAAGGCCTGTCACTTCCAAAAGAGCCAGTCTCTGCCGGCGAGGGAATGTGCCGGGCATATTTCACCCCCAGACAGGAGGTGCACGGCGGCACCACATTAAATCTCGCCACAGTGAAAGTCGAGTTTAGTGAGAGCTGGCGCAACTTGTTACGGCACACGATTGAAATCAGCGATGAAGAACATGTTTCTTCCCAGGGGCCATTTGCGCTACCTCGGTGGGCTCAACTACTACTACAGTAACACTGTGGGGGTTACGTTCCAGACCATCCGTCACGATAAGTGAAATCCGCAGAATAGAAATATGCTATTCAAATACTCTGTGCTTTTACAGCTTTTACAACACTTACATTTTTAAAGGTCTTTAAACGCACTTTTAAAATAATACAAATATAAAAACACGTAATATACCGGGAAAGGGGAAGAACAATGGATAAGAAAATATTATACAAACAACATAACCGATCACTCTGTTCCCACTGAACAAATCACAACCACCCCCCCTAAACTACTACCGTAATTTTCAGACTATAAGTCGCGTTTTTTTTCATAGTTTGGGTGGGGGGGCGACTTATACTCAGGAGCGACTTATATATGTTTTTTTTCACAAATTTTTACTTGATCATTAACACATCACTTACTTACAAGTATAGTTGACCACTTCACATGCTTTGATATCTTTATCTTGAACATATTCAAAATGTGAAAAATAGAGAGAAAAAAAATCAAATAAAGTAATTAACACTTTAAAGCGCCATAACCTCTGGACATGTCCTCTGTCACCAGGATGACATAAAGGACGAGAAATTTGATCGATGGATTTAATGATTTGGAGTGACACAAATGGTTTGATAATATTGTTGTTTATGTGATAGTTATTTAAAATATAGTTTATATATCGTTGTATGGGCCTGTGGAATAATTTGAACTGCGGCGCGGCACACGGCATTGTTGACAAAGGACGATCGATGGATTTAATGGATTGGAGTGACACAGATGGTTTTATAAACCTGTTATTTATGTAATAGTTTTTTTTAAATAACTGAATGTTACGTCAGGCCCGTTCTCAGCTCCTCGTTTGTGTTTGTCACATTAGCATACCGTATCGTTTAGCCTGTTGTTGCTCGTTCATGTCTGTTCTTGGTGTTGGATTTTGTCGAATAAATTCAGTCCATGAACGTGCATCATGTCCTCCGTTCCCGCAGGTGGCAGTACAGGCAGCCAGCAGACCGTTCTCCATGAGGAGCAGTAGAAGATGCCGGCTCTGCCAGCACTGCTGCTGTCAATACACTTGCTGTCCTTCCTGCTGCTAGCCAACATGCCGCCACGTTCGCTCTGTCAGACTCACGTGCTCTCTGCCGTTCGCTTGGGTGAGTTTCAGCCTCCAATCTTTCAAGTGGCGTTTCCGGGACAGCAAGTCAGGGTACATCTGTCTTTCCAAGATGGAGGAGAGAAATTCTTAACTTTGCCATGCAAAACTCTGATTCATAACATATTTTTCCCCAAAACTACCTGTGAATGACGACAGCGGGGCAAAGTTAAGCTCCGCCTTCATCACAAAAATTTTAGGTCCAATAATATGTGAGAAAACCGCATTTGCATCACGAACCACATCAGTTGGCGAGGCCTGTCCGCTGCTAGAAAAATATCAATGATGTCGATTAATTATCGATTAATCGACTTGAAAAACCTTCTGAGCCTTAACCTGCACTCATGTAGCATTGTTCTTTGTTTTTAAACCATTAAAGTTCTCGGTTTGTTGAAAATTAGGCCCCGGCAGAGTAATTAGAGTAAAATACAGTGCTGCCGAAAAGGAGCAGTCATTTTTCCACCTTTGACTCAATCTCAAATAAATCATCTTATGTCGTTACATTGCTACAAAGACAACAATCGCTCCACCTGCCTTGCGATCTAGCAATCCATAGATGTTCTGAGAGAAAACAAAGTAGATTTCGTAACATTGAAAACTGGATCCTGCCGACTTTTGACTTGTCATCTTGTGTCTTCATTTAGCTTTGTTTTTTTGATAGCAATAACGACAATGTTGAAAATTGGGACCTGCCACAGCGCCGAGAATGAAATTTGTGGCACCTCTAGCGCTGTAAAATAAAAACAACTCAATGGCTTGACTAGCAAGCTGGTCCACTCAGCATCTTTAAGGGTCCTCAATAACGATGCCACAGCATTGCGGCCTCTTAAACAAGCTTTCACGAGGTGCGTCCAACAAGATGAAGAGTCATTTTTGCCTTAATGTGACGGCTTGCATATCTGATTTCCTACCTGCTGCTGGGATTGAAACAGCTCTTTTGTAATCAGCCTTGCAAAATGTCAACCTCGCAAACAGGAGCAGCGAGCAGAGTTACTTTGAGTCGCCGCTATTTTGGGCCATCGCTATCATTCTTCAATCTGGTCGAGGGAGCGCATCACTGCCTCGAGCAACTCAACAGAACAGAAACAGTTCAAGCAGGAGGCGAGACTGAAGACAGTCCAAAATACAAACAGAGCTTAGACCTGGAAGGGCAACTTCAAAGCTGAGGGGGAGGGGGGGGGGGCTGGGGTAGGGGGGGGCACATACAGTTGGAACTGAGACCCCTATGCCGCCTGGTGGTGCTTGGTGATGTCACAACTAAAAACTGCAATCAGCCTCTGGGTATTTGCAGTTCAGCACCCAGTGATTCAGATTTTTTTTTTTAAAACAGATCTGAAATATATATTGTACTAGTTTGTTTTCTTTACATCCCCATCTCTCGCTCTCTGTCTAGCGGCCATTTTGGATGACCAGTCTGTGTGTGGGCGCGGCGAGCGTCTGGCGCTGTCGCTGGCCAGGGAAAACATCAACAGCCTGATGGAGGGCCCGGCCAGAGCTCGAGTGGAGGTAGACATCTACGAGCTGCAGAAAGACTCCCAGTATGACACCACTGACACCAGTGAGTCGTGCTCTCATTCAAAAAACTCAAACTGTTCCGCTGTTGCTCAACTTTGATGAATGAAGGCGTTAATGCAGCTCTGGCTTTGGCAAATGGTAAAAAACCACCATTCTCATTAGCACTGTGTTTCTTCTTTCCTTCTTTTCTTAAAGAAAGGCTGAAAATGACACCGGGAGCAAAAAAAACACTCTGCTTTTTTCTTTGATGGTCTTATGCTAATGAGGTTATATGTTCAGTGGAGAGTGCTGCTGACCCGCCAAGCCGGTCTCATTAAAAGCAGTGGACCAGTGCCCTCCAGGAACAGCGCTTTCTGTCCGCCACTGCACTCTCTAAAATGCCCATTTTGATAAAAAATGAAGCATCGGTGCAGGCTTGAGACTCCCTTGCTCCAATTCTGATACTGTGGCTCTCTGACCCTGCCATCAGCCCCTGGCACAATGTCTACTTGTGCATGACAACGCTTGTGTACATATGTGCGTGCAGCTGTGTGTGTGCGTGCGGCTGTGTCTTTGCCCGATGGGCAGGAGACTCTGACTTGTTTGCTCAAAGCCATTTTTTTGGCAGGGTCTTTAGATCGGAGAGCTCTGTCATCTTACAGCTATGACTGTCTGAAGTGCGCGCACGTAACTAACTTACCGACGTATACAGCAAGCACCAACATATACTACATTGGCCCGTGTCACTACGGGCTAGTGTCATTTGAGCTTCACAAATCCCACTAAAACAATGATAGGTTTTCATTATTCTGACCCAGCCACATTCATAGCACAGGATGGAGAAACTATGTGAATCCCTTGTCTTTTTGCTTAGCGGGACATAGAGCTGACTGTCATCAAAGGAAATCCCAAGTTTCCTTTAAACGGAAGCAAATAGAATAAAACAGCAGGGGAACGTAAAAGGGGAGCCGACAACTACGCGGCTCCAGGGCTGGTGCTATGGCAGTGTCCAAGAAGACGAGGAAATCTGCTCCCCTTTGGGCTTCAAGTCATTCGTTTGGAAGCACTTTGTAATTTCCTAAATAAAGAGTTTTCAGTACCTTGTTGATTTTGCGTATGAATTGTTATAAATCAGGATATTGTTCTATATCGATCGTAGAGCACTATATCGTGACGTATCGTGAATGAATCACAGCAGGCTTTAAGATATCGGCAAATATCGTATTGTGGTTCTTTGTATTGATATGATATCGTATCGTGACAAAACCCGCGATTTACACCGCTAGCGTGGCACAGTCCGAATCGGACAATGCTTGTGTGTATTTGTTTGAGGCCGGCGCGCATTTAACCCATCCCCTCAAACTCATCATATTGATCGCACTCTTGGCTGGCCAACTGCTCGCACCGATAAGCTCTTGGAGAAGTCGTTAGCTGACGGTTCGCAAACTTTGTTTCCCTTCACCCTGCACTGTGAATGTTTACATGCGAGGTCAAAATGAAAACAAACAACAAAATTGTCACATTTTATGATAAGAAATAAGGCGTTTCAAAAAACGTCCTTGCAATATAACGTTGTACATTTGCTTCGGACAGTCAGCGGCCTGGCCACCATTGAGTCCAATCAAGCCCTTTCAACCCTCAGACTGAAAAGTGAAATACAACAAAACTGTATTTGGGTTATGATCCTTTGAAATATGGCTTGAGTGAGCCCGGGTATCACACCGGGTTCTCAAAATAGATTTTGTTTGATTTGACAGAAAAAGCCTGAGAATTCTACTTAAGTCGTGTCCATTCATGTCCTGCCTACAAGCTCGACTCGGCTCGTTTGACTCCCCTCACAGCGGTCCGTCTCATCTTGTGAGATAAAAGCGCTTGTTGACCCGCAGCTTTGGCTCGAGCGATCTCATTCAGGCGTCACTGACACGCCTTCGAGCCGGTTGTTGTTGTTGTTTTCCTCCCTGACTCTCAACAGGCTGGACATAACAAATTGTGTGGCATTGATTCATTTGGTTTTGTTTCTTTATTTGCTCTGCCTGGTGACGCAGGTCAGAAAGTGATCTCCAAAATCAGAAGATTTGGTCCGTCATCTGTTTTGGATGGCAGAGCTGTTATTCGGCAAACATCTGCTTGTGCGTCCGCTGGCCGATATTGGGCCTTCCTTTTAATTGCGTTTGTCAGGTGGACGGCGTGAGCGAGCGTGAGAGCGCTATCGATCGCTATCGATCGCTATCGATCGCTATCGATCGCTATCGATCGCTATCGATCGCTATCGATCGCTATCGATCGCTATCGATCGCTATCGATCGCTATCGATCGCTATCGATCGCTATCGATCGCTGCTTGATGTGTTTTTTCCCCACTGCCCATTTGATTTTGGCCACGAGAAGCCTCATTTTCACTCCATTGCGTGAGTCTTTTGTTCTTCTAGCTAACTTTTAAGCATTTATTAGGCATTTATTGGGAGAAATCAATCATTATAATAGAACTTCCACTTACAAAGGATGAGTACTTTGAGCCAAAGCATTTATTAAAAACAGGGCCACTATTTGAGGATATGAAAAACTGATTGTTTTACTTAATCTCCACAATGAACAAAAACACAAATGGAGATATGTACCTCTCATCAAAAGCGTTTTTTTGATTCAGCTCTGGTGTTGGCTCTCATTACTGGCATGCTCAGTTGTTCTCTTTTTCTTGTGCTGTTGAAGTTACAATAGGGCAAAACACTTCAAGCAGCTTTAGCAGCGGTTGTTGTCCTTGGGGGCGCTCCTCCTCGCAAATAAATCAGATTACAGACACCGGATTTCACTGCTACGATGGGATCAATGGATGAATTCCAAAACTCGAACCCCGCCTGGATTCGGCAATGGCGTATGTATCTCACGTTTTTTTGGACCACTTTCTCCCCGCAGTGTGTCAGATTCTACCCAAAGGTGTGGTTTCGGTGATCGGGCCCGCCTCCAGCCCCGCGTCCGGCTCCACTGTCAGTCACATATGCGGTGAGAAGGAGGTGAGTGAGTCTGCCACGTGAAAAGTTGGCAAGATTATAATATTATTCTCATACTATACCTCCTCGCCCTCCGCCTTTCAGATTCCGCACGTGAAGATCGGTCCAGAGGAGACGCCCCGCCTGCCGTACCTGCGCTTTGCCTCGGTCACCTTGTACCCCAGCAACGAGGACCTGAGTCTGGCCATCGGGGCCATCCTGCGCTCGTTCAGCTACCCGTCGGCCAGCTTGCTCTGCGCCAAGGCGGAATGTGAGTATGCGCACACCCTGAGGAGAAAGAAATGCCTCCCTATGTCATGCTAAAGTAAAGGTAACACCATGCTGCCAATGTGGCAACTATGATCAAGTCACTTTATTTATCATGCTAGTGCTAGTTTAAAATTGCTAGCACTACTATATTCTATATCAGTGGCGGGCAAATTTTTGACTTGCGGGCCGAATTGGGTTCTAAATTTTGACCGGGGGGCCACACCAGGAGCAGATGGATGTAGTGTTTGTGTGAAGTAATATAAAAGACATGTAAAAGTCATTGGGTAAAAGGTTTTGGCCTTTAGTAAAGCATGGATATAAAAAAAAAAGCTTTTTGAAAACAAATGCATTTATTAACAGCATTAAAAAATATATTTCACCAAAAAACTGCTCTTAGTGATTCTCATTAAATACAACACTGTTATTATGAATAACATTTTCCATCACTTCAGCGCCTGCAGGTCAGATTTATGAAAGATGTTTATCTTATGAGGCAAAATCACATCAAACGGCAAACATTCTGACCAAATACATCATCTTGAAGAATCAGTGAAAGAATACATCTAAATAAAGTAATAAAGAAATCAAAACGGCAACATGGTGACGAATATCTGAAAATCAGAGCAGAGCTTTAACTCACAAACACCTGGTTGACAGAGGTGAGGAAACGGGACACACTTCCTTAAAGTTGGCCTTAAGAACTTTAAAAGTTAAGATTAGTCGCAAACAAGTGGTGCATCAATGTCCTTGAGCATCCTGCGTTGTTTGAAAGTGAGATTGGTCGCTAGTTTCAATCCCTGCTATGTGTACAAACCATATTCAAAATGCATTTTTTTACAACGAAGTTGAGAGCCTCCCCTTCATTTTCAGTGGGAACAGTGTTGTTGGTCTCCCTTTTTTGCTAGTGCATCATAGTCTGAAGTAAAATCTTTTTGTGGCAATTCTTGGAATAGAGCCGAGGTGTTGGTGTGTTAACCTAGATCTGTGATGGGTTGATGTAGATGTTCATGTGGCTGAACGTCACGTCGCACAGGTCGAGCTAAATTGTCCACTCTTTTTTAAACACTCTGCATTCAGTGTCCACCTTTCTTTTCCTTGGGCCACTCATTTTATTGGAAGGATTCCAGGGGGGCGGCTCGGTGGGGCACTGGGTAGAATGTCCGCCTCACAGTTGGAGGGTGCGGGTTCAATTCCACCTCCGGCCCTCCCTGTGCGGAGTTTGGATGTTCTCCCCGGGCCCGCGTGGGTTTTCTCCGGGCACTCCGGTTTCCTCCCACGTCTCAAAAACATGCTTGGTAGGCCGATTGAAGACTCCAAATTGTCCCTAGGTGTGAGTGCGAGTCCAAATGGTTGTTTGTCTCTGTGTGCCCTGCGATTGGCTGGCAACCGGTTCAGGGTGTCCTCGCCTACTGCCCGATGACGGCTGGGATAGGCTCCAGCACGCCCGCGACCTCCGTGGGGACTAAAGCGGTTCAGATGATGGATGGATGGATTCCAGGGGAAGGTTTGTGGGTGGCTTTAGCGTAAAACTGTATCTGAAAGCTCAGCGCGCAAATTACGAGAATGCAGACGTCACAGCCCACACTCTAAATTCTGCACTAATAGAAATAGAGTGCGGCGTGTCCGTACTACTGAAATACGTACACGCACTTGTGAATGTGCACTGAGCTTTCGGACACAGCTTCCGGTAGTAAATGCGGGCGGGCGGTTCCCCATCTACTGGGAAAATTATAAAAAATATTTAAATTATTTAAAAAAATGTTTAATAATACAATTTATTCAAGTTTGGCGGGCCGGATGTGGCCCGTGGGCCGTAGTTTGCCCATTCCTGTTCTAGATGCTAGCTACTGTACATTTGTGACCGATGAGTTCCAAAATGTGTTACTTAAAACATTCAGTTCAGTTTACAAAGGTGAAGGTGTCTCTGGAGTGGATTCTTTCATATTCAGTTCTGAAAATCAGCAGGTGTCCCGAAATTGAAGGGCCAGCAGGCCACTTTTGTGCTGCCTGCCAAACTGTTGTACAGTTCTGTTTTCAATGCAGCGCGTGACTGATTTTTAAAAGCGTGTTTTTCACCGTTTGGACAGCAATCATAAAGTTGAGCTCGTGCTGGAGGCTTTTTTTTTGTTTTACTTATTATACTTGCATGCGCATCCTCCTGGGAGGCTTGTCAGGCCGCACTCATCAAATCATAGAAGTAATGTTGGAATGTTTTGTTTTCGGAAGGGAAAAATGACGAGGCTCTCAGACAGCGTCAGGGAATTCATATGTTCATTTTTGAAAGAGCACATTATTGATTGATTATGCAGTGGCTTATCGGAATCAAAGGATGGACGGCGCGCTGTGCTGTGCTGCGCTGTGGCCGCCCACGGAAGTGTTTGGAGGCCTCCGGGAAAAAAAGCATCACACAGAGCTGATCATTATCCTCGGGCGTGAATGGAGGGAGCCGCGAGGTGCTTTTTCAAATTCTTATGGACCCGGCGCGCCATTGACTTCCAAAAGCTTTTTCTCGTGCCTCTTTGAGCTCTTTCTCTCCTTTGCTCCGCAACGTATCGCATATGTTTTTTATATTCCGATGGCCCTTATGGAGCACACGCTGCAATTCCCATCCCTTCTCTCCAATTCTCTTTTTTTTTTCCCCCACGAGGTTATCACACGGGAAGCCGGTGACCCACTTGGCTGTGCTATCTTATCGCCATGGCGGCAGTTGCCATGGCTGCGGGAAAGGTGCTAACTGCCATTCAGCAGCCAGCTTGTTCCACACTTGCGCAAACGCGGCGTGGGCGTACGTGCGCTTGCCGCTCGCGCTTCTCATTGTCCTGCTACGTGATGCGTTCGTAATTTGTTTGATTGCTTGCTTGCTTGCGTGCTCACTTTGCCCTGCGTTGGGGCAGACATGTGTGTGCATGAGTGTGTGTGTGTGTGTGTGTGCGTGTGTGTGTGTGTGCGTGTGTGTGTGCGTGCGTCTATGTGTGTGCGTTTTGGATCCAGTGTGGAAGGTCCACTTTGATTGAGAGTGTTTTTGGCCATTTGTTAGGCTGACGTTTGAGTCACTTAAGATGGACGAGGGGGGGCTAACCTTTTGGCAGGCGGCTGTTATTGACGCAGACGGCAACTATGAATCGTCCTCGCAGGGACAAATGAGAGCAAACTTCAAGTGGGGAGAAGAACACAGATGACGTTGCACTGACGACTTGTTCCTGTTCTATGGTTGCAAATTGCAATCACAGTTCCTTTTTGTCACATTTTTCCTCAGCTCATTTCCTGTTCTAAGGTTAGGACTGCATTTTCACATTTGCTGCCTTTCGCTTTCATGCCCCGTTCTATGGCTTTCCCTCTTGGCTATCGCTGTTTTTTGTACTATGGTTCTCATCCTATCATCCGTCATCGCCATCCCAGGACCCATTAGAATAGTTTGCATCGTGCTCCGTTTTAACATGGCCGGCCGCCGACAGAAATTAATCCCCGTTTGCTTTGTCAAATGTGAGCGAATTTCGGGTCATTTCCAACGCATCTTTTCTTTCGCTGCGGCCGGCTACCGACGCTCTATCGTGAGACTAATTCCATTAAGCGGTCGGCGGCGACTCAATGAGGTGGAGGACGGCGAGACGATGAATGCAGAAAAACAGAGAACAGGAGAGAGAAGACAGCTGAGAAAAATATGTGACGTGAGCAGGCAGAGGGAGGGAAGAGAGGAAGCTGTAAAGTGCATTGATTTTTCTCCCCTCCTTGCTCAAACTAATTAAAGTTTTGGCCTGCTTCAGTGATTACCCCTCTGCTTACAGAGGCTTTCTCCTGCCGAAGGGCTCTATCCGCTACCTCTCAATCCGGATGCGCGGTGATGCCGCCCCGCTCCTCCTCTGCCACTTATTTACATAGCTGGGGGGTGCTTTACTCTCGCATTACTATGAGGCGACGCGCGTCGGCAGAGTCGACTTTGCGGTCAAGGCTCACTCCACATACGGCGTCAAATGTGTCTCGACTGCCACTGGTTATGCTCATTACCCAAACCAAGAAGTTCGTGTGAAGAGCGAGAATCAACCTCAAGTGCACACATTCCTGTCTTTCTGCTCCTTTCTTCAACTCGGCTTTCGGTTTTCCCTGTTTGCCTTTCAAAAAGAATAATCACAGCAGTGCTCAGAGGAACGAAAACTGTAATTGAGCTGTGACATAAACTGTGAATTGCAGCACGCCTGAAGGCCTCCTTTGAGATGGACATTTCTTTTCTCCCATTGCGTAAAATTGAAATGGAAGCTGCTGCCATTATATCACCGTTGTTGCCCCTGTACAGACTGCTCATTTGCACCTGCTCGACTCAAAAGGACGGAACGACATAGAAATGTCGTACATGACAGTAAGCAGCAGGAGTCTAAAAAGTGAAAGTCGAGCGTCTTGCAGTCAAATTATTTTTTATTGAAATATTTTATACAATCCAATCAAATTTGCCTTTTTTTCCCCCCTCTCCTGTTGCCATGGCGACCCTGGATCTCTACGGTTACACTTGGAAACAATAAACAAGCCAAATAAAACAAGGCACCCTAAATCATGGTCTCAAATAAATCCTTCAAGAGGAATAAAATATTGACTCTTTTTCACAGCAGCTCACAAATCAGTTTTCCAGAGCTGTCACGAAGCAACAATTATTTTTACTGAGCGGGGAGGTTTGAACACACATAAGCCCCGAGCCCAGCAATATTTCACCGTTTGAACGATCCCTGCGAGGCAGCCGTCGCTCCGCCTGCCGTGCGCTGATAGAGACATTGATATGCAGCCTGACACGCCGCGTCGCTCTGCCTCAGGCCTGCTGAGATTGGAGGAACTGGTGCGGCGCTTCCTCATCTCCCGCGAGACGCTGTCAGTCAGAATGCTGGATGACAACCTGGACCCGACCCCGTTGCTGAAGGAGATCCGTGACGACAAAGTCGCCACCATCATCATTGATGCCAACGCCTCCGTCTCCTACCTCATCCTCAAGAAGGTCAGAGCATACACGCGCACACACTTTTTTTGTTTCATGTCAGCCAGTCTCTGCGTGAGCGTCTGGGTGTTGGCCGTGACTAACAGCAGCTTCTGTGTGAGTGAGTACCTCCCAACACCTGTGGAAAATTCATCACCACTTGTAGCGTTTATTGATCCTATTTCAGCTCCCTGTAGGTGTCCGAATACCTTTGTCCATATAGTGTAAGGACTTAGTCTTATTGAAGTTTTTTGTCTAGTGCTTATTCTTTTGTGGGGTGTCACAAAAGCTCTTGCCATTGTTCGTGCAGTGTGTAAAGCTAATCTGGTGCCCACGGCAACACTGTGGGAGTACTTTTATTTTTGTGTGTGTTTGTGTTCTCGGTGGGAGGGCCAGATCCTCAAGTGAGCTCATCATCCAACTAGAGCAACTTTTTAACTTCCATGGGCTCCACGCTTGCCCCAGTAAGCGGATGGAGGTCTAATTTTACCTTAGCGGATTTTTACCTTGAGGGACCATCGTGATAACGGGACTTCGGAGCAGGAATCGTTCCGCAGCTCCGTGAGGACTCATTCAGGGTGCGCGGCAGAGCCGTTGCGCCCTCCGGGGGCTGTATGTTTCCCGTGATGTAAAACAATGATTCGACTCGCCATCCTTTCCCGGCAGCATTACTTTCCTTTTTTGCTCCCATCTCTCGTCGTATCACCCACCTGTCTCTTTGTCATTGTCCTCCCCCCCCTCCCCCACCTTTTCTGCCGCAGGCGTCAGAGCTGGGCATGACGTCACCGTTCTACAAGTACATCCTCACCACAATGGTAAGAGTGCAACCTTCATCTTTTTCATGCATTCGTTTAACTGTTGTCCTCATTTGGAGCCTTGCTGGCTAATTTAGAGCGCCTCATTGTAGCCCACAAGTGCGCACCTGTCAGACAGAGTAAGAAGAAGAGTATGGAAAGGGAAGGTGTTCATTTTAAAAGGTGTCAGCACAAGATAGAGGCTAGTTGACGGCGTCACATCTGAAGTATTTTGATTGACAGTTGACTGGTAAGCGTGACTTTGTTTCATTCAGCACGTAGAGGACGGCTTGATTTTTGTCGATTTTGAAACCTCCTGTACAGTACTTGCCATTTTTTTGTATTATTTAAAATGTAGCCTGGATGTTAACAGCACTTGTCCCTGTGGTGTGGCAAAATCCAAAGACTTATTTAGTTTCACTTTACACTGACTTTAAAGTCAAGTGCAGTAAATCCCGAGTGTTATTTATATGAGCTGTAATCACATTACAAGTGCAGCAACCCAAGTGCAGATTTGACATGTGCAATATTCCCACGATGGTGACAAGCGCAAAATTGCTCACAGGATCTCGACTGATTACTCGGGACAGTACCATCAAACTTCATTTTATTCACTATTAATTCATATTTTGACTTTTCTACTTATTGAACTGCCTGTTGGCCGTAATTTTCAGATGCACCTTTTCCTTGTTTGGGTTTGTGCACAAGAAAGACGATCAGGCCACGCTTTGGGGGAAGGCTGAGACGCGGGAACGCACAGAGGACGAGCCAAGCGGTGCCGACGCCTCCCCCCCTTTTTAGCATTTCGATTAATGTGTGCCTTCATGCAGCCTTCACTCCGCCGCCTCCTTACATTCCCTCCCTTGTCCGTCCTCCGTACGTGCCTCACATGCGATTTGGATGTTTACGTGCGGCACCGCGCAAAAGTCACTATTAAGATGCAAAGCTCTGACAAACGTACACCGCCGTTGAGCCTCTAAAGATGCACTTCAAAAAGAAAATCTGCTTCAGATGCTTGTCAAGCTCCGGTTTGTGCACGTTTTGATCTGTTCTGGGGTCACAAAACTGTCTGAACGGCCAATGCTTGAAGTCAGTACGGTTGTGATTCTAGGGAGTTGGACTGTCCCATTCAAGCACTATGATGTCATTTCAATCCACAGCAAGTGGTAAAATGACTGCCATCTGTGATGGCTATATTTCGCTGATATTCCACAAACGCAATATGAATCTGAATG
This sequence comes from Syngnathus typhle, assembly GCF_033458585.1. Lineage (NCBI taxonomy): Eukaryota > Metazoa > Chordata > Actinopteri > Syngnathiformes > Syngnathidae > Syngnathus > Syngnathus typhle. Next base: position 13,079,178 of record NC_083747.1, on the reverse strand, counting down.
CCGTTTTTGGACCAGTGGGGCCGCATGGAACATATTAATTAATATGTTTAGCTTAATCTAAAGAATATTTTAGATATATTTTGAATTCGTATTAAAAATAGCTAACGAGCCAAGTTAGCTAGCGCACATTAGCCCATGAGTATAGGTAAGGTTTCTTGCGCTTTCTCAAATTTTTGCGACCATGTGGGGATGACTAACCACAAAATGACTACTGTCAAAAAGGTTGTTCAAGTAACAGAGCAAGTCAGATATAATAACAGTAGAGCGGCTGCGTCAGCAACCTGAGTCACTGTCTCACTCAATTGCTACTTATCTCCTCTTCTTGTTGTCAAAGCCCTTCTAAGATTAGATGTTGTCACTTGCTGGCACTGTATTTTCGTCATCCGGCGTGGCTTCAAAGTCTCTGCGGCTTCTTGTAGGACTTCCCTCTCATGAGGCTGGACGACATCGTGGACGAGCAGTCCAACGTGGTGGGCTTCTCCATGTTCAACACCAGCCATCCCTTCTACCTGGAATTCATCCGCAGCCTCAACCTGTCATGGAACGAGGGCTGCCACCTGTCCTATCCCGGCCCGGCGGTCAGTCCCTTTGTACGAAAATGGGTTCATACCAGGTCTTGCTCACACCTCGAACTATGCTGAAGTCATATTCTCAAAACTCTTTTTGCAAAGCTCTTGGTGCCATGCCGTTAATGAAACAGCTGACTAAGCGGTTTTAGCGCTGAAGATGACACGTTTCGTTCTGTACCGATCCATTTTGAACAAAATAGCATCTGACCTAATGATTTTTACTTGTTAGTTATTTTAACACTAAAACTCCGTATTCATTTTATACTACTTGAGTTTTTTTCACCCACAGGCACCATCTCCAATACGCTGACAGTCAGCGCCTCCCCCTGCCTTGCACATACCCTCAAAAACCGACTCTAATTAGCAGCCACTAAAGACGTTTTGTTTCCTGATGTTGCAAACACGCCACGTAACCTCTTTTTACTTGTATGTAATGACTATTGATCCACCCATCTGTACCCTCATCCTTCCTTCCTTCCTTCCTTCCTATTGATCCACCCATCTGTACCCTCATCCTTCCTTCCTTCCTTCCTTCCTTCCTTCCTTCCTTCCTTCCTTCCTTCCTTCCTTCCTTCCTTCCTTCCTTCCTTCCTTCCTTCCTTCCTTCCTTCCTTCCTTCCTTCCTTCCTTCTTTCCTTCCTTCCTTCCTTCCTTCCTTCCTTCCTTCCTTCCTTCCTTCCTTCCTTCCTTCCTTCCTTCCTTCCTTCCTTCCTTCCTTCCTTCCTTCCGTCCGTCCGTCCGTCCGTCCGTCCGTCCATGCATCCATGCATCCATCCATCCATCCATCCACAACCCCCCCCCCTGCCCCTCCCCTTTCCTCTTTCCCGTACTCCCACTCTGGCTTCTGCAGCTGTCGTCGGCGCTGATGTTTGATGCAGTGCACGTGGTGGTGGGGGCGGTGCAGGAACTCAACCGTAGCCAGGAAATCGGAGTGAAGCCGCTCAGCTGCACCTCACCTCAGATCTGGCAACACGGGACCAGTCTTATGAACTACCTGCGCATGGTACACACACGCCTTCTCGCTTCATTCTACATTCAGTGGGAAACTCAATGCACGCCGCGTCATCGACTATTGTGTGTTAATTTCCAAAACTGCTTTTTGCTTTCTTTTGGCTGACGTGGAGCGTTCCAGAAGGCAAATAGTCATTTTTTGACTTCATTTGCCATGAAAGCTCGTAGAAGTGATGTTGACTGCTGTCATGATGATGATGATTTGTGAGCGCTTGTCTCTTTCTGGCCGCCTAATGAGAACGAATGGCAGCTTCATTATCATCCTCATCTCATGTTGCATGTGGCCTGAGCGTGTGCGTCTGTATGAGAAGGACGGCGTCTGCGATGTCAACGTGGCCGTGGCGCCATCCCTCATTGCCTCCTCCCCACCGGCCAGACATCTGTCCATGTTAGTCAACATCACGATGAGTGCCGTCCTCCACGTTCCTCCTTCTTTTCCCGGGCACTCAAGTTCATCGTCTCCTCGTTGAATCGAAGCCGCCGGTCCCGTTCTGACCTGGCTAGCTCTTTGCTTTTTGCGCTCTCAAAGGACGGGACAAAATATCGATACTCCATCATGATAATTCTTCCCTTGATAAGCTATTGATGTTGTGGAGCCAAATATTGATGCTTGTGTTAAGCCGCCATTACAAATACAAACACGCCGCCTCGTTTACCCGACTGAATTCATGATAATGTCTGCATTTGCGGCCCTTTTCTTTGAGCATCCATGAAAAATAGAATAAAAGAATTGCTTTTATTCTTCAGTATATTTGACTCCCATTAATTTTTCTCTTAAAGCGTTGTTCTGTATTAAATATAAAACAAAAAATGAAGCGACAGCAACGGCAGCATTTTACCTGAATGAGTCACCACGATCAAAAGATGGACGTAATGTTGTTGGTTTTGGTTTCTCTTCTTCCGCCGTGGTCTCGTCTCTGCCAGGTGGAGTACGACGGCCTGACGGGACACGTGGAGTTCAACAGCAAAGGTCAGAGGACCAACTACACCCTGAGGATCCTGGAGAAGCACCGAGGAGGCCACAAAGAGGTAAGCAGCCATCTGCTACGCATTTTAAGTCGTTTGCTGCATATATGAAATCAATAAACACCCGGAGGGAATGCACATTTTATTTCTGCACGCAACCAACATGATGCTTGGTTGAACTGAAAATCAGTTTGAGCCTAAAGTAGCCGCTTCGAACCCAAAATTTTAGGTGAGGCTTTTTGAGATGTAATTTGTGAGTCTGTCCGATTTCTTGCTCCGGGGGCTGAATTTTGAGAACATTCCAAAGGGTGCCCACGGCTCTTACCAGACATGAATATTCACCAGGATGATCATGACTGTAAAATTTGGCCTGTGAATAATAACGGCGAAGAAAGGAAGCAATTTTGGCGTTGCCTTTGAACTGGACAAAAGGCCGTTGCGGGCGGAGGCCATTTCATTACGTGGACGGGATTTTTATCACGCGGCTCTTTTGTAACCATTCCCCGCAGTTTGGTCTTTCCGCTAATGACTTTAGGGAGCTGAGGATGAGCTGCATTCTGGGCTGGCTAATAAATCAGAATAATCATCCTCATCCACCCCCCTACTTGTCTTCATGTTTATTTATGTATTTTGTGCGAGGGTCTTTTTGAAAAGAGATAATCCCCGTCACCTTCCATAAAAGAGCTTGTTTTGGTGAATGTTTGATCTCTGGGTCAGCTCCCCAAAATCAAGCCACCGTGTCACAAAACTGACCAGCCGTGTCCTTTCAAAGGCGGGATTAAATGAAACGCCCGTGCGCGTGCCCGCAATGAGCAAAAATCTCCCCCCCACCCCCAACACCCCCACAGCCCTGAGATAGGGCTGCGCACTTACGAGGCGCCCCTGTGTTTAGCGCCAAATGCCAACCGATAAAAGGCCGCTGTTCTTTAATTTGGTGTCTCACTTGTTATAATTAACGTTCCAGCTCGGCAGTGGGATAAAATGTCTGAGTGGGATGAAGAAAAAGAGCTTTAACAGCCTAATTCAACCTTTTGGTTTGGTCGTGTCTGCTTTTGAGAGCCTTGTTGTTGGCTGCAAGTATACGCGCGGGCAGGAACCCACACTGTCTTATGCTCTCCTTCATTTGCTTTGCATCATTTCATTGTGTCACTATGATTTGCTGGCCATAACCTTCCACAGTGGAATCATATTTCTTTTGGTTCCGAAGCTTGAAGGACATTTTCTGTCTTGCGCTCAGATCGGGATCTGGTTCTCCAACAACACCCTGGCAATGAACTCCACCAGCCTGGATATTAATGTGTCGGAGACGCTCGCCAACAAGACCCTCATTGTCACCACCATTCTGGTAAGGTCGTCCCTTCCTTCGGGGCAGCGACACAAGATAGGAGTCGCGTTTGCGTCGGGTGTGTCTGCGTCGTTGGAGATCCCACTTTTCACTCATGGCTCGAGGTGTTCTCATAGGAAGTGACAGTGTTGACATAACAATCTGCAATATTCCCGTTGTTGTGAGATGAAGTGGACGTGGGGGCAGACTAGGAGACTCGCGTTGCTCAAATCAACTCATTTTTTAAGGGGGCTGGGCCAGCTCATGCAATTGAGCCTCGCAACAGGGCCAATGCCGAGTGCAGCTTTCGTAGGTGTAAATCAGAGGTGTCCAAACTACGGCCCGCGGACCAACTGCGGCCCGCGGTCCAGTTTTTATTGGCCCGCAGCAAATTCTGAAAACATAATTGAATATGGCCCGCACAAGATGCTTGAGCTCAACTCTGTTGCACTTCCCAGTTTCAACACTATATGGAGCCCGCCACACAAATGAAATCAAGCGAAGAAAAACTTTTACCGCGAGTCCCCAGAAATGGCTGCACCGAAGAAACGCAAAATAGCAAGTGAGAGTAGAATATTTCAAACACGTTGGGAAAATGAGTATTTATTCAGAAAGTGTGTCTGTTTGATTTGTAATGAAGATGTTGCTGTGATGAAAGAGTATAATGTCTGCGCATTTACTCCCGGGAGCCGTGTCAGAAACACTCACCAGTGCGTGTGCATACTCATTATTTCGTAGTAATTTCATCTATCAGTGCCGAATTTCGAGTGTCGGCTGTGACGTCAATATTCTCGTAATTCGCGCGCTGAGTTTTCAGTTTTACGCTAATGCCACCCACAAACCTTCCCCTGGAATCCTTCCATTAAAATGAGTGGCCCGAAGAAAAGAAAGGTGGATACTGAGTGCCGAATGTTAAAAAAGAGTGGACAATTTGGCTCGACCTACGTGTGTGAGAAGACGTTCAGCCACATGAACGTCAACAAAGCCCGTCACAGCTCTAGGTTAACGGACCGACACCTCGGCTCTATCCTAAGAATTACCACAACAAATTTTACTCCAGACTATGATGCACTAGCAAAAAAGCGAAACCAACAATACTATTGATTTCTTTATTACTTTATTTAGATGTATTCTTTCACTGATTCTTCAAGATGATGAATTTGGTCAGAATGTTTGCCATTGGATGTGATTTTGCCTCATTAGATAAACATTTCATAAATCTGACCTTCATCATAACAGTGTCGTATTTAATAAGAATCACCGATAGTAGTTTTTTGGTGAAATATTTTTTTAATGCTGTTAATAAATGCATTTGTTTTCAAAAAGCTTTTTTTTTAATATCCATGCTTTAGTATCTACTAAAAGTAAAAACCTTTTATGCAATGACCTTTACATGTCATTTATATTACTTCACACAAACACTACATCCATCTGCTCCTAGTTTGGCCCCCCGGTCAAAATTTAGAACCCAATTCGGCCCGCAAGTCAGAAAGTTTGCCCACCCCTGGAGTAAATATTTGGGAAAACTACCCAGAGAGTAAACTATTTCAATTTTCCATCATGTACTGATCCATTCTGGTTGTAATGTCCCAGTCCATTTAATTTTGTGCTCACCTTCGCCATTGGCTTTGTATGGAACAAAAGCCTAATAAAGGTCAGTTCTGACAATCGGACCTAGTGAGAAATGTTTACAGGAATAGGATAGTGACGGTCCATTTAGCACCGCAGTACACCCACTTCGTGTCAAGTAGAGCAGATATGAAAAGTCAACAGTGCACACACACGTATGCACACAAACGCACACAAACGCAAATTGTATGTGCTTTTATATACTAGATGAAGCTTACTAGCAAGTCAAAGTGTGGAAATGCGTGCTTGGTAGCTTAATTTCTTAGCACGATTGTGTGTGCCAATTGATTTTCCCCTAAAATGATGGCCTAGTCGCAAGGAAAGTGTTTTTGTGCCAAATCTTACTGCCTTTGCCAGCTTGCTCCGCTGTTGCGAGCGATTTTTGTTTGTTATTTTTGGATGCTTGAAGTAACGAGAAGGAACAGTTTGGCAACTGACGCTCAGGAGCTTCGGCGGCGTTGGAAACAAGCGACTGAGGATGTTCCCTACGAGTAATCAATTTTGGAGTAGTCACCGATGCCCTTTGTACGGTTGATACATACAATTTCTTCCAAAAAGCAATGACAGATATTTTTAAAACAAGCCCTCCATATGCCAAGATAGCATTTTTCCTGGAAGTAATGTTTTGTTAGCCGCAATTTTCTTCTCTCCTCCTTTTAAATTTCTAGTTCCTGATAAAATGGCCCCAAAAGATGGTCGTTGCGAGTACCGATACCTTGAAATAAGGCTGCTATGGATTGTTATCTGCAGACCTTGCTAATTATCTGACCGTTTGAATCAGGTGTGTTGCGACAGGGTGACATAGAAAACATGCAGGACACTGGCCCTCGAGGACCGGAATTGCCCACCCCTGATGTGTCGTATCAATGAGAAATCTTTTGAAGTGAGTGCGGATTGAAACATGAAAAAACAAAAGAGGTCTTGCTGTTGCTGCACCAAATGAAAAGCTTTGCCTTGCACTTGGGATGTATGGCAGGGTAGGTAGGGTGTTTTGTAAGGTGCTTACAAAGCAGCGTGATGGCTCTCTCCTCGCAGGGGAGTCGCAATTTTGACAAGGTGCAGCAGCCTCTGTGACGTTTGCCGCCGCAGTCTGCGTCTGTTGCACGCGTCCGTTACGCTCTGCGCTCGTTCAAATAAATTCCGAGCTTTCCCGGCGGGGCCTCTCGCCTCGATTCCAAGTGTGAAGTAGGCTGCGTGTTGGGAATACTGTACTCAAAACACATACAGACACACACTAAAAATCCTTTCAGTGGAATGTTGATGCGAGTTTTTTGCCCTTGGTTTGCTTGGCGCAGCTCGTCCTCCCAGCTTTGTGGACGACGGCTACCTGTCTGGAATGCAAACCATTTGATGCTGTCGCTCGCATCAGCAGCCGGAATGCAGCAGCCCTGCCATTTTCTTTCCTTTGAAAAACCAAAACAAAAGGCTAATTGGCTATTGGAGCGAAGTCAGACTGGGGCCATCTCACGGGAGACACATGCAAATGTGTTGTGCGGCAACGACGGCAGCCCAACAAGCGCCAGACTCATCTTGCAAATACAAAGGCACACCCACATCACCGTATCCGTTGGCCACATTCGTTGTCTTAAAAATATTTAGAAAAATAATAAGTCGAGAGGCTGTGGGTTTCACAAAGACCGCATTTAAAACAACATCGTGATAACATGAGAATTGCACTTTGAACAACTCGTTTCTTTCAACTTGCAGTTGAATTTGACTGTCAAATTAAATATGAAACAAAGAGAATGATTCATTGAATATAACCACATAGCTTTGCTTTTATTTTAGACTCTCTAGCTTAATGCTAACAAACGACACAAAACACTATAGAAAGGCTAATAAATAGTTAAATAAATATATAATAGAAAATAAAGAAAAGATATATCTCGTCAAATAGGAATTCATGACATTAGGAAAAAAAAGTCCTGAGTGTCGATCAGCATCTGTGAACTGTGATTGTGTGTGACTTCACCGTTTCTGCTTATCTCTCTGATAGTAGATTAAGTATGAGGAATGTAGCATCACCAGCCTCAAAAGTAACTTTTTGGGCGCTCACATACAGAAAAAAGTTGTGAATTTTGTCTTTGGCAGCAATGTGGGAGCTTCCACTTGCTCTCGTTTTGGTATCTCTAGAGGATTACACAAAACGCCTCCCAAGTGGAAGTCGAGCAAGGGAAGAAGCTGCCGAGCAACCTGCAGTCATCCAAAAAAAAGAAAGCAAAAAACAAGCTCAAAGGAGTTTGACATGATGACACAACAAAGAGCGGTTGTGTGCAACTGTGGGAAAGAAGAACCCGTCTTGTTATAGTTGGGGAGTCAAATTGGCAAGCAGACCCCCATTTCCTATGTCCGTCCATGCGTTTCTTCTGTTCAGGAAAACCCGTACGTGATGCGTAAGGACAACTACCAGGACTTCCTGGGCAACGAGCAGTACGAGGGCTTCTGCGTGGACATGCTGAGGGAGCTGGCTGACATCCTCAAGTTCTCCTTCAAGATCAAGCTTGTGGACGACGGGCTGTACGGCGCCCCCGAACCCAACGGCTCCTGGACGGGCATGGTTGGAGAGCTTATCAACAGAGTGAGTCCTCACAAAGCGGCTCCTCAAAATATTTGGGTCGGGAAACCGTTTTACAAGGATCCTTTTACAAAAGCTACAGAAGTAGCTATACTTTAACAGAGCAGCTTCATTGTGATGCAGAATGGCAAGTAGAGAATCGTGTCAAACTGCCTTACAAATGAATGTGTCCGTCCGTCTGTCTGTGGCCGGGCGTTCCACCAAGATTTTGCAAAAAGTGATAATTGGGAGAAACACTGAAATTGCCCATGTCGTCTTTTTTTCCTCCATCCAGGCCTTGGAAGCAAGTGACGGCCATTTTTGCGGTAGCCAAAATGAGAGCCCTCCCCCCCCCAATTACCATACGGTTTTCTTCAATTAGCAGACTGCGGTCCCCTCGTGGGGTCTGGCATGCTGGTGCCCCCCCACCGGCTCGCCACACTCGACCACCAGGCAACGCTGGCTCTGATTAGCGGCCCATGTTCATCAATTAGCTTCTAATAGGGGGGGGGGCACAGGTGGAAATAGCTGCCAAGCCTGCGCTTCCTCGCAATTAGCCTCATCTACTTAATGGATAGAACGAGGAGAGGGATGCATTTGTATCTGTTTTTTCTTTCTTTTCAAATGTCTCTACAAGCACATTCGAGCACTGGCGGCTGCTGTGCCACTGCGATTGAGTGCGGACACACGCACCCACCTGAACACTTGTGTTGCTTTGATTTTTTTTTCTCTCTTTTTTTTCTTCTCCATTTGCCGCTCTCTATTCACTGCATTTGGTCTATTTTCAGAAAGCCGACCTAGCCGTGGCGGGTTTCACCATCACGTCGGAGCGGGAGAAAGTGATTGACTTCTCCAAGCCCTTTATGACCTTGGGGATCAGCATCCTCTACAGGGTTCATCTGGTAAGGATCTTTTTCGGGGCACGCCCATTCCTGGCTTTCATTGGTTTGCTTAGACTTGACTTTAGAAAGCTTACAGGCCATGAGAAAAGCCACTTTGACTGGCCATGATTGTGACCACTCCCACAGTGGTGCAGCCTTCCATTATCTAGACAAGGGGAGGGACTCTAGGCAGTTACAATGGTTACTAATGCCTGTTTGGTCATGTTTACACCCTTTTCCTCCATTTTTTCTTTTTTGGTCTTATTTTTTTGGGTCTTTATATTTTTTCTTTTTTTCTTTTTTTTTTTTGGTCTGACTTAATTTTTGTCAGATTTTTCCAGTGCGCTAGTACATAGCATTTTTTTTAATCATTGGTGGTCCCGAGGGAGAAATCAAATGCCTAATTTGAGTGTTGTGCTATTGTACCTTGTAATTAGTCGTAGGCATTCACATGCTGTGGAGCGCTCTGTCTTAGCAGCTTTACATCGCGAATGAGGTTTTGAGCAAAGACATTGCAAAAGGCAGCGAGTATGGATGGCGGCATACAAAATGGTAGCGCCCCGCCCCGCTGTGTTGACCTCTTTTTGTACCTCCCCTTCTGTCCGTCCCACGCTGATCCGTTTCCTCTTCAGGGTCGTAAGCCAGGTTACTTCTCCTTCCTGGACCCTTTCTCACCGGCCGTCTGGCTCTTCATGCTGCTCGCCTACCTGGCTGTGAGCTGTGTGCTCTTCTTGGCTGCAAGGTCGCCAACCACATTCAGTTTGCGCGGGTCACTTGCATTTGGCCTTGCCGCGCCTATCGATCAAACTGCGGACTCCCGTGATGATTTGCCTTCTCTCAAGCAGGCTGAGCCCTTACGAGTGGTACAACCCTCACCCGTGTCTGCGAGAGCGCCGGGACATGCTTGAGAACCAGTACACGTTGGGCAACAGCTTGTGGTTCCCCGTCGGCGGCTTCATGCAGCAGGGCTCAGAAATCATGCCCAGGGCCTTGTCCACCAGATGTGTCAGTGGAGTGTGGTGAGTTGTCCTGCTAGCTAAGCGTCACGCTAACAGAACTTAAGGACGGCCCTTTAGACCAGGGCGTAAAGTCAGTAAAAATCTAACTAGCTCCAAGACCGGCGTGAAAAGTGTATGGTTAGTATTAGATCTCTAGTTAGTTGTCACGGATGCTTTGGATAGAGGGCAAGTTCAAGACAGACTAGACTAGAACTACCAATCTGACTCGACTCGGGCGCATATCATTCACAGTCTGATTAATTGTGTGCATTTTGATGACATGTAAATTAGAAGCAGAATGTTAAATGAAATATACCCTCGTGGGATATTAAAGGATTCTTGCTCTTCCCGTAACATGAATTATGAATCCACAAATCCTCCAAACAAACTGGAGGACCGGGATTAGATTGCGAGCGCAGATTGTCTCCATTCAGTCGTTTAACTGACGTGCGGCTCACTTCTTTTCCCTTGCCGTAAGATTCGAGACAAACGGTTTAGTAAATGCTCGCAGGAAAACTCATTTGAGGGCTTTCCTGAAGACTGCAAGTTATGTGCTGAGCTAATCAATGTTCGCAGCTGAAACTGATGTTTTAGGCAAAGACACCCAAGTCAGCCATTTTGCACTAAGTGACCATGGCCGTTGTTTCCGCCGCGGTCCAGGTGGGCGTTCACTCTCATCATCATCTCGTCCTACACGGCCAACCTGGCCGCTTTCCTGACCGTGCAGAGGATGGAGGTCCCCATCGAGTCCCCTGACGACTTGGCCGACCAGACCAACATCGAGTACGGGACCATTCACGGAGGGAGCACCATGACGTTCTTCATGGTAAGGCCTTTTTTCCGTTTCTGTTGGGTTTTTTGTTTTTTGTTTCTCTTTGTGCCGTCACGCATTTGTCTTCATGTTTGTCCTTACATCTGCCGCTTTATCTTCATTGGCTGCGACGGGCATTTAAGTGGCGGCACGGCCGCCTTTGTTTGTTTCCACGAGCGCCTCGGGGCATCCGTGTTGGCATCTGTGTTTGCGTAACAAGAGTCTGCGTGTGTTTATGTTGTGTTTTTGCGTGTAGGTGTGTTTACATATGGGAATGTGAGTAGGTGAGCGTATTTGTTTCTCTGTGAGCGGATGGCCGCATGCCAGGTTGGAAGCGTTTGTATTCCCTTGTGTTGTGATCAAAATGCTTGTGTTGAGTAACACAGCAAAAAAAGTAAATTGTGACAATCGTTTTGGGGGTTGACAGGCGTGAAGTGGTCCTCTAGTCTGTGTTGCACAAAGTCCACAACATCGTAGCATTTGAAAGTGTGATCAATATTTATTTCGTGTTGTGACTGAGAAAAGAACGTGGAAATCAGAAGCCGTTCTCAGAATTTTACTTTCCTTTTTCTTTCCTTTTTCTTTTTCAACGACACTGTGGACTATTATTCCAAAGACACGCATTTGGCGCCCCTCCCCAACACGCCGCGTTTCCTCTTCCAATGCAACCCGCTACAAAATGTCGCGGCACACTCCAGACACTCCATCGTGTCGCCACGTTTTTTCCCCTTAATGCTGAGGCACCCCCTGCCAGCCCCGCCCACCTGGATCGCAAGAGATAATGCATCTGCTCAATGTAGCCGCCGAATAATGTGTTCCATCGAGTAACCTCGCTTTGTCTTGACCGCCCCCGTCTAGCTGCCGTGATGTCACCGCGTCTTTATTCACACTGGATTTTCATAAACACACACGCTCACATTCGGGGGTTCCAATGTCGTTTATCCGGCAAGCATCTTTTTCTCCTTTTTGCTTATCGCACAATGTCTTTCCTTATCTTAGCCCGTGTGTCTTTTAGACCTATTCGAAAGTCACGATGCCTTTTTTTTTCACATGCGTATTATAGTATAGTATTTCTGCTTGTTTACGTTCTGTGCCCGCTGTCTCCTCTTTGTTGCCATCCTTAGAACTCTCGCTACCAGACGTACCAGCGCATGTGGAACTATATGAACTCCAAGCAGCCCAGCGTGTTCGTCAAGAGCACGGAGGAGGGCATCGCCCGCGTGGTAAACTCCAAGTACGCCTTCCTGATGGAGAGCACCATGAATGAGTACCACCGCGGCCTCAACTGCAACCTGACGCAAATTGGAGGCCTGCTGGACACCAAGGGCTACGGCATCGGCATGCCGCTGGGTACGCAAAGCCGCCGCTCCTTGCGCAAGTAGGTCAGCTTATCGCCTTTGCGTTCCACGCCCGTTTATCTGCACACTGGAATCTTAATCAACGAGAAGAACCTTCAAGCGTTCCAATATACATACCAAACAGCCACTCACATTTTTAATTAATGGCGTGGCGCCAATTTATATTTCCATCTCGTGTTTGAACATAATTGAGTCGCAAAGAACAACTGGAGTGGGTTAACTCAATTTTTTCTCATTTCTCATGCACTCAGACTCTATGCCGCTATTGGTACCTTGATATATAAATAGAAATATTTGTTTCTATTTTCCTTTTCTTTTTTAAACCTCTTTTTGAACACAGCAAGTATTAGCACTTTTTACAATTCTGTTTCACAAATTATTGAATTCATAATATCGACCATGATGTCCGAAACATTTATTTTCACCCTATATGACAAAGTCAAAACACTCCTCCTTCCTCTCTTCATCATTATTGTCCAGGTTCGCCGTTTCGAGACGAGATCACGCTGGCCATCCTCCAGCTGCAGGAGAACAACAGGCTGGAGATCCTGAAGAGGAGGTGGTGGGAGGGAGGGCAGTGTCCCAAGGAGGAGGACCACCGGGCCAAAGGTCACTCCACTCATCAATCCTGTTTGATATTAATTAAAAAGCATCTTTACTTTTGTTCCCTATCCATCAAAACGGCAGCTGTCTCTCATGCAAACACTAACTTTCTTCTCACTTGATCAGTGATTTGATATATTTCACAGAAGTAAAACTTGATCCATTTGGAAGTCCGTCAATTTAAAGCGAGCAACTGTTTTTCCATTGAGACGTTTGCGGTCCTTCTCTGTTTCTTGCTTTGTGTCAGGCCTAGGCATGGAGAACATCGGCGGCATCTTTGTGGTGCTCATTTGCGGCCTGATCATTGCCGTGTTTGTGGCCATCATGGAGTTTGTATGGTCGACACGCCGCTCGGCAGAGACCGATGAGGTATGCCCCCATACCTGCCCTCGCCGAACCCGCGGACACACCCCAGTAGGTTCCCGCCAACCCTTTTTCCATTTTTTCTTATGTGTGTATGTGTGTGTGTGTTAGAGTGGTTTGTTTCTTTTCCGGAACTGTCTCCATTTGTGTGTGCTGTCCCACTTTATTTGGGCTTCATGTCTGTTACGTGCACATGAGGGGATTGTGCAAGTCAGAAGTACTAACACCTGCCAAGATAGAAGGCTAACATTCTATTAGCTGGCATGCTAACAGAGGCCAACATAGCAACCTGATTATGGAAGATGCTAAGGCAGGCCTTTTCACACAACACTTACTAGGTTTCTTGGGGTGTAAGATCTTACATCAGCTCTTATGTCTAACAATAATAGTAATCTTTGAACTGATGCTGAGATGCAAAGAGGTGGAATGCTATAATATATAGTTAACCTCACAAACCTGAGTATGAGCTATATTTCAGAGGTCTAAACCACACAAAAATCTAAAATATGCAGTAATCCTCGCTACATCGCGGATTTTCATCCATCCATCCATTTTCCCCCCCAAAAAAGAAAAAAAACACAAATTCAAAATAAACCTTCTAAATTGAGGAACAATGGCACAAAAGTTGCCCACACGCCAGCAGAAGGCAGGGAGTGTCCACACAATTATAATACTTCGCGGATTTTCACATATCGCGGGTGGTCTTGGAACCAATTATCCGCGATAAACGAGGGATTACTGTATTCACATAGCAGCTTTAAGCCATCATAAATTGGGCATATTGGGAGAGATTTTACCTCATAACGACTAAAACCAGTAATGCTAATTTGACTGGATGAAAGGCTAACACGCTACTAATTAGCAGTGTATCGTCCAAACAGCAATTTAAAGTCAGATTGATCAAAATCTTCCCATCATGCGCTCTACTTGTTTTTTTCCCCCCTCCTTCTAGTGTAGTCAGGTTTGATTTCTCATAAGACTCAATGAAATGCTAACGGCAGCAATTTCCCCACTGCCATTTGCGTCCATTTTGCATGTCCTGCCTGTTTTTAAGGTCAGCGCACATCTCTGAGTGTTAAGCGAAAATGTCAGCTGTTTGTGTACTAAACGTGCTGCTACACAAGAGCAATATTGTTTACTGACAAATTGCTTACATAATGCCACGTTGTGATCCGACTTTAAACTTTGTCGCTGTCTCCTTTTAAGAAAGGGTTCAAAAACTAGGGTCCGGAGACTTTCTCTGACTCGTACTTTTGAGGTTATTTGGAGTAAAATGTTGCATCATATTATTTAAGAAAACATGTGTCTTCAGTACACACCAAGAGAACTAACGTACGGAAAAAATTAGCTCTCAGCCAACAAAGAGCTGTGACATGATTGTGTGACGTACCAAGTAAATCTGACATCCTTTAAGGCAGGGGTGTCCAAACTACGGCCCGCGGGCCAACTGCGACAGGAGCCTGGAGCCCGCCACACAAAGCGTTTGACGTCCCATTAGCACATCCCCCCCCAAGAGAGAAGCGAACACGCAGCGTTTGGTACCAGGGCCCCTTCACGTTACTAAATCTGGCCCTCCTTGCAAAATGTTTGGACACCAATGCTTTAAGGAAGCCCCTGCTTCACGTTCTGCTGGTATTCTTGGTCTTCCATCTTTTGCATTACTTCTTCCTCTCCTTCTTCTCCCCCATCTCACTGTCGCCGTCTCTCTCTCTTGCTCTCTCTTTCTCTCTCTTTCTCTCTGTCATCTGTCCATCAGTCGGCGTTCTCTGACAAAGAGTACTGTTTCTGTTTCTGTGAGCCCATGACCTTTTCTTTTGAATGCTGTTTGTGATGACGAGCGCGTGTGTGGCCGGGCTGCCTGAGCGCCACGTTGCCATGATGAAGTGTCCATGAACTAAACCAGCCGTCCCCAACCGCTCAGTCGCGGACCGGTACCATTCCAGGGTGAGGGGTGGGGGTTGTTGTGCCATTTGGAGCCTCCAAAATGTTTGATGAATTGGCAGAACCTCAAATAAGTTTTATTTCGAAATCAGGTACCTCCATCCGGGCCTGTCAACCTCAGTCATGTGATAATCCCAACACGTTGGAATCAAATAAATTTTGGCACTCGAAGAGAGTGAATGCTGAACGCCATATGAAATAATCACCTGATGTCTAGTCCTAAGTCAGCGTCGCTACGGACATTTTTTTTTTTGTTTTATTAGACATCAAGGAGGTTTCACTCTAATTGGACGAAGCGGGTCTGTGGTGAAAAACTGGTTGGGAACGGCTGCACTAAACGACATTGGGTGTTGCCGTGTCTCTGGATTGTAATAACTCTCTCTGCTCTTTGGAAACTCTTCCCATCCAATCCATTTCCCCCTCATTCCTGTCTTTCAACATTCGCTGCTCTTTTTGCAATGTGTTCGTCCATTGTTTTGGACCCGACTGGTTTCCGCCATTTTCTTTGCTTTTCCCATCGGTGTGGCATCCCGTTCCGCCGCCTGCCTACTCTTTGTCTTTCTTTCCCCTCCTTTTCGTCTTTCCTTCCCCTCCTTGTCCCCGCCCCCCTTACCCGGTTGTCCTTTCAGGTGTCTGTCTGTCAGGAGATGATCACCGAATTCCGAAACGCTGTCTCCTGTAAGAAGAGCGCCCGACTGCGCCGCCGGCGCCCGCTCGGCGGCTCGGCAACGGCCCTGCGCCACCCCAGCCGTATCACCATGGGAGCCCCACGGCCCTTACGCCTGGTCCGTGAGATGCGCCTCAGCAATGGCAAACTCTACAGCGGAGCCGGACCCCTAACGGGCGGCGGAGGCGGCGCGGGGCCGCCCGATCTGGGCCCGGGTCCGCAGCGGCTCCTGGAAGAGCCCCTCGGCGCCAACGCCACACCTCCCCCACCGGCGCCCACCCCAGTCATGCTGCCCAGCCGCGGTTGCACCCACGTGAGGATCTGCCAGGAGTGCCGTCGCATCCAAAGCTTGCGATCAGACGGCGGTTTGGCGTCGACCGTCACCAGGATACCGCCATCATCGGCGCCCCTGCCGCGGCTGCCCCCGCCGCCTCCCCCGTCTTCGTCCAATACGGACAGCGAGGGTGGCGGGGGTCCCAGCCCCAGGCGGCTGCATAGTCCCCCGCACCACACCGCCCGGCCCATTCCTCTTCAGCAGAACCTGAACAAAGCGGACCTACTGGGGGACCAGGCCTGAGAGTCGAACCAAAAAAAAAAAAAACGGTCAGTTGAAAGGATGGGGGGGGATAAAAAAAAAGCGGCTACAAAACCATGTAAACTGGAACCCGTTGTGTGGTTGACCTTGAAGCCTGCCTCGCATGCGCTTTTGAGCACTCCCATTTGGACAAAGACTGATGATGGAAGTGCTCATGGCCAGATCGAGCTTCTGATTCTTTCCCTCACGTGAGCAAGGATTTTTTTCTTTTCTTCCACAGACACTTCCTGGAAGCTAACCGCCCTGCTCACTGTACAACGTGTTGTACCTGTATGCCCTTTGAAATCAACACAGAAAGACTTCCTAAGGATTATTCCATGTTTTGTTCATTTTTTTGTCTCGTTTTGTTGCCGTTTGTTCGAGTGGGACTTCAATTAAAAGCCTTCTATGTGACGATTGCGGTGCTTCGCGACAACAAGAAACATGACTGCGGCTAATTGCGTTGGAGAGTTTTGTGTCCCTCCCTTCGTCGCTCTCGGAAGGATGGAAGACTTCGGTCTGTAGTTCATTCTTGCCGGTGTGTGCGCGTCTTCAAAGAGTGTGAGGAGAACTCGTGACGAGCAGCATTCTGTTAGTCGAGCGGGAGACTTCCAAATGGGAAATGAATGTCACTCTTTATCGGGCTCCCTTCCACGGGAGATAGAAAGTATGGCAGAAAGAAGCTTAAAAAAACAGTGAGGACTTTATCCACTGCAATTAGATGGGTCCTGATCCTTTAATTCTGGGCATCTTTTTAAAAGGGGTTTGTTCACACGCCAGCAAGCTGTGACTGCAGCTCCAGACTTGGCCGTCCGGCTCGGAGGCCGTCTGCCAGAGCGATCGTCGATAGCGTTTCAAGCTTTTGATTGCCTAACGACTCCCCTCGCCCGGCCGATGGGGAAGCGTGTCAGAACGTTGCCCGTTGGAATGGTGGCATACCGCTGACTGGATGCAGAGGGAATACGTTTTTATCAGTCGCTGGGGCCAAACGACGACGCTCTGTTTTTTTCCATCGCGAGCTGTTAATGTCACAGGCACTTTGGTTTTGAGCAAAACCCTCAAGCGGTCGATGCGCTTGAAAGTTTGCAACGTGAACGCTCGCTCGATGAGGCAAAAGCAGAACAGCCGAGTCCCCGCTTCAGCCCGTGAAAATCATTTGCTCAGCTTGACTTTCAATAGCGGTGACATTTTAAACATCTGTCAATGTCTGTCTGTTTTTTTATGCTAAATGGATGTTGCCATGGTTGCTGCCAGTCACACATTTGGGGGAATCTGGTTAACTTCAAACGGTTTCAAAGAACTGCAAGACCTCCTTGACTGCTAAGCTAACGGCCTGAAGCTAAACGCCAACCCTTTAACCATTACCTGCCAACCACGAAACCAAGAGCGCCAAACCCTTTAAAGGTCTCCCACCAACGGCATGAGCAAGTTGCTACCCTTAAATGGGTTAGCAGGCGTAGTTAAAGTTAAAAGTCCCAATGATCGTCACACACACATCTGGGTGTGGTGAAATTGGTCCTCTGCATTTAACCCATTCCCGTGTGATTTTAATCCATCCCCTGGGGGAGAGGGGAGCAGTGAGCAGCAGCGGTGCCGCGCTCGGGAATCATTTGGTGATCTAACCCCCCAATTCCAACCCTTAATGCTGAGTGTCAAGCAGGGAGGCAATGGGTCCCATTTTTATAGTCTTTGGTATGACCTGTTTGAACCCACAACCTTCCAGGCTCAGGGCGGACACTCTACCACTAGGCCACTGAGCTGGTCACTAGTTGGCCAAGCCCTCAAATTTAATCGCTTAAACTCTAAAATCTGACAGCCTAACTATGCCACCGCCAACTCAGATTGATCCCCTGTATCATGCCTACTCACCAAAGCCTCTGCTAGCCTGAACCTTAATACCTGACCCCTTACCCTTGCCCCAGAACAACCGACCCCAAGGCCGTCGATCCTTTACCCTTTGATCAAAATTCGAGTCTCCTAACCCCTTCCAAACCACAGACATCCTTCAAACCTGTCCCCGAGTACAAGATGACAAAAACCGAATGTCTCTCTTCCGTCAGCAAAGGCCCGATCGTCAGAAAGATTAGTGTCAACGATTATTTTAGCCCGATCTGTTCAGAAAACAATCGCTAGTATAAAAAAAACTATTTGAAGGATGGACTCCTTGGTTGTGCTATGCTAACACTTAGCCTAGCTTTTCCTGTTCAGTCCACTTTGTCTTTTTGGATTTTCTGTCAGTTTGGATGACCTGTGGCACTCTGCTGCCTCTGTCAGGTCATTCTTGGTACTACAAATTCCCTTCTTCTGTGTGCGCTGTTGCTCATCTCGAGTCCACCAGAGGCCGAGAGCTTAAAGTGCGGCAATTTTTCTTCTCATGCTGCTCTCTGATGTTAGATGTTCAAAGTTGTAATGTGTGTAAGGGTAGGCTTCATCTTGGATGTCAAGAAAACAAAACCCGTTTTCCGCAAATCACAGCACTTTGAGAACAGCCACCTTCTCCAAGAGCGTTTTGCACACAGTGCTCTTTGTGTAGGTTTGATGGCCTTTTGTGTTCTCTTTCCATTTCTGTGCCGGCATCAAACCAACACCATGATGAAGCTATCAAGAAGATCAAACATACCGTCTGTGAACTACGGGCTCAATATGAAATGCAAGAGGGAGGGAGGGAGGCTCACAAAACAGAAGAGTCTCAGGCGGTCACTCACGCAAAAGGGCGGGCACTCTCTTCCTTTTGTTTCTTTCTTTTGGATGGAATTTGTTTTCATATTTCTATACTAGTGCTAAATGGATTATTGGATATTCTGACGACATTGTCGTCACTCTTCCTGTTGCTGAACAAGATGTTTATTGTGTGTGTGGGTGATGGCGGCAGGAGAGAGGAGAGATGAAGTCCCTTGGTCCGCCCCGTTGTGCAAAGCTCATAGACAGATCCAACTTGTTTTGCAATAAAAATATTCAAACAGACATCACCGACAGTTACGGCTTGTCATTGAAATACCTGACTGAATTGTTTTATGTGTTTTTTAAGCTTTACGTGAACATTTTGCTAAATGTTGTGTCTTGTTAAAGGTAACCTTCAAACGTTCATTTTAAACATGATTTAAATTCAACTTGTAGCACATTCTTCCAGCGCATAACCTTTTCTTATTGATTGATCCCAACAGATCAATACGAAGGTTCAAATGAAACTGATTGAAACTGATTCATTGTTTTTTTTCCATGACTAAGTTGGTTTGCCTAATTCAGTGGTTCTTAAGCTGGGTTCGATCAAACCCTAGGGGTTCGGTGAGTCGGTCTCAGGGGTTCGGCAGAGCCTCCACTGTGGAAGTCCGAACACACATTTATTGTGTAAGTTCGTGATAATGCATATCTGAACTGGTCTTGCGAAGGCACACTGATTTGCAGGTATGTAATTTGTTGAGGTCATGCATTGTGTTGGTTTTGTTCTTTGAACAAGGTGATGATCATGCACGGCTCATTTTGCACACCAGTAAAAAACATCTATGTCTTGGATTTGAATTTTTTTGTTTAATTTTTCGCTAAACAGGGGTTCAGTGAATGCGCATATGAAACTGGTGGGGTTCGGTACCTCCAACAAGGTTAAGAACCACTGGCCTAATTATTCAAAATATCAGTCGCGTGAAGGCGAAGGCCTTCACACTAATGACATTCCAGTACTTCAGGGATTGTCAACCGGTGGTCCGCGGTCCTCTAGTGGTTTGTAGCGGTATTGCAGGTGGTCCGCGAAATTGGAAATGGAAAATAACTACCGTTTTTTTCCATGTATAATGCGCAAAATTTAAGTAATTTATTGTCCTAAAATCTGGGGAGTGCATTATACATGGGTACAGTTTTTCTTTTTTTTTTGAAGAAAATCTCTCTCGAAATAAAACTTGAAATCACTTTTCTTCTTGTTTGTTGTCAATCGCGCATCGCATTCAGCCATCCTGCCCAACACACTTAGTCAGTAAAATTCATAATTGACGACACATCGTTTGATGCGATGGTGCAATCCTTGATGGTGTGTTATTGTCAAATATTGTTTGTTTTCTTAATCTCCATCGCAAACCGGATATCATACGGAGGCCGCCATTACAGATGCGCAGAACGGATGCGCAAGACACGTCAGCTATATAAAGAGCGAGACTTTAGTTCTCCACCTAAATGCGTATTACAGGTAATATTTTATTTCACAACACTTTGCCTTGTTCCTTTCTTCTCTGCTGTTATTTTCAAACACGCTCCATACGAACACAATGCTCACGTATCAGACGCTTGCTCGATCACCTGCTCGTTTGCTGTCACAAGGTACCCTACACAAATCCGAAACATTTCTTCGCTATCGAGTTTGCTAGCGCATGCGCAGTGATACTGACCGGCAGAATAACATCCGGTTGTTCCCAAAGACGATCTTTTTTCTGAAATAAGTTTACGTTTACGGACTTAAGTAGGAGTCAAAATTTGGGTGGGTATTATACATGGGTACAGGCTTTTTTCCAGCATCAACATGCCATTTTTAGGGTGCGTATTATACATGGGGGCGCATTATACATGGAAAAAAACGGTAACGTTTTTAAAAATTAAATTGCTTTATTATTTAGACTTGATTTATTTTCCAGCTAATTTGACTAATTTTGTGAATCGTTTACCCGTCCAAATGATGTCTCATTCCGACTCATTGTATAATACTTCCTGTCAGTCATTCAGTATCATTTGAAATAATTCCGGAGCATTCCCCAAGTTTTTATTCAACTTCTTCGCCTTCACATTCTGTAGTTCACATTATTTTTCTTTTATTATGAATCATTATTACTAAAACATTTGTTTTTTAGCAATTTCATTCACGTAATTTATTTTGATTAAAAAAAAATCTCCTTAGTAATGTATTCATATTTATAAAAAAAATTTTTTGTCGTATAATTTAAGAATCTATTTTATACATTTAAAATAGTACAATGGCGGCACAGTACGCACTGGTTAGCACGCCCGCCTCACAGTTTAGAGGGTGCGAGTTTGATTCCATCTCCGGCCCTCCCTGTGTGGAGTTTGCTTGTTTTACCCGTGCTTGCCTGGGTTTTCTCAGGGTCCTCCTGTTTCCTCCCACATCCCAAAAACTTGCTTGATAGGCTGACTGAGCACTCCCAATTGCCCATAGGTGTGAGTGCGAGTGCGGATGGTAGTTCGTCTTGGTGTGCCCTGCGATTGGCTGGCAACCAGTTCAGGGTGACCGTCTACTGCCCGATGACGGCTGGGATAGGTTCCCCGTGGGGACAAGCGGTACAGAAAATGGATGGATGGATGGATGGATGGATGGATGGATGGATGGATGGATGGATGGATGGATGAAAAAAATTAAAATCAAACAAGTCACATTTTTTGTTAGACATTGTTGTTAAGTCAAGTCAAGTCAAGTCAAGTTTATCTGTATAGCCCTAAATCACAAGCAGTCTCAAAGGGCTTCACATAGACAGAAATTGACAATTATTCTCAAAGCATCCCCTGATCTTAAGCTCCCAAAAGGGCAAGGAAAAATTCCAAAAACCCCTACCGGGGGAAAATGAGAAACCTTGAGAAGGGACCACAGATGGAAGGATCCCCCTTTCAGGATCACCAGGTTGAAATGGATGCAGAGAGGGCACAAATGATACAACATGAAAATCAATGAAATAAAAAGTGGTTGTCCATGTCAGAGCAGAGGGCTGCCGAAGGAGCCCTCAATTGTCCTGGCAGTGTCTTCGAGGAGGTTGAGCTGCAGTTCCCCCATCCCGAATTGGCCCACGAGAATCCAGATAGCCGCTGTCAGCATAGGTGCCACCTAACCACCTCCCCGGCCGGGGAAACAAACTCCAGCCGAATCGGCCACTACAGGTTAGTTAAAGGCCATGTCATAGAAATGTGTCTTTAAACGTGGCTTAAATGTTTCTACTGAGGTAGCAGTCCTAATATCCATTGGTAAGGCATTCCAAAGCTCTGGAGCCCGAATAGAAAACGCTCTAGAGCCTGCAGACATTTTCTTGGCCCTCGGTGTCGCTAAAAGGGTAGCGTTTTGCGAACGAAGGTTACGAGACGGAACAGAAGGAACAACTAGGTCGACGAGATATGAAGGCGCTAAGCCATGCAGTGATTTATAGGTTAATAGAAGAACCTTGAAGTCACATCTTAAATGGATCGGGAGCCAATGTAAGTTGGCTAGTATTGGGGTAATGTGATCAAATTTTCTTGCCCGAGAGAGCAGCCTTGCAGCAGCATTTTGTACTAACTGCAGACTTTTGATGCGGGACTTAGGAAGACCCGGAAATAGTACATTACAGTAGTCCAGGCGCGACGTGACAAACGCATGTATAATAGTTTCCGCATCACCGGTCGAGAGGATCGGACGAATCTTTGCAATATTACGAAGGTGAAAAAACGCAATTCTGGTTATATTTTTAATGTGCTTTTGAAAGGAGAGAGTTTGGTCAAATATTACCCCGAGATTAGTTACAGTATCGCTTTGAGTGATAGTACGGTTATCTATAGTTATAGCGGTTTCCTTGAATAAGTGTTGATAACGAGTTGGACCAATTATCAACATCTCAGTTTTATCTGGGTTAAGACGAAGGAAGTTGAGAGACTTGCTTGATCTCCGCAAGGCACGCCTCAAGATTACAACAATCCCGCGGATCTGTCATCGATAACGGCATATATAATTGGGTGTCATCCGCATAGCATTGAAAACTAATATTATATTTACGTATTATGTCCCCAAGCGGAATCATATAAAAATTAAAAAGAATTGGTCCGCGAACCAATCCCTGTGGGACACCACACGTAACATTATAGAGCTCCGAGGACGCATTGCCATGGACCACTCGGTGCGTCCTGTTTGATAGATAGGAATGGAACCAGCCTAGTGCTGACCCTGAAATACCAACACAACGTTTAAGACGCCCTAATAAAATATCGAAGTCTACAGTGTCGAAGGCAGCATTAAGATCGAGTAGTAACAGTACAGACGAAGTGTTTGAATCCATAGCTATGAGGAGATCGTTAGTCACTTTAGCAAGTGCTGTCTCAGTGGAATGATTAGCTCTAAAACCAGACTGAAAAGTGTCATATTGATTATTGGCGGCCATGTAATCAATAAGCTGCTGCGCTACTACTTTTTCAAGAAGTTTTGCTATGAATGGGAGGTTTGAAACTGGCCTATAATTACTGAGACAGTCCGGGTCAAGATTTGGTCGCTTAAGTAACGGTTTAATGATAGGGGTTTTAAAGGCTGTTGGCACTATCCCAGAGGAGACAGACAGATTGATTATATTTAAGACGGACGGTCCTAAAATTTGAAATAATTCTTTAAGTAGTTTGGCTGGAAGAGGGTCGAGTAAACATGTTGTTTGTTTAGCCGCACTAACCAATTGTGTAAGCCTTTCAAGAGACACGCTTTTAAAAGTTGAGAGGGTTGTTGCATGATCATCAGCGTTGGTAAACGGCGGGCTCGACCGAGCGATTGGAATGGTATTCTTGATCTCATCCCTAATGGATTCAATCTTTTGAGCAAAAAATTTCATGAACTTGTCAGCTGAGTGGAAGGAACTATCGGGGGTCGGCTGGCGCAGATTCAGCTTTGCCACTGTATCAAATAGGTGTTTCGGATTGTTTTTATTGAAATTAATAACTTGCGAAAAATACCGAGTTTTTGCTAAGATAAGCGCATCTTTATATTTCAGGAGGCTATCCTGCCATGCCTGATGGAAAACCTCAAGTTTGGTTAGACGCCATCTGCGCTCATGCTTTCTACATAATTGCTTAAGCGTACCCGTTTTATTCTGTGAACCACGGAGTAGGCACTCTACGGCGAGTTTTCAGACGTAACAGAGTCAATGGCATTTAACAATATCGCATTGAATCCATTTGTAAGATTATCAATAGAGCCGGCGTATGTGAGAAATATAGCGGTTGCCGGCGACAGTATCTCAGATAGCGCAGTTGCAGTCATGGAGTTGAAATGACGGCTCCTATAATGCTGATTGCTCTCTTGTCTTTGACAAGGAACTAGAATTTCAAACTTTATTAAGTAATGATCAGACAAAACAGTAGTGTATGGCAGTACTGCTATATTTGAGGTTGCAAGTCCTCGGGATAATACGAGATCTATAGTATTTCCATTCTTATGCGTTGCTGCCTGTACGGCTTGCGTAAAACCAAACGTATCAGTTAAAGTCTGAAACGCCGAAGTAAGTGGCTCTGACGGTAAATTCATGTGGATGTTGAAATCGCCCATGATAATTAGATTATCCGCATTGGTAAATAGATCAGCCACAAATTCTGAAAATTCATCCAGGAAGCCAGAGTAAGCCCCGGGTGGACGGTAAATAACAGCAAGATAAAATGACGGTAAAGCGGTGGATCGGACAGTGAGAACCTCAAATGTTTTAAATACGTTGATCGAACGAGGCCTAAAACTAAGCTCGGAATTCGAGATGAGGGCGACACCCCCACCCTTTTTTCGAGGACGCGCCACATGCGAGCTCACAAAATTAGGAGGCGAGGCCTCATTAAGCGGCATCAGTTCATTAGGTTTTAACCAGGTCTTGCAGAGACCAAAAACGTTTAGATTATGTTCTGTGATGAGATCATTAACGAGAATGGCTTTCGTATGAAGCGATCTAATATTCATAAAACCAAGTTTAAGTGTAATTGGTCGATCCGGGTGCGTATCTATTGAAGGATATTTATACGAGATGCGAGTAAGATTGTGTTCTCTAGGCCTGACATCACCTCTCAAATGTTTGTTAGCGCGGTGGGATGATACGACCGTGGGAATCTGTGTAGAATTATCTGAAACCGGCACCGTTTCATCAGCAAAACCGGTCGGGGTGGAGTGATTGGATTTGTCTACTACCCCAGTAGAAAGTGCGTTTATGTGTACTGTAGCACTATTCAAACGATCACGCTCTAGTCTACACAAGGAGCTATGTGCATGCTGGGAGTCTAGCCTAGCGCTAGTTAACTTTATCTTAACAGACTCCAAACCCATCCTGACAGGTGGTCTAATCACCTGTGACCCGGCCTGCTCTAAAGTGACCTGTCATGTGTGGCTCAAACAGTAATCTATATTCCTAAGAAGAGTGAAGGCGCCTTCACGGTTAGGGTGAAGGCCGTCCTTCCTCAGCAGGTCGGGGCGGCCCCAGAAGGAAGGCCAGTTATCTATAAAATACAGTCCCTGCTTCTTACAGAACCCAGCCATCCATCGATTAAGGGAGACTAATCTACTAAACCTCTCATCAGTGCCTCTCCCAGGCAGGGGGCCAGAGACAGACGTCTTGTTAGTACGTATTATCCATATTACGGATAATAATAGTGAATTGCAACTTGAATGTAGAATGTAGGATATTTTAATGTGTTCAGTTCAATTTTGTTTGTGGTTCCAGTCGATTAATAATTTTGGTACATTCTTTACATACTACTCGTACTAGAATCAACGCTCGGGAGGGTCAGCATTCAGAAACTGGATGGATGTGTTGCACTTTGTTCAAGATGTCCATCGTTGAGCAAGTAAAACAAAGTTGTGGAGTAACAGTTGGTTCTTTATTTGCAAGATCTTGGGTTGTTTAATGGCGGTTAGTACACGAGACACTACATCAGATGAAACAACAAGCCCCACACTCCAGATCAGAAAGTTTTGTACTGTCCGCACGTAGGAACAAAAAAGGGAAAAGGCGGGAAGGCAAAAGGCGGCAAGGGGGAAGGGACAAGGCGGGGAGGCAAAAGCCTGTCCTCTGTTCTGTTATCACCTGGCCATTTGGTATCTATGTGTGATGGAAAGTACTGCCCTGCGTGTGTGACACATTGCTGTTGCTCTCTCTTCAGATCGTTGGATGATGACAATAGGAATAAACTATTTGAAGTTGATGTTGCCGACAAACTACGTCCTCCTCTTCTTCCTCTCGGCGGTTCCAAAGCAGCAGTCAACCTATTTTCTCGTGCTTGGCAGCGTCTGCATGTGCAAGAAGACCACATTTTCAAAGTCGCGCGTTAGCAAACAGCCACACCCTAATCTCTAATCCTAGTTAGAAACCCAATTTTGAAAAATATAAAAAGTAATACTTTTTCAACTTACAATACATGGTCCTTTTTAAAGCCATGGTCATTTTTGAAGTCTAAGAACCTTAACATTAATCCTAACTCTAACCCCGTAACCCGGACCCAAACCCTAACCTTAACCTGCAACCCTCACCCGCAACCTAATCTCACCAGCAACCTAGCCCTAACCCTCACCCTAACCCGCTCCCGAACCTTAACCTAAATCTTAACTCTAACCCCGTAACCTGTAACCCCTAACCCTCACCTACAACCTAACCCTTACCCAAACCCATACCTGAACCCTAACCCGCAACCTAACCCTCAGACGCATCCGAAACCCCTAACATTCAAAAAGTAGCGGCGGTCTCCATTTCATGACGCTGTCAGCATCCGGTTGAATGACTCGCTTAACTGTTACCGCTAAAGTAGCGAGGCGGTGCATTTATTTAAAGGCTCTTCTCACCAGTGGCCCGCCGCTAGAATTCCTCCCCCCCTGTGGGAAAAGCACCGCTAAATAATTATCTGCCTGGCAAAATGAGCCGCAGGTGTCGAGCGAGCTAATCAGGTCAGTGATGCAAAGCTTTTTCATTTGCTTCCAATCAGCTTGTTGCCCCGCATGTAAATCGCTGGTGTAAAAGGGCTTGACGAGAAAAACAACTCGTGTGGCGGGCTGCGGGAGGCGCTGGGGTCGATGGGGGGGGGGGGACTAAATAAATCGTGTGTTCAAAGAGCAAATTTAACCTGACTTTATGCAAATGTCTTTTTGCAACCTCATTTTTAATCTGATCTGTTATTTTTAACAGCTTTATTTTTTCATCTGAACAAAACACAGAAAGACCTTATATAACAATAATAATGAGAACAAGCAAGTAACTAGAAGGATGATGATTTTGCGTGTTCTTATTCAAGCGAGTGGCTCAATTGTTTCAGGGTATTGTGCTGACAATGCATAATTATCATGTCATTATCAACTCGGCGTGGTGTTTTGAGCTGTGGCATGCAAAAATTCACAATGGTGCATAGAGATCAATTTGGGCAAAGGCATTACAAACGCTTTTACTGTGAAATAAAAAAACAATAGTAATACAGACATTTTTTTCATGAGGGTAAATAATGTTGTAGTCATTTGAGGTGTTTATTTAAGCGAACAACAAAAAAGTGATTCATTAAGGCTGGTGTTGAAAAGATATCCTTGTTAAAGGAGGGCTTTCCACGACAATACTGCTAAATTACGTAATGCCAGGGGAATTATTTTCAACATGAATCATCCACATCCACAATCATCATTTCATGCATGTGTCATGAGATTTTTTTTTGTGAGCGTGAAAGAAAACAGGATTCCTAAACACAGCCCTAGCGCATCTCATATTCACAAATGTGCATACGAATCCTTGAGTCCAAAGAAATATTTGTACTGTTATTCCAAAGCAAGCTCCTTGATTTGTATCTCCATGACGACGCTTCTCGCAAAGGCTTTTTAATAAGACATATGTCCTAAGCGGACGGATCAGGAAGAGAATGCAAACATTTACAAAAGGCTCTCGGATTCTAGCAAAGTTTAAAAAAAATGTATTAAACTATTTGTCGATCAATTCTGTCACTCTTCCTATCTGCCAATTTAACATGGAGGTATTTTACTAGGTCCAATACCGGAAATAAAGCAATGTCAACGTCGAATATAAACGTGATTTTTAATGTTTGTTGACAGTTTTTTTTACTCCACAATCAATGTGTAAATTTTTTATAAAAGTGTGTCTAATTGACATATTGCTCCAAATGCTTTTTATTAAGCAGTAATGTGTTGGTGTCAACAAAAATACCGTAGTTTTCGGACTATAAGTCGCGGTTTTTTTTTCATAGTTTGGGTGGGGGGGCGACTTATAAGAAGGAGCGACGTATATGTGTTTTTTTTTCAAAAATTAAAAAAAAAAAATGAAATCGAGATAAACGAACCGCAATGTAGCAAGGGATTACTGTAATTTGAATTTTAAGTGACGTCAACAGCGCAACGCGGCGTGGCGCGGCGGTTGCTTACATAAAGGACTAAGATTGACTCGACGGAGCTCTCTTTCACTTCCGTGAATTGAAGTCGGGGGCCGGCGCTCAGCCGGGTGGCTCTCCAGGGACGGTGGATGGGGCTTGGACAATGCTTTTACGCACGCCCGGTCCTACTCTACCGAGCTGTCTTTCACCTCCGTGGATGGAAGTCGAGGGACGACGCTCGGCCGGGTGGATGTCCGGGGACGGTGGATGGGGCTCGGTCATGGCTTTTACGCACGCCCGGTCCTATTCTATGGAGTTCTCTTCCACTTCCGTGGCTGGAAGCCCACACCGCCACAAGCCTGGAAGTTTGTTTTGTTAAATAAAGACCCGTTTACCAAACCCACGTTTTTCCTTGAACTTTGTTAACGCTACGATATAGTTATATAGTAGATCTGTGGAATAACGACGAGGCTGACGTCAGGGCGCACGCTCCGTCGGCGTTGTTGACAAAGGACGAGGAATTTGATCGATGGATTTAATGATTTAGAGTGCACAGATGGTTTGATAATACTATTGCTTATATAATAGTTATTTGATATATAATTTATATATCGTTATATGGGCCTGTGGAATATTTTGAAGTGCAAGCGCCGTCAGCGGCGCGCACACATTGTTGACAAAGGACGATTGATGGATTTAATGAATTGGAGTGACACAGATGGTTTTATTAACGTGTTATTTATGTAATGCTTTCTTTAATAACTCTGAATTTTACGTCAGGGCCGTTCTCAGCTCTTTGTTTGTTTATGTCACGCTAGCATACCTATCGTTTAGCCTGTTGTTGCTCGTTCATGACTGTTCTTGGTGTTGGATTTTGTTGAATAAATTGCCCCCCAAAATGCGACTTATACTCCGGAGCGACTTATATATGTATTTTTTCACTTTTTTGGGCGTTTTATGGCTGATGCGACTTATACTCCGGAGCAACTTATAGTCCGAAAATTACGGTAGGTAAAAAAAAAAAAAAAAAAATTCCCAATTAAAAAAAAAGATCATATCGGCCGGCCTATTATTCGATTTTGGAACTCACCCGCTCATCTTCTAATAGGCCGACATGAACCACCTGAGGCTTGTTGCACTCAGCACCAGCGCTGATAAGGACCAGCAAGGAGCGACGCAGGATGCTTGATGAAATCAGCAACAAAGAGGAAAAACATCAGGTAAGAAGATTCCGACTGGAGAGGCACTCCGAGCGGATTGGTACCTCTCAGGTAAAGAAGGGTGGAGGTTTGGCGCCGGGTCACCGCATTTCTGGCCGTGCACGTGTAGTTGCCCTCGCTTTGCTCGTCCATGCGGGGGACCACGTACGAGGAGCCGTTGACGCCGGTGGCGTTACCGTTGAACTCCCAGGCGAAGTCGGCCGGCGGGAATGAATTGACCACGCAGAGCAGCGTCACTCTGCGTCCAAGCGGGGCTGCCGTGGGCCCCGCAATGGACACGTTATGTGGTCCGACTGCGCAAACAACAATAGCTTGCAAATGAGGCCTTTGAACTTTTAATTTAGACTCAAAGAAGGACATTTGTTGATTTGAAAATGACGATTACATACACGAGGAGTGCAGAGGCGAGGCCGGCCGACATACTCACAATTGACGGTGAGGTTGAAGGCGGCTGTCAGGGCGCTGATGGGGTTACTGACCCGACAGCGGTACACACCGCCGTCGTGGCTGCGGACGGGTTGGATGAAGACGGTCACGTTGTCCGGAGACAAGTTGACGGTGGGCCCAGCGAGGACGGGACGCCCGCCCTTGGTCCACACTCGGGTGCTGACGGAGCCCGAGGCCTCACACGTGACGCTGGCCGAGTGCTGGTCTTCGATCAGGATGCTCGTGGGACCCCGCACGGTCACCCCGGAGACCGGCACTGGCGAAAATTAAAAACGGATGTTGTTTGTGGGTCTGAGCCCCCTTTACAAAGGAGGCATTTGTCCGAAGACATACCCACCGTACACGTTGAGCACAACCGTGCCCTGTTTCAGACTCTCGCCCCGCGGTATGACGGCGACCACGTACTCCCCGCTGTCAGCCGCCGTCAGCCTCCGGAGCTGCAGGCTGCCGGTGGTTCGATCCAGGGTGATCCGCTCGCCATATCCGTCTCCGGGTAGGTCTTCGTCGGAGGTGGAGGTGATAACGTTGGCGCCGTTGAAGGTCCAGCTGACAGAGAGGAAGGGGCGCTCTGGGGGCCGGAGGGTGGTGGTGAAGGTGATGCTGCCGGACACAGCACCGCTCAACGGGCCCGGCGGGAGCAAGTTCTGAGCCATGCACGTGCCTGACGAAAGCAGATTAGACCTTGACTCCAAACTAAATAAATAAATACATAGATAGAGTTAAACTGTACTTCCCAGAACTGCAGAAAACGAAGAAAGGGGAAGTGTACCTGCAACAAGAAACAAGACAACGGAGGTGCTCCACTGCAGCCTACTGTCCATGGCGACTTGACAAATCTCAAATAGGAAGAGGGCGCTGTCTTCCCGTCTCTTTTATGCTCAACAAGCTCCCCCTTCTCTTAAAAAGGGAACACAAACGCTGGAATGTGCATGTACTGCGTACCACAACACACACGCGCACACACGCACGCACGCACACACACGCAGTTCATTGTGCACATTAATCACCTTGCACCACACAATTTTTTTCAAATTGAACCAGAATGGGCCATCCGTCTGCC
Organism: Syngnathus typhle; assembly: GCF_033458585.1. NCBI lineage: Eukaryota > Metazoa > Chordata > Actinopteri > Syngnathiformes > Syngnathidae > Syngnathus > Syngnathus typhle. Next base: position 13,048,154 of record NC_083747.1, on the reverse strand, counting down.
ACTGATTTTAAATGACAATTGGTTCCAAAAATAAGAAACTCAGCTTTGACGTCATTGTTCGTCAGTGTAATCACCTCCAAGGCGAACCCTAGTTTGAAACCCTAACACTAGTTTTAAACTGCATTGAGACAAAACTCGAACATGAAATCCTAATTTGAAACTCTAATTTGTAACTCAGATTTGTAAACCTGATGTGAATTCCTAGTTTGAAATCCTACCTTGAGTCTATAACTTAAAAGATTCATTTGAAACCCCAACCCTATATAATGAAAGCCGAAACCTACATTGAAATTCTCATTTGAAAACCAAAACAAAATTTAAAATGACAAACTTACATTTTTTTAAAAGCTAAAACTAATGCTTAAACTATCAAAAGCTCAAGTAAAACAAAACATTTTCGACAAAGTAGAAAGGAACAATCATGCTCTAAAACGAAATTAAAATAACGCCAATGTGAAATCCCGACTCGACCTAACACAAGACGCCAAGTGATTTTTTTTCCTCCGGCTATTTTAGTCACTGATTACAAGATGACAGAGTGCGCCAGGTCAGAGCGGCTTTGCGAGTGTTTGTACATCGCTTTTGAGTGAGTCGTGTTTGAGCAGCAGGAGTCAACCGTCTCGTCTGATTCCGCAACGCCACGGCGATCAAAGCCTTCTTGGCCATTTCGGAAGGAATTACAGGCCAAGATGTCGTCAATGGAGCCATGTGAATTAGTGGTGCACAGTGAGAGGCGGCGAAACTGTGCTCGGAGTTGAACTTTTTACGGCACTCGGACTTAAACAATGTAGACAATGCATCTCTGTCAAATGCCTCAACAGTTTCAGGGCCACACCTGCTTGGAGGGATTTTGGAGTCATTCCTACAATTGTCATATTCACTGCTTCTGTTGTGTTGTGTCATCTCGTTATTTCTGACAAATCTGGAGAGGACTGAAAATTTACCAAATTTGGCAGATACATTTATCTCGTGACAGAATGTGACAACCCTAATTCACTCAGTAGCGCCCCCTAAAATAAATAAGCATCCTAAACCACCAATCCTCACATTTCGAGCTTCCATTTTTCTCTGTCCAGTACCGAATAGTTTTCCCTAAACTGCACATATTTTCACCCAAAATGAATATAACAGCAGCTATAACCAGCTCAGTGTCCGCCCTGATACTGGAAGGTTGTGGGTTCAAACCCCGGCCGGGTCATACCAAAGACTATAAAAATGGGACCCACTGCCTCCCTGCTTGGCACTCAGCATTAAGGGTTGGAATTGGGGGGTTAGATCACCAAATGATTCCCGAGCGCGGCACCGCTGCTGCTCACTGCTCCCCTCTCCCCCAGGGGATGGATTAAAATCACACGGGGATGAGTTAAATGCAGAGGACAAATTTCACCACACCCAGATGTGTGTGTGACGATCATTGGGACTTTAACTTTAACTAAGGTCTGAAATGGGGTCACCTCTTGTTAATATCGTGGAGTTATGCTGATGCGGTGGCCTGTCACAAATCACAAAGTCCATTGATCTCCGCACAACAAGGCTCATAAAAATAATAACCATTCTGAGCTCATTGACTCAACTCTGCACATTTTTCATTCAAGGAAACAAATATTCACGAGTAATTTACATGATCAACATATTTATAAAAGCAAAACAAATTTCCACTAAGTGCATAAAGCTGCAAACTAACCAAATAACGCAAGGAATCATGCTTAATAGCACCACGGTCATTAGATCTTTTTTATATCTCATGCTCCTCACCTGCTTTATGAACTTGAAGATAAGAACATGAAACCTAATAAAATGTTTATTGTCTACTTGTCTTTTCCATGCAATTGAAATGCAACTCACGTACAGCGATTACATTTTATTGGCATGAGATAACCAGTGTACAATAATACCGTTTTTTTCCGTGTATAGTGCGCAATATTTTACTAATTTATTGTCCTAAAATCTGGGGTGCGTATTATACATGGGTACAAAGAAAAAAATTTTTAATTTTTCTTTTTTTTTAATTTTTTTTTTTTTTTTTTTTTTTTTTAAATAAAGTCATGGTACAACAAAACCAACAACAGGACTGACCGACAAAGTCGTGGAACAAAAAGACAGGGTGACATTACCAAAGACAGGAACAGAATGACAGTAACACATGCAATGATCCAACGGTGAGCGAGGGGCAGACAGGACTTAAATACAAAACACGTTACATCGATTGAGGTGACACAGGAAGAGAGGGGCGACGCGACGCGAACAGAAACTATGGCAACACATAGCAAAACTGGGGACGAGACATGACAAATCTCCCCCGAAATAAAACTTGTAATCACCTTTCTTCTTGTTTGTTGTCAATCGCGCATCGCATTCAGCCATCCTGTCCCAACACACTTAGTAAAATTCATAATTGACGACACATCGTTTGATGCGATGGTGCAATCCTCGATGGTGTGTTATTGTCAAATATTGTTTGTTTTTTAATCTCCATCGCGGACCGGACGTCATACGGAGGCCGCCATTACAGATGCGCAGAACGGTTGCGCAAGACACGTCAGCTATATAAAGAGCGAGAGTTCAGTTCTCCACCTATTAGTTTCAATTCACAGTTTAATTAGCAGTTTCAATCAGCAAATAACAAAATGCGTATTACAGGTAATATTTTATTTCACAACACTTTGCCTTGTTCCTTTCGTCTCTGCTGTTCATTTCAAACACGCTCCATACGACCGCAATGCTCTTGTATCAGACGCTCGCTCGATCACCTGCTAGTTTGCCGTCTGTCACAATGTACCCTACACAAATCCGAAACATTTGTTGCGGCTCCGAGTCACGACGAGGGGCAAGTTTTGGTTTCCAAGGTTGTTTTTATTCCTCTTCAATGTATCTCCCATACAGAGCCGCCTCATTCCCCTGCGCACGGAGCGCGGTGGTGCGTTTAGGGGCAGTCGGAGAAATCAACGCCAACAAAAAAAATGACATCCAGCCTAGTTAAGACCATACCAAAGACTTTAAAAATGGGACCCATTGCCTCCCTGCGTGTGTGACGATCTTTGGGACTTAAAAAAAAAAAAAAAAAAAAAAAAAAATTTAAAAAAAATTAAAAAAATTCATAAAAATTGGGTGCGTATTATACATGGGTACAAGCTTTTTTCCAGCATCAGCATGCCATTGTTAGGGGTGCGTACTATACATGGGGGCGCACTATACACGGAAAAAAACGGTAGTTATTAAACATTTCATATATACACAAATACAATATGTACACAAAAGCAAATGTTTTACCTTTTTTGTACACACGCATGCACAAATAATTACACCCATTCCTTCAAAATAGTTGCTCATCTGCAATTTTAATATAATTATTGTATTACTGAAATAAACACAGAGACAACTCAAAGAGCTCTAATTTCGTGTGGCGTATCACTGCATGTAGGTGGGTTTGACCCCTTCTTGCTAATTTCACAGATGAGCACAAGCCGGCAGATCTACGAGAGGGAGGCCTGAGCCGCTGAGGGCGTGGTCCACAGCCAACTTCCACAGCCATGGCAGAAGCTCATCTGTGCCGTGACGCGGACGTTTTGAGACCGCCCTCCAAATTGGCAAACACGCTGTGAACCGAGTGCTAAAATGAAACGGGAGAGATGCTAACCATTCGGTCGCTGAGTGAACTAAAATCATGAAGTAGGAATAAATAAATGAAAGAATGGAGTTTTGTTTTCATGTGGGGGACTTAGTTGCACTTCTCTTCTGCAGAAAACAAACAGCAAAAATCTGTTATCAACTATGATCCATTTTTGTATTTGGATGCAGACAAAAATTGTCAGACTCACCTTGAAAGGAAGCAGCAGACTAACGCTCGCTCTGAGTTCCAGCTGCGATCTTGTACATGTCGGATTGCTTCACCCTCATACTTTTTCTCCCTAGAATGCAGTCAAGTTAGTCTTTATTGATAGAGTAGAGTAGAGTCTAAAAAATAGTTTTGACTAAATAAGACGAGAACTAACCTCTTTTGAGAGTTGGATATATGCTTCTGTGTCTGTCAAGTCAAATGAATATGATGTTGAAATATCTCCCACAAAGCCATAAAAAGGTCATATTTTTGACTCCCTCTCTTCTCGATATGCGTAATAATATGAGGAGGTTCACCTTTGCCTTCTCCTGAGACCATACAGAATCAAGCCGATCACCATGCCGACGACAACACAGCATCCAACTGCGACGGCGGCAGCGATCGTGACAGACGTCCAGCAGTTGCAGTCGGACAAGTCTGGAAAAAAAAAAAAGATGTTTGTTACTCACAACAAATTGCACTACTTACAATGACATAACAATTTCAATAAAAACTATTATTTAATTTACTTTATCCACAGGCATGAGGAAAAAACTGCCGAGACCGTTGTCGGTTTTTGTTCCTTTGGCATTGTTGTGCCAAAAGAAACCCGTTTTCTTTTTTCCGTTCGACACATTCATCAAAATTCATTAAAATGATCACAAAATTGAAGAAAACAAGGCAATGTAATAGTGTTTTTTTACTTATTTAACTTGCATACAAATTCAATTTGCAGTGAACTTGGTTGCGCACGACGTACCCAAAACAGCCAACTGATGGCTTCCACTGGCGCTCTGTCCGGTGACGGCATTCCGGGCTGTGCACACGTACTCGCCAGCATCCCAATGTTGGCTTGCAACGATGACCAATGCAAATGCGTGCACACCCGTGGGCTTTCCGTTCAAAAGCCAGGAGAAGGTCGCTGTCGGGACAGACAAGGCGGAGCAGAAAAGCATGGCGTGCTGTCCGCCGAAAACGGAGTCCGGGCCCTCGATGGTCAGGCTGTCTGGTCCGTCTGACAAGACAAGTATACAAAACAATCGTAATTTCAGCAACTAAAAAAAATAAAAACAAGCACCATCCTGAGGTCATCTAGCTTCACCCTAATGCTAAATAGTCTCTATGTTGCGGTGTTACAACATGAAAGCAGTCACAATTTCTTTATTTATTTGTTGCAAAGAACGACCAATATCAGTGCCGTATTGACGAGCTGAGAGTGTGTGCCTTAAACTCACACTGAATGAAAAGATGCAGTGGGCGACTCAGTGCCGCACTGACACCGTTAGACACGTTGACGCTGAATGGTCCTTGGTCGTTGCGCGTCACGTTCACTACAGTGAGCGTCGAGCCTCCGTCACTGAAGTGAACTCTATGACTGGCCGAGACCTCTGAGCTGCCGTTCAACCACAGGAAGGAAAGTCCCGACCCGGCAGTCGAACAGGAGAAGGTCGCTGAGCTGAACTCAAACATGACTGTGAGGTTTGAGGTAAGGCTCACGTTGGAAACCGGTGCTGCGGACGATTACAACAACAACTTTTAGCTCACATTGTGGTCCAGGCTGAGAAACCCCGATCTGGCCTAACTTACTCTGTATAAAGATTGCAGATGTCTTTGTTGTTTGATATTTCTCAGTTTTGTTGTTAAAAGCCCGGCAGCTGTAGTTCCCGCTTTGGTTCTCCTGAACCTTCTGCAGATTGAGCACCGCGCCGACCTGGGACAGCAGGTGTCCATTGAAGAACCACTCAAACAGGGCAGGAGGTCTGGATGCAGCTGAGCAGGACAGGCTGAGGTTGGATCCTCTCACAAAGTATTCCCCTGAGGGATAGAGCTGGAGAAGAATGCTCTCTGGTCCATCTGTGGTGAAACAAAACAAATAAAAGTCATTCCAACCACCAATGAATGTCCAAAAATGTTGTTTGACTCACAGCTGATGGCGAGTTTGAGCGGCGTGCTGGTGGCGCTGCTGAAGTTATTGAAGACATGACATGCGTAGGGACCCTCGTCGTAGCGGCTCACGTTCGAGATGGTGACGACGGCGCCTTTGGCGCCGATCTGGACTCGGTCACCGGCCGCCAGCTCGGAGCTGCCGTTGCGCCAAACAAACGTTGGGAACGATCCGGTCGAGGAGCACAAGAGCCTGACGGAACTGCTCAGCTCTTCCATGTCCGTACTGCTGGCATTGATCACCACATTAGATATTCCTGCTATAAGAATACAAAAAAAAAAACCATTAAAAGAGGACAGAATCAGCCGCATCACTTCCGCGACACGAATTGCCTTGGATTCAAATGTTTTCATCCAACTTACATCTTTTCACCGAAATAGCCACGGGCTCTGATGTTAAATTCTTCATAGTTTTGTCATTAAAGGCCTGACAGCTGTAGTTTCCACTCTGATGCAAATGAACGTTCATCAGCTTGAGTTCCGATCCAGCCTGGGACAAAAGCACTCCATTGCGGAACCAGACAAATTTTGGCGGAGGACCCGAGTTCACTGAGCAAATGAGGTCCACGTCCGAACCTTCGTCGTAGTTCTCTTGGGACGGCCGGCTCGTCAGGTTAATATTCTCCGGTCCATCTATCGGGGGAAAAGCGCATTACTGATAAGCAAGGTGATAGTCAAGTCAATGTTATTTTTAGAGCACAGAAGATAAATAAATAGTGACAACAGAACAACGGTGGGGAGGGCAGAAGCGGCAACTGATGAAAATAAGGTTTGTGGCTCACAGTAGACCGACAGGACCACCGGATCACTGGTGCTGTTGCTGATGGTGTTGAACACGTGACACCGAAACGGGCCTTGATCGTAGCGGGTCATGTTGACAACAGTGAGCTTGGCGCCTCCGTCCGTGAGCCGAACTCTCTCGCCTTCTATAACCTCGACGCTGCCATTCAGCCAGCGGAAGGAGGGCGAGGTCCCGGCCGAGGAGCAGGACATACTGACGGGTCCGCTGAATTCAAACATTTCTGTGGCGTTGGTCTTGATCTCCACGCTAGAAATTGGTGCTGTTGACAATGCAGAAAACTCAAGACTCCATTATGTGGAAATCAGAATTTTTGATCATACACATACCAATTATAGTTATAGCCGAGCGGCGAGTTTTGGACTTCATTGTTTTGTTGTTGAAGGCTTGACAGCGGTAGTTCCCGCTCTGACTGTGCAGAGCATTCTGCAGTCTGAGCTCAGGTCCCGAAGCGGCCAACGGGTTTCCATCCAAGGACCACTGGAACACTGCAGGAGGTCGAGATCCAGCAGAGCAGGACAGGTTGATGTTGGAGCCTTCCAAGTGGTATTTGAGTGACGGGGATGTGCTCAACTGGATGTTTTCCGGGCCATCTGCAGAGGGATAAAAAAAGGGGCTCATTATGAAGCTCGGCGATGGGGCTGAGAAGTAACATCAGAAACAATCAGAACAATGTCGAGGAGCTCACAGCTGATGTAGAGCTGGACCGGGTCACTGGTGCCATTACTGATCGCATTGAACACGTGACACCTGAACGATCCTTGGTCGTAGCGGGTCACACGACTTAAGGTGAGCTTGGAGCCGCCGGCGGTGATCTGAACTCTATCCCCGGCCGTCATCGGCAAGCTGCCGTTCAGCCACCGGAAAGAGAGTCCGGAACCAGCGGCGACGGAGCAGGACATGCTGAGTGGACGGTTGGACTCCAACAGGTCTGTCCCACTTGCAACCAAGACCACGCCGGAGATCCGTTCTGTGAATAAAAACTGTAAATGGCTGGACGAATAAATATGAACGCAAGCACGTACCATGTACATCCACTTTGCAGTTCCCACTCTGATGAGCCCCACCGGCCGGGACGATGGTGATCCTGAAATTTCCGGTGTCCCTCAGGCTCACGTTCCTCAGCTCTAGCGATCCCGTGTGACGGAGGAGGGTGATCCTGTCCCGGTACTCGGGCGCCGTGATGTTGACAACGCTCGTGGAGGATATGACGATGCTAGTGGCATCGTGCATGTCCGTCACGCTCCAGGTGATCACCAGAAAGGGTTCTGCCGGCGGAGACACTGTGGTGGCCAGCGTCAGTGTTTCGCCGGCAACCGCCACCAGCCTGTCAGCGGGCAGCACACCGGCTGCGTAGCTCGAGCCTGACCAGCGCAAAAGATGAGATTTGCATTGTAAAATGACAATATACGGCATTCTATTCTATTCTAAAGACTATCCATCCACCCATTATCTGTACCGCTTGTCCCCACGGGGGTCACGGCCGCACTGGAGCCTATCTAGTTGCCAGCCAATCGCAGGGCACATAGAGACGAACAACCATCCACACTCGCACTCACACCTATGGGCAATTGGGAGTGCTCAATCGGCCTGCCATGCATTTTTATGGGATATGCGAGTGCCCGCGGAAAATCCACACATGCGTAGGGAGAACATGCAAACTCCACACAGGGAGGGCCAGAGGTGGAATTGAACCCGTACCCTCTGAACTATGAGGCGGACATGCTAACCAGTGCACCACATTGTGCTGCCTTGTAAAAAACGAACACATATAAAATACTGCAGACGTATTTCATTGTTACAATTATTCACAATACTAACAATAACAATGATTAGCACAATTGTGTATTCATAATGAGTACATTTAACATTTATAATTAATTCCTATTTGAAATGTGAAACAATCCAATTGATCCCAGCATATATTTCATTTCGAAATGATAAATATCAGAATGTATTCAGAATGTAAAATTGTCAAAACTCCTTTACAACAACCTTTTGACAGTTCATTTAACAACAAGATGTCTTTGATTTTTAAAAGATTGACATGTCATTCATAATTGACGAGCGTGCGAGGGCTGACCTGAGAGGGCTCCCAGCAACATCAGAAGCAGCACGCGTGCGGCCATCGCTGCAGGCTTCGGACATCGATTAGCAATTGCAGAGACGTGGCAGCGCACTTAAGGCACCACTTAGGGGGGAGGAGCCTCAACCTACTTGAACCTTGGCTGACCAATGCTTTGGCACAATTGTTTTTCTTTGTCCTAAAATTTAACTGTTCACTTTCTCAATGTTATGAGGTATTCTGGTGCATGTCAGGAAAAAAAGTTAATTTACTGCGAATTCAAAAAGTGGAACTCCTATGAATACATATTTAATGTATTGAGATGCGCCCGATGTGTCATGACCAAACAATGGGTTAGCAGAAAAAAAAAGCAGTTTTTCGAGTTGACGTTTTCATATTCCACTCAGTGGAATTGATGTACAAAGTCATGAATTATTTCTGCGAGAAAGGCGTGAACACAATTGGTGCCGTATTAGTCCTTCTTGATAAACGCATGCAACAACAAACCTTGATACTTGCCACATGAGCTTTGATAAACGTTTATGGCGTGACCATCCCGATAAGGAGTTATCACAAAGCCATAGACTAGCCATATGGCTCCATGATAACACTTTGGATGGACGCCGGAGAATAAAAGAAAAAAGGGAAGATCAAATGGAAGGTCAAATGAGGTTGAGCTTGAATATGAAGAAATGAGACACACAAATTATCTTTCACAGCTGTCAAAATGAAGCAAAACGAATAAGTATACGTCAGGAAACACTACATTGGATGTCACAAGTCCTCATGTATATTTTATTATGATGTCGGACAGCACTTGTGCAAACAGTCAAATAACATTGGAGGAGGGACAAGCTTTGAATGGAGTTCAGACACGTTCAGAGAAAACGTCTTTTAGATCAACTGGAAGCCAAGTGACGTCAGGACAGCGCAAACCAGCACGGACATTCGGAGGGGAACGGCCGAGTCTGCGCGGGAAGAGAAACACGTTACTCACTTTCCATTTGCACACGTTTTTTCAAGTGGCACTTCATCGTCTTTTGCTAAGCCGCGCCCTAAAGAAGGCGAACTGACCACTGGCATTTGGAAGAAGAACATTCCAATATTTGGTTGGCTCTTTCAAAGGCAATTACGGTTTAACAATGAGTCACAAGTGGCCCTTTGCGAAATCTTAATTTTCGGTTGCACATGTTTAAGCAGTGGAAAAGTGACACCATTGTGAGCATTATATTCATGCGCAATTGATGTACCTACATGTGAAAATTAAGAAAATGCAATAAAGGTAATGAGGGAGGGAGGGAGGTTGGATGGATGGATGGATGGATGGATGGATGGATGGATGGATGGATGGATGGATGGATGGATGGATGGATGGATGGATGGATGGATGGATGGATGGATGGATGGATGGATGGATGGATGGATGGATGGATGGATGGATGGATGGATGGATGGATGGATGGATGGATGGATGGAAGGACGATGGGTGGATGGATGGATGGAATGATGGATGGAATGATGGATGGAATGATGGATGGATGGATGGATGGAATGATGGATGGATGGATGGATGGATGGATGGATGGATGGATGGATGGATGGATGGTGATGTGATCACAGCGTATTACAACTTCCGCACAAAGAAATTGGATCATATTTCACTCGGAGGGCAGCCGCCATGTTGGTTGAGAAACTTCATTTTAACCAGGGGACAACGGTTGTTATCGAAAGATGAAGAATGCTGAGCTCAAATACCCTCCAAGGTGTGTTCCGCCGAGACCTGCGAGCCGGTGATTTCGTTGTGCGCCGTGCAGGTGTACGTCCCCAGGTGGCGTTTCTGCATCTCCTCTATGTCATAGCGGGGACCGGACGCAACCGTGCGCTTGAACTTCCAGGTGAACTTGGCCTTCGGTAGCGAGTCGGCTGAGCAGAGCAACGTGACGCTCTCCTCGAGTTCTGCGCCAACCGGGTCTTGATCGATAAAGGGTTGGTCGGGCCCGTCTAAGCAGAAAGGACGGAGAGGAGGTTCTTCTTTAGGTCAGTGATGCCCAATATGAGACTGTTGGGTGTGCTGCGGCAAATGTACGATTTGGTCTGAGATGCGTTGCCGTACTTACAGAACACTTTGAGCTTGCATTTGGCAGTGGCAAAGCTGATGGCGTTGCTGACGTTACACAGGAAGACGCCGGTGTCCTGCCTGTCCACAGGGCTGACGGAGAGCACTCGGCCGTCATCGTGGAAGACGAACCTGCCGCCGGGGAGCAGCGGTTTCCCTTTTCTCGTCCACGCTCGGTGGGTCACCCCACCTTCGGCGTCACACGTCAAGTTGAGGGAGCTTTGACCTTCAATCAAGTTTTCCGTGGGACAGGCCATAACGGGCACAGACACCACACCTGAGCACGGAAAAGAATCAAACAGTTATGGGATACTTGAAAGGGGGCGTGGCATGGCAAATGTGACTTTTGAATTGCTTGGATACAAATACTTTAGTCTTAGGGGTCTTTGAAGTAAATCTTTTGTTTTGCTGGCTATTGAAATTTGTCCATTTGTGATGTCATCAAAGGAGGTGGGGGGCGTCACATAATACTACTCTTAGACTAAAATGTGATTTAAATAACTGATATAATTGATTAAAAAGATGATTATAAAAAGTAAGAGAGTAAGGGGACATTCACGGCTCGTGTTACTCACTTAGCACGTTCAGTCGAACACGCCCTTGAATGGGCTGTGCGCCATGCGGCACCATGAGCACCTCATATTCTCCGCTGTCCTCCTCCGTCAGGTTTGCGAGCACCAGAGAGCCGGTGGTTTTATCCAGGGTGACCCTGCCCTCGTAGCCTTCTCCCACCACGTCCACATTGGTGGAGGTGATCACGCTGATGGTCGCGTTGAAGCTCCAAGTCAGAGCCAGAAAGGGTTCCGATGTCGGAGTCAGGGATGTGGTGAAGGTCACGCTCTGTCCAGGTGTCCCGCGGAGCCAGTCGACTGGGATGATCCCGGCTCCGTGGCAAAGACCTGCAAAAAGGATCGGTGCGTTTAGCGTACTGGACACGTGGCGGCCCGCCGATCCGCTCGTCGTCCCGACTGACTTACTGACCCGAGGAGAGCAGCACAAAGACGGCCGCCCGGCAAAACATGTCGGCCACCGTCGCCTTTGATTCTTTCTGCTCCTCTTCAATTGTTGTCTGCACTGTGCAGCAATAGAAAGAGTGCCTTGGAGATAATCTGCAATCAAGAGACAAGTTGGATACTCAGCACGATTAATTATTACCACCGTTACGTTACATAAGCAACACAATGCTTCATAATGTAGCCCAACATCTGACTAGGATTTACAAGTGAGATATCAAATTCTGTAAGACCTTTGGAATCATTGCTACATTAATAGAATTTGATGACAGCTTTACATCAACCAATTCACAGAATTTAACAGTGAGCAAACATATTTCAGTGGATCTGCGATACAACATAATTTTCTAAATTCATGCCATCTTAATATGTCTCCCTCCAGAAGCATATTCTTCAAATTGCAAATTTGAAACAAGACAAACTACAAGAAGCCTTTTCCTTGTGAAAAATGGCAAATGGTGCCACGCATGTTGTTTCTGTGGCTGCTGGAAACGACAAAGGGGACTTTAATATTTCAAGGACATTTTGTGTCGTATCCACGTCAACAAAATCTTTCAATTGAAAATTTTTCCTCAGCCACCTGGCCGTGCCTTTGTGTTCACTTCCAGCACAAACACAAGAGGGCGACGCAATGCCGCATTGAAGATGAGCTGTGCAGCTTCCCTATTAGTGCTGATGGACTGTGGCCCAGCACGCAAGTAGTTTACTGCTTGTTCCTACTTGAACGTGTCAAATGGAGCTGGTGGCAGAGCTCAATGCGACATTCTCTGCTATACAAGTTACAAAAAGATGAAATGGGTAACCTAGCAGTGTTTTGCATCTTCTGGGCGGCTTTCACAGGTAAGCTGAGCACTCATCTGGTTGACCTAAAAATGCCTAGTCGGTGTTTGTTAAACAATGTAACGGCGTCAACATGGATGAAGAACATGTTTTGAAACGCAATTGTATTATGAGTCGTCTCAAACATTGCTTTGTAGATTCACCAAGCCTGTCAAAGGGCAACAAACTAAGCCTGGCCATAAACCTCATGATAGGGCACTTAAGAAGCACCTGGACAAATATTTGTAGACTACACCACAATTTGAAGTTTAAACTTTGACCAGATATTTTATCTCGTTGAGTGAGTTTTATTTTTTAATCCTAAACCATTGTGTAGGTTTGACCGCAGGATCCGGCGTGTTGCCCGACGGGCCTCTGACCGCAGCCGTGGGAGGCTCTGTGACGTTTAACACCACAGTGGCGGCCACGCCGATACCGTTCCCGACGGTGATCTGGACGTTTATCGAGGGCAGCAATGAAATACCCGTGATAACGGCCACGTCTCAAAACAAAACTGGCCACGGATACCAAGGCAGGATCACTCTCTTCATACAGACTGGGTCCCTGGAGCTCAGCAAGCTGGCTCTCAATGACAGCGGAAAATACAGTCTTGTCATCGTAACAGCGAGCGGCGACCAAATCACGGGATCCACCACACTGCAGACGCTTGGTGAGCAGATGTTTTTTGCCGTGTTGGATGTGATATGAGCGTGGTGGTGTGACGAGGTTTCAAAATAAGAGCATTGATTTCTGTCAAATAAAAAGGTTCTGCTTTGTCATCAAGTGAGAGGAGGCCCTTGATTTCGACAGTTGTACTTTGTCTGGAGCCAATTATACTGTAAATCTCTCTTAATTCTAAGCAGAAGGCCCAAATTTGCCCCCTTCATAAAAAATCAGTTTGGTAAATGTTGCATTGTGAAGTCATCGTGTCGTCCATAACCACCGGCATGATTTCTAAATATGTACAGAGCCAGTGTCCAATGTCATGTTGACGGTCAACAGCACAGACTTGCTGGAGTTCAACAGCACTCTTCGTCTGTCCTGCTCTTCGTTGGGATCGTCCGTCTCCTTCCATTGGCTGAACGACAGCGCCGAGATCTCGGCCGACGACAGAGTTCAGCTTACCGACGAAGGCGCCGCACTCACCATCGCTCCCGTGACCCGCTACGACCAGAGGTCGTTCCGATGTCGCGTGTCCAACGCCGTCAGTGAAGATGACAGCAATTCGGTGCATCTTTCCGTCAGCTGTGAGGGCCACTCCTCTTGAAACATTTCACCCACCAAAACATTAGATGCACCTGCACAACCTGGCAGTCTTTCTTTATCTTTGGATTTCCTGGCAGACTGGATGCCCTGCGTTGCCTCTCACAGGCCAGTCAGTACTGCAAGATCTGGTTTGCGAAATGTCGATAAGAATATGATATTTTATTTGAGCTGTGTAGGGTCGCAGAAAAAATACTTTAACGTTACAATTTGCTACGCATGTAGCTTGCTATAATAGATTGTGCCGGTGTACCAAATGTTGTGGTCGGTAAATGTATGACCTTTTAACTCACGGATGTTTCCAAATTTACCATCTACGCACCATACATTGCAGACGGCCCGGATGATACACATCTCGTTATGTCGCCACGGAAAGAATACGTCGCAGAAGGGTCGAATGTCGATCTTTCCTGCTCGGCCAACTCCAGGCCAGTCGCCACCTTTACCTGGTTTGTGAACGGGAAGCTGTTGGTCAGGGGATCAAATTTCTCACTGGTGAACGTCCAGCAGCATCACAGTGGAAATTACAGCTGCCAGTCCTTTAACACCAAGACTCTGAGACACAAAGAATCTCAGCAATGGCCGATTCATGTGCTAAGTAAGGGCAACTGCACTATTTAATGCCGGGTTCTTATATTATATATACTATGCATTCACATTTTGCGTTCAACAGAGAAAATTTCCGGTGCCTCTGTCACACTGTCAACGAGTCGCCCAGTTGAGGGAACTGAGCTGAATATGACCTGCGACGCCGCTGGGTCAGTCTTCTTCAGAGAGTGGAGCAAGGGTGGCTCGACGCTGATCCCAGATGAGCGTGTGACGCTCCACGACAAGAACAGGACAGTGTCCTTCCGTACCGCCGTCAGATCGGATAGCGCTTCATATTCCTGTCAGATTATAAACCCCATCGACGAGGAGGAAGTGGCGTTGGGCGTGCTTGTGAACTGTAAGTAATTAAAATCTACAAAGTACAATCCGCCCAGTTTATAAACTTGGTCGTTAGTTACTCAAGGCTCCAGGACAGATTGCGTCTGACTTTTCAGGTTTTAACCCAATTGTACAAACTTCTCTAACTTCAAACATTGCCGTGTCTGGCAGATGGGCCTGACCCTGTCCAAATCACGGGACCGAGCCAAATCATCGTGAAAGAGACTTTAACCTTAAGCTGCGCCGCGGTGTCCGTCCCAGCCGCCACCTACATGTGGACAGCACTGAACAGCACAGCAGTGCTACATAATTCTTCAACCTTTGTCAAATACAACATCAACTTTTCCGACAGTGGAAGCTACGTTTGTAGCGCCACCAACGGTATTACTGGCAAAAGCATGTCGGCTAGCCACAGGTTGGATGTGACAGGCAAGTAGAAGCACTAATGTGCCTTTGGAGCATGCAGCGGCATTGTGACAGATATCTGCTGGGATACATTCACAGATGGAACAGATACGGCGTGTTCGGCTGGTTGCATCGCCGGCATTGTGCTGGCGTGTTTAGTCATCTGCGCAGCAGTCGCTGGGGGCGCCTACGCCTTCTACATTCAACGGTAGGTTCCCAGGATTGTCCAACATTCTAAACAAACCTCTCTAAGAAAATGTTGGAGCCAAACGGTAGTCAAAATAAACATTCTTTGACATCTCAATGAGATATTATCCTCATATTGATCTACGGTATGACAATGTCGCAATACAGGAACAAGACAAAGAATCGCCCCGACAGAGACATCTCGAACAGGACAGGTAAAAGTGACACGGGAATGATTTGATCCAAACTGAGCTTTTCTTTAGGTTTTGTATTAATTCACATTCCACTCAACGTAATGCTGTTGTTGACAGAGATATGTCCGTGTATCGGATTGAAATTTCTTGCAGGAGGAATAGGCCAAGACAACACAGAAGAACCCCGAAATCAGGTACAGAAATTCAGTTGGTCCGGACCGACAGACATCTGAAACATCCTCCAAGAGTTTACTTTTATTTAATCATTAAAACTTCTGTATGGTGTGTTTCAACGATACTACGACATAGCCGCCGGTGTGGGACAAAAAAACAACAACTTTACGACTTTGATTGTTGGCTTATGAGTCTGGGTTTATATTTGTTGCGGTTGTCTCTCGTCGTAACTCATTGGACTTTGAACCGGGAAGAAGATACACTGCTAACAGTGGTATGGAAACGGGAAGTTGCGTTAGTTGTGCTTGTGTCTATTTAGGGAAGTGTTCCTCTTAGTTATTTCTTGGTGCTCTCCATCTTTCAACCAGGAGTTAAACTATGCCGACGTGACTAGCCTGCACGCAAAGGGTGGCGGCAAAGGTCAGTTGGAGCTCCAGGCAGGTCAGACCGAATACGCTGAGGTCCGAGTGAACAACGCGCCTCCTTCCTACGACACCCACGTACGGTGGATGAAGAGGCGAGCCCCTCAGCCACTAGAAGCCCACCCTCAGGTTCACAGCAACGAGTCATGTCATGAAAGTGGGGAGCACTCAACAGTGTGACGTATGCTCACACTTCCTTCATGGCACGCTAATAATGCCGAGTGTTTGCGTAGTCATTGTGTGTGTGTGTGTGTACGCGCGTGTGTGTGTGTGCTTGCGTGCGTGTGTGTTAATCATTCATCCGTTGACTGAGAGTCACAAAAACACAACGATGCCTGATTAGATGTATCGACTTGATTAGATTTGTCTACACAAGCGCAAATTGGCCAACTATGGCACACGGGCAGTCTTGGCATTTCTGTAATGCCCCCCCCCCCCCTCCCCAAGTTTATGAATGTATTCATGTGACCAAAGTGAATGTTTAAATATTGTTTGAAAGACTTCAAAAGTGTAACGTGGACTAAGAGCGTCATGTGAACGTCTCTCAAAGGGGCAAATAAATAGTTCTTCTTGTGGGATGCTTCCATAAACATATTTCTTTTTTTATAATCTTCACATTGTTTAAAAGTCGGAAATGTTATCTACTGAGGAACCTATATACTATGTCCTTCAAATACTGCAGGTGCAACACAAGACGAGCAGAAACTTGATATCATCCTATAAGGAGCTGACCTATAGAAATTGTTTGAACTGCAATGTCAGTGGATGTTTGACAAGAAAGTCGCCTGACCTCTTATTGTGGCCATGTGTTCAGGCAAGATGACGTCTTGTCTCCCCCGTCGTTCTCCTTTCACTTCGCCAACTTTTTCATTTGTCACTGCGGCACAATAATTTAAAAAAACTGCGCTACACAAACTAAGATAGAATTTTATCGTCGAATTTTGGCGGGTTCTGACATTTTGGGGTTAACAAGACCACGGGACTATTTCAAGGAACGTTATTAGTTAATCACCGTGATTTAATCTGATGAGTCCACCAACATTTAGGGGAAAATACCGATTTGTTTGTTTACCATGCAAACTGATAACAATTACGTTCAGGTACTCTTGGTACTACTAACCTTTATAAACAGAATGTGGCGAAACTATAGGCGACCCTCCCACCAAGTACACAAGGAACAAGTATATCTCGAATTCCAAGATATTTTACAGCAGAAGAATTGTTGCAATAAATCCAAAGTGCAAAGTACAAACATTCCAATGACAGCATTGCAAAGATGAACCAGAAAAAAAGTATGTGTGTTTTAATGTATTTTAAAATGTCTTTTAAAATGACATTGGTGTAAAATGCCCCACTGTGAAATTGGTTGGCAGACAAGTGTTTGTTATGAATATTTCTCATAACGTTTGTTAGGGGCTTAACGTCTATTTAGCCCTTCTAGCTGTTGTAGCGCTCCCTGGTGTATGTATCTATTGCGACATCCGGCTGACTTTGGTTTCCCGTCATTGCGCACCTCTGGGAAAATACCGATCATGTTGCACCATATCCTATAGTTTGTTGTGAAAATGAAGGTGTGGCTAATTTCTTAGCTTACAAAAGACCGTTGAAACTCCACAACCTCAACTTGTCCACACGGGGAGAAGATGGTCGCCGTTTACGTCGTTTTGCTGCTGCTGGTACTGAATGGTAAGTGAACATCTTCACCCCCAAAAATTAATATATTGTAACATTGATATTTACTGTGGCTCGGTGAGTTTTTAATCTTATTATTAAGAATGAATGTTTATTTTTTTGCAGCTTTAATAGTATTGCATAGTATATTATTATTATTATTATATTATTATTATTATTATTATCAAGGTGGCACGTCAGCCTCACAGTTCAGAGGGTACGGATTCGATTCAACCTCCGGCCCTCCTTATGTTGAGTTTGCATGTTGTCCCCGTGCCTGCGTGGGTTTTCTTTGGGCGCTATAGTTTCCTCCCACATCCCAAAAACAGGCCTGATTGAGCACTTCCAATTGCCCGTAGGTGAGTGCGAGTGCAGATGGTTGTTTGTCTCTGTGTGCCCTCCGATTGGCCAGCAACTGGTTCAGGGTGTCCCCCGCCTACTGCCAGGTGACTGCTGGGATAGGTTAAGGTAGGTGAGGATAGGGATAGACTTCACAATGCCCACGACCTCCGTGGGGACAAGCGGTACAGAAAATGAATGGATGGATAATTATCAAGTCTCACAGGCCTCTCCATCTTTTATCCCTGTCATGCAGGTAGACCGGTATCAGGCTTCAAATTGCAAATTGGTTGGAGTGGTAGAGTGAGCGCCGGGTCCAGCACCACATTCACGTGTTCGTCCAACTGCTTGGCAAACTGCACCTACTCCTGGTCTCTGTTCAACCTCACGTTCAATGGGAGCACGCTCACCTGGACGCCGGATGGACTGCGCCCATCGGTGACACTGCAGTGCACGGTGCGAAAAAATACGGGAGATTCCAGCACCACCAAGACCATTTTGGAAATTAAAAGTAATTGCAGTACAGCATGTCTAATGCCACTCCTGCATATATAAGCATATATATACCAGCCATACCTATTACATTTGCAGATCCAGTGTCAGTGCAAGTCAGTCCACCCGATACTGTTCCGTCTCTGAACCGGGCCGTGGACCTCGTCTGCCACATTAATGGACTCCCACCTCCCACCCTCTCTGCGTTGCCGGTGGTCTGGTACAAAGATGGGCAGAAGGTGGTGTGGCGAGATCATATGCACCTGCTCCACAACACTACGATCCATTTTGACTCACTGCTGCCATCTGATGCTGGATTCTACATGTGTGAGACCATGCTGAAGCAGACTCGAGTTTTCAGTCTGGGCTACCTGCTAAGCGGTAAGTACATTGAGAGCCCAAACTCTTTATAGCCATCGTTTCGTTTTTTTAATCTTCTTTTTGGCAGATGATGCTGGGTGGAACGTCAGCATCAGCGGGCCCGACAAGGTGTTTCCGGGACAGATGTGCTCGCTCACCTGCTCGATGAAGTGCACCTTGAACGTGGACTGCACCGTGAGGTGGCCATTCGAGGGCGGTTTCCCCTTGGGAAGTTACTTTTCCGTGCATGAAAACCAGCTCTGGTGGATTCCCACTGTGCCGGGAACCTTCCAAAATTTCACCTGCCTTGTGGAGAATGTCGCAGCGGGACGCTCAGCCAAGGCCACCAAGATGGTGGAAGTCAAAGGTAGCTGCTGCTGCCCATTGGTTGTGAATTAGTGTTACGCAAGCTCAGATATTGTTCTACTGAGGGGAATAATAATTTTATTTCTTCTCCTCTGCAGGTATTCCTCTCTCTGGATCCATACAGCTCACTGGATTGTCCACTTTGATTTTCGCCCTGGCTCTACTATCAATGACTTTCTAACAACTCACAAAGCTACTTTAATATTGATTGTTGACTTCTTACATTCTCTCATTCTCTATATCATGAAATAATTTATGAACAGTGCAAAAATTGATGAACATTTACTTTTTAAACTCAATACTATAATTTTCTTGAGTGTAAAGATTTCAACAGAGTAAATCATAATGTAAAATTTTCCCAGCATGCTTGCTTTGGCCACCGGGAGGCAGTATAACACAGTCATGCAGACACAAAAGAACAGCACTTCTACTTGTTCAGTAAGTCGCTCAGTAAGATGCTGTAATATGAGCCGTTTTTCATTGAGGGTAAAAAATAATTACCCGTTAGTATTGTTATATTATTTGTCTACATGCGTATCAATGCACATAAACACAGGATAAAGTGCTGCCCACCGCGGTTTTGGCGCACTTCCGCAAATAGAAGCTACCTATTGGTCGTCATGGCAACAAAACCCGGACTGGCGATTGGCCTTGCGGCGTATGGGTTATTTGCATTGAACTGGCTTACGATTTACAATTGGTATGACTGATGGCGCACGTTACCGATAAAGCGCCCGACCACCAGCCAGTGTGGATGTAGGTTTGTTTGACTGGATGACAACCTTTGACCGGTTCGTGTTATTGATTCCCCCGAAGCTAAATGGAAGCCATTGTGACGTACATCGGAAAATTTCCATGACTATCCTTCCCCTCTCTGACTCATATTTTGTTTACACACATGTGAAATAGAAGTGTGTGAATCACACAAAGCAAACATGAGGGTGACAAAGGTCTCCGGTGTGTTTTGACGCATTATCGGGCCCCTCACATCTTGCTGTATTTGCTTTTAGATTATCTACCCCTGTCATGTATGGATATAAGTCAGACAATCATTATGTTACTCTTACATGATCATAACCAAAACATTGTTAAGTGTTGTAACTATTTGAAAACTATCAGCTCAAATGACGTAGCCTTCTCAAAAATGTGCTTTTGTATACGAATGAATGACATGTTTATGATTGTGTCGTGCACTTAATAGTAGGCCCCACCCAGGGACGTGCGGTCAGTGAAGGCAATGGAGGCCGTTCCTCCCGTGCCATCATGAAAAGGGGAAAAAAACAAATTAAATTGTTTTTATTATAGTCATATATAATCATATAGTTATTGTAGTCATTTTCCTTTTAATTTCAGTATCATTTTGAACCAAAATCGTTGAATTCTCATAGTTATGTTAAAACCGAAGACGAGTCGTTCGGAGGAGGCAACTTCCTGCCTTGCCTCCTCTGAGGATTGCGTAATCACACGGCTACCTATGCTGACAGGCTATGCAGTTAGGGTGAACTGCTGTCTGTCTCTACGTTGTTGTTTAAGTTTTCAAACTCTGTGGCTGTGGCTATATTAACTCATTTCCGTAGTTACGCTGATGTATATAAGATCTAGTGTTTTTTGTCTTCTGTCTGTAACGTCGTGTTTCTTTAGATCAGTGCTACTCAAATAGTGGGGCGCGCCCCCCTTGGGGGACGCGGTGCTATACCTGGGGGGGCGCGTGTGACCCTGGGGAACAGGCTTTTTTTTGGCAGTACTAGAATAAAGTGTAATTGCGCATCTACTACAGTAGGCGGCAGTGGCGCTCTCATTGTTACTTCTGTCACGTTTGCGACAGTGCAACATTTTACGACTTACAAGACAACAGGTTTGCCTTGGTTAGCAGTGTTGAGTCAACAGAAAGCTCCGACTGCGTCAGGCATTGATGCACTTAAAATCTTTTCTGTTGCAGACTTAAAACACGATTTGATAAAGTTATTCTTTGTAAGTTTGACCATATGTCTTTCTTTTTTTCTTTAATGTTAATAAGGATAAAATGTTATGCAGAGATGGATAGTCACGGTGGGGAGTGGGGGGCGCGAATAGTTTTATTCTTGCTTTGCTTTGTAGGGGGGGGGGGATTCGTAACAGAAAATAATTGAGAAGCACTGCTTTAGATGAACAAAACGGCTTTGAAAAGAGACCCAACGGAGGCAACGAAAAGAAGTTCTCCAGCCTTATGGCAGGAAGCGCTAGTAATCCCAGGATGCTTCATGCGCCCACCTGTAGAATAAGTGATCTCCAGTTCAAATTTACAGTGAACAACTGAGGAGCAGTCGTCCATTTATTTCGTTTTACATTCGTTTTTTGTTTTGGTTTTACATGTTGTTTTACAATGGAGGATTACATATGCACACTCAAACAATTTTCAACTTTTCGCAGGAGGTCATCAGTAAAGGAAGAGCAACTCCAGAGTTAAAAGGTTTGATTCGGACAACGGGACTTCGGAGCAAAATCTTTTCAAACGGAGTGGTACGCACGATCGAAAACAAGTTTTTGATTCCATGTGCTCTATTGAGTGTTTTTATGTGCGAAGACTGCTGATATGGGATTTTGATTAAAATAGTTCAAATTAAATAATGAATAAGCTACTCTAGAGCAGCGTTCCCCAACCATTTTTGTGACACGGTTAGGTGTCGGGACAGATTTTACCGGTTGACGTCAGTGTCTCCCCAGTCATGAACCTCAACGCACGTCACTGGCCCCACCCACACGGGATTTTAAGACACCAAACGTTGAAAATGACCCGGCAGCAGGTGCAAATTACAACACAGGAACCAATGTCAACAACAGTCCGTCGTGTCTCCTTTTCTGAGATTTACACACAACATTTTCAATTACAATAACATCCGAATGAAAGAGCCGTTTCTTCTTCTCCCTCATCTGGCCAAAAGGCTTCTTCCTGGTCTAGCGCAAAACTGAAACAGGTCACCTATTGATATCATGTCTGCCAAAGTTTTTCAACATTAATGACAAGAAGCTGGCGTCTTAATTGGACCTGCATGGAAAAGGCCATAGAAGCCTGAACAAACAGCGTCCCCGGCCGGGCCCCCTTCAGTCTCGCTGCACACAACATAGCCCTTGTCATCATTTGTCATGCGTAGAACTTCACCCAAGATGGCAAACAAAGATGGAACACAGAAGCCACCTGCAGATAAGAAGCAGCATATTTGAGGAGATGGGGGTGGACGTATATAACGCCGGCAGAACAGAGGTGGTGGTCGACACCTCAAAATGGAGAGAGGACAGGTTGCTGTGCTGCTGCTGCTGCTGCTTTCAATACAAGGTGATGCTGAAGTGGTGATTGTGCAGTGGTTCGGGTTGAGCATTCTTTTTCTTTGCCCCCACCAGGACTTTCGGCCGTGCGGGTCCTCCCGTCCTCCAACCCGGCGGCGGCTGGGGACACCCTGACGCTCTCGCTCTGGCCAGCTGCCGACCTAAAGGGTGGCAGCTGGGCGATAGGCGACTCTCTCATCCTGACCTGGCTCGGGGACCAGCAGGCGGTTTTCCCTAACCACAGCGGCAGGGTGGCGGTGAATGTCCGCACAGCCGCCCTCACCCTCAGCTCACTCACCTTGGAGGACTCGGGAGTGTACGCCGTGCACAGCAGCGATCCCCCGCTAAGGGCCAACGCCTCCATTACGGTGCTGGGTGAGACGCTGTATCGTGGATCATCTTACAGAACAACAAATGCGAGCATTCAGAGTCAGTTTATTTGCCATTTGTGGAAAACCACATTGGAAAACAGTTTGCGAGAGCTCAAAAAATACACTTACGACAAGAACAATAGACAACCAATAAGCAGATAAATAGACAATCAATAGACAGATACAATAAATAGAATAAAAAGAACTCTTTGCCCCCATGGTTAGGCTGACAGTCACATAAGAAAAATACAACTCATATAGAAAAAATGCATATCAGAAAAGTGATAAATGCAAGGTGCCCGCCACTGGTGCCTGCAGGAGTATAATGCAAGCAAAACAAAATAAAAAAGTAATAATTGTGCAGCTTTAGTTTGTTCAGGCTGCGCACAGCCCTAGCGAAAAAACTGTTTACATTCCTCGAGGTAGAGAATTTTATTGCACGATACCGCCTGCCTGACAGAAGAAGAGCAAAAAAAGCAGGGGCAGGATGAGTGGGGTCAGTTAAAATAATAGAGGCACAAGGACCTGTAAATGATTTCCGGATCTGGCAGGTCAGTACCAGTCTTCTCACGAGCAAGACGGACAATTCTTCTCAGACATTTCTGATTGCGTATGGTCAGATTTCCAAACCACACTGCAAGTGAGGAGGTGAGAACACAATCATAAGAATTTGATCAAATCCGGCAGTTAGAAGTAAATGCAGAAAAAAATGTCGTTGAAGAGATTTTTTAACAATGATGCTGGAGTTAAGATGCCAGCTGAGATCACTGATAGTAACACCAAGAAATTTAAAATTACTCACCATCTCGACCTCTTCACTTTTAATAGTGAGAGGGAGATGAGACACCTTATTCCTACGAAAGTCAAACACAATTTCCTTTGTTTAGGAGGCATTTAAAATCAAATTATTGTTCTCACTCCACTTGATTAAGTTCTCTACCTCTAGTCTATACAGTGGAGCCTCGGTTTTTTACCACAATCCGTTCGAGAAGGCTGTTCGAGAAGTGAATCGTTCGAATTCCGAATCATGTTTTCCCATTACAAATAATGGAAAAAACATAATCCGTTCCAAGCAAAAAAAACCCCGCCTTTTTTACGCATTTTTTTTTGCGCATTTTTGTCTGATCGCGCAACAGCAGCGCACCGCCGAACGCGCAACCGTAGCGCGTCCCCGACCGTGCAACTGCACCGCGCTGGTCGCATTATTGTGACAGAGTGGTCGCTAAAATTTAGAAATTATTTTTAAAGTCTTGATGTACTTTCCAAAATTTAAGTGGACCTCACTCAGTGCGCAGGGAGCTTAATTTGGTCCAATCCCCCAACCGCAGCGGGCCGGGCGCTCACCGTCGCATTGCTTTAGGAGCGTCTTTGTGTTTTAGGATGGCTTCACTGCTCCCACTTGTTTCCTTTGGAGGCATGATTAGAGTTTATGCAATCCTCAGAGTAACAAGAATGTAATAATGAACGTAGTCAGTTGGCATGCGGGTCATCTCGGCTCATCTCGCGAGGTTCGACAACAGAATTTCCTCCGACATCCGAAGCAAAAAAAATCTCAATTCTTTTGTTCGAATACCAATTAATTCGAGAACCGGGACGTTCGAAAACCGAGGCTCCACTGTAGTTTGATTCGTCATCTGAATGTATTGGCCGAAGGATGGTAGTATCTTCAGCGTATTTTACTATCAGATTATTCTGGAAAGAGGCAGAATATGTACAAGAAAACAACAAAGGATTAAGGATACAGCTTTATGGTGAGCCAGTACTTAAGACAAGTTTGTCAGACACACAGTCCCCAATTCTGACCCTTTGAGGTCTCAACATTAGAAAATTAAAAATCCACTCACATACAGCATCACACAAACCGAGACGCTGGAGTTTGCATTTGTTAGAAGTCATTCACCAAATTTTGTTTGCTTTGACTTCTGAGATGCGAGCACTGTATGGTGCCAGGCAACTCAGTAGCAACAGGTTTCCATCGTAAGATGTCCCAAAGCAAGATTGACATAAGAACTTCAAGTATTTCAATGTTTGGATTGACAACCAGGAAACTGAGTTTTTTTTTTTTTTCTCGAGTCAGTGAAACCTTGTGTATGTGTTAGTTGTACTAGGTTCATCTTGTTTTTTCTTTTTCAATTACTTCTCTGGTTCTTCTATATCAAACAAATTTGTTTTAGGTTCATTTACCTGACATGTTTCGGCGGAATCTTCCGCCTGAAGGCGGAAGATTCCGCCGAAACATGTCAGGTAAATGAACCTAAAACAAACTTGTGTATGTGTGTTTTGGCTCAGCTGAGACTTTCTGTCGCTACGCATAATGGCATCAGCTCCTGTCTGACTTGTCCTGTGTCATTACGCTCTATTTGGAGTATCATAATCATCATCATGAGCCAAATTCTCAAACACAGTAAACTAGACTTTCCCAGGAACCAAAGAGAAGATCCGCCAGCTTTTACACCGAGCTCACGTGGATGAAAATAGGGCCCTTCATGTTTGATAGGTTCTTCTTTTTCAAACACTAATACACTATGTACAGAAAAAAAAGAGAAAATCTTCTCTATTGTCCATTTGTGTCCTGCCCAGAGCCAGTTTTGAACGTGACGCTGGGGACCAAGCAAAGCCGCCCGCTGGAATCGTCCCCAGTGGCGCTGACATGCTCCGTCTCCTCGGGATCCTCGCCATCTTTCCTGTGGTTCAACGGAAGCTCGGAGGTGACGGCCCACCACAGGGTGGCGTTCTCCGACGGGAATTCCACTCTGACCATCCTCAACGTGAGTCGCTATGATGGAGGCCCCTTTAGGTGCTTTGCGTTTAACCCCGTCAGCAATGGCACCAGCAAGCCCTTCGTCTTCACCGTCATCTGTAAGCGACACCCTTTAAACGTAAACCTTGAAAGTGAACGCAGCCGGCGTTAAAATTCTTCTCCTCAGACGGCCCGGACAACGTGACTTTGACGGTCAACGATCAGCACGCTGCCGCCGCTTCCTTTGTGAGCGGAAGCAACCTGACCGTACGCTGCTCGGCCCAGTCCGGTCCGCCGGCTCTACTTCACTGGGCTTTCGAGGGCCACTTTCTAAACACCACGGGCCCGTCGTTGGAACTTGTCCACGTCAACCAGGAGCAGAGCGGACCTTATTCTTGTCTGGCCTTCAACAATGAGACCAACAGGAGCAACAACATCACTGAATACATCCTCATAACTAGTTAGTGGTGTCATACTGGATATGTATGTGCGACGAGTGGTACATGTGCTCCTCTGGTGGCCCATGAAAAAATTGCTGAATTAAAGTGTTAACTTTTTATTTTTAAGATGCTAATAGTATTCTGCATAGGGTGCCCATAATATGTGCTTTGTCTCAGAGTCCCAGGCGACATTGTTGAAACTGCACGTGTGGCTCTTTCCCGTGATGCCGTGGTTCGGATGCCTCCTGTCCAACGTGTGACCTCACCCATCACAAAATGTAACGATCTAGCAGTTTAAGCTTTGCTTAACTATACACTCAACGTCAGGGACACAATCTGATCCGTGATTCAGAACCTGCTTCCTACTATCATGTAATAATGATCATGCCTCCCCGGTTCTTATTGGCTCAAGTTATGTTGTTGAGACGTTTCAAAGGGTGTTTGTCCCAGGGGTATCAAGTGGCCTGGCAAAGACACTATGGTGTTGTACAAGTAAAGGAGGAGAAGACTGAAACAATCACTGCTTGTCTGTTCACAGATGCTGGCAGCCCCTGAAGAAGCACATGTGTGCACGCAGGTACAATATCTGTGTGAATCTGCAGTGTCCAGACTTCAAATACAATTTGACACAGCCATCTTTGTAATTTTTTCTTGTGACATTGGCTGCTAATATATAATGCTACAAATAAGTCACTGACAAGGGTGGGCAAACTCGATTTTTTGACTCATTTTGCAGGGGGCTCATTTAAAGTTCTTGATGAAAATAAAAGGTGGAGGAATTATATCTTGGTGATTTATATGGCAATGATTACTGATTTACTATCAACATTTTGGACACCCCTGAGGCATAAGCTGTCATCAACAATGTAGGCTTTGTTCCATTTCAGTTCTATTCTAATGTTTGCTCATTGTATCATATTGTTTGCCTTCATTTCATGTGATGTAACGTGCTCGTGATAATAAAATATTTATCCGGCGGACACGAGCTATTGAGCGTGTACAGAAAGTACTTGGCGCCAGCACAAACATGTCAGACGGGTGAGGGTGGATCAAGTGTAAACACCAAGCAGTTTCGTTTCAGTTTCAAATGCCACGGTGCGGAAGGGGCCCACATGTCCCCTATGGATTAGACTATAATAATATTTTGAATTGCAGTAACGTCATCATGCAAAATGATTCATCATAATTCCACTGACTGATGACCTGCCATCCTCAATGTCACAAATAAAAGACATTTGATGTTTATGTGTGCATAAAAGACACTTGTCTTTGCTTTTGGGTGGTTTTGTGAACGCAGTAACCAAAGCGCATTTGTTTGATGTCAATTTATGGTTCAGTGGCGCACGACTGGCTTACTCTAGTTTGGGCTCGGGCCAATGCAAGGGTACATATGGACAAACACGCACGCATGACCATTTTCGATTCTTCATGCATGTATTTAGAGGGCCCAAAATTCCAAAGCGCTAGGGAAAGGGTTCCCCAGAAATACCACCACTGAACTTATCGCAAACAAATTTGAAAGAAAACCGCCTCTACAAATTTGCATCTTTGCCAGTTAAACACTAACACACTGTTAGCAAAAGGTCTTATTTTGTGTGTTTGCCCAACTGAAATTGTCTGACCTCAAACTGTTCATGATGCAACAAATATTTCTGTGTTTGAAAACATGGAGGCGATGTTGCTCAAGCTCAAACGTCCTTATCTTAAGAGCAACAGAAGATTCGAGAGAGAACAATTCATCAAAAAAGAAGTTTCAAGCTGCTTGTTGCCGCTTGGGAAAATTACACCTTGTGTACAGTATTCAAAACAAGCACACACCTTTTCCCTTTAGCTAGCTTAATGCTAACACATGTTGAAAAAGACAACAGATGGTCTGAGTAATGGCATCAGTAGCCAGATATGTGAATACAAATAGTGCAGCAACACAAAGAGACAATATAACGCATTTTCTTGACCTTAAGTATTTTTTGATTCACTGAGTAGTTAACTGACTCGCTTACAGACTTCATTTGTGTTGTCGTGATTTGTTTTATTGGATCCAGTGGCCAAGTTGCTCATACTAAATCATAACAAAAACACTATTTTAATTCACAGACTCGTCAAAGTTGCTTTTTGTGAGTTAAACACCAAAATATAGAATTTGGGCAAAACATTTTTGTGTTTGCCCAAATACAAATGTGTGGATTGGGCTGATGTCAAATTGCTCATTACACAACAAATCTTCCAGTGTTTATTCAAAGTGTGAAGGAACGTTGCTCGAGCTCAAAGGTCCTTAAGTTAACGTTGAAAGGAAAGCGTCATTGTGTTCCCCCCACTCCCACGACAAGTGGATGGAAAGTTGCCGGACAAGAGAGGTTTACAGTAAATGGACACTCCTGCGGCGCAGCTCCGGGAGGATCAGGGCAAAACAGGGCGTGGTGGCTTTGTGGCGGCAGCGTTGAGCATTTGCATCAACACAAAGTCGTGCACAGCAAATATTTGCTATCAAGGCAGCGAGCAGGATTGGTCATCAATTAGTTTTGCTAAGAAGGCCTTGGGGAACGCATCATGTTAGTGTGTCTCATCCTCATATCGCTATTTTCCTGCTCAGCAGGTAAGACTAAATCTCTCTGACTCAAATGATAATGAAGCAGCGCTAAAGACCATTTTCCCTGTCTGTAGATCGTGCGCAAGGTCAAGGAATATCCGCCTCGGAGAACCCAATAGCAGTGGGGAAGAATGTCACCCTTTTCAGCCAGAACCAAGTTAACACGGGCGCGTGGCTCTTCAACAATAACCTGGTGGTCATCATATTCCCTGGCGGAGCGGTTACCGCCTCCAACTGGACGGGCAGGGTGGTGTTCAACGCCACCACCTCAGCGTTGACGGTGATGTCGCTCGGGCTGGGGGAGTCCGGGACTTACACGCTCCAAGATGTGGGTTCCTCCGCTTCACAGTTAGTGCTGTCGGTTCAAGGTAAGGCATGATTTGTGGAGAGTAGCTGGATAGCTCAGGATACGCAGTAGAACATGGATGAATTGATTACACGGTTGTCTGTCTGCATGTGCCCTGATTGACTGTTGACCAATTCAATTGGTTGCAATGGACTGTTGTCAGCTGAGGTACTGTAGGATCCCACTTTCCCTTGACCAAGAACAGGATGAAGTAGAAGATTGCATGCATCCATCCATCCTGGATGGATGGATGGATGGATGGATGGATGGATGGATGGATGGATGGATGGATGGATGGATGGATGGATGGATGGATGGATGGATGGATGGATGGGCGGACGGACGGAAGGACGGAAGGACGGACGGACGGGCGTGCGGGCGGACTGACTGTCTAAATGTGCTCTCCAGTTGATTGGCGAGCAAGCCAGGATGTATTCTGCCTTTTGTCACAGAAAGGTGGGATAGGATTGAGCTGCACCCAAACCTGAATGAGTTGTAGATGGATGGCTCGATGGCTGGCTGCGTTTCTGTCCAGCCCTGTGATGGATTGGGGAGCAATCCAGCAGATACGGGGGACTCTAATCACTTGACAGTAGTCAAACTCAAGCTGTTGAATTTAGGACTTCTGGCTTACTTGGCTAAAATTTATGGACCTTGACTTGGATATGACATCTGCAAACCAGATGCATGACTCGACAAGTCTTTCCAAGTTACAGTTTTTTTTTCTCTTTCAAAGACATGTAACAATGCAGAAGAGCTTTGCTGTCTGTAAGAGCCTGCTACAGTATCTTCCAAACATACACACACAAGAGGGAAACTATTTTGTGACCAGAAGTTTTAAGTTTTAATCCCTCCCTTGGAGACTTTTCTGTGTTTAAGGGCTATATAAATTAACTTGACTTTATGTTGTTGCAAAGTTATCCAGAACCATCTTATATAGTTTGGTCTGCACTTTTTTCTTATACTTAAGGAATCGAATCCAGACTTTGACTCCCTACTTTTCCCACTTCAAGTTTGAACACATTACAAATCGTTTGAAAAAACTTTTGTGAGCCCTTCTTTATCCACAGAACCTATTTCGGGTGCGACAATGTCCGCAAATGGCACCGACCTGGTGGAGTTCAATGACACGGTGGCGCTCACCTGCGCTGTGCTCACGGGCACTTCCCTGTCCTTCACGTGGCTCAACAACACGGCCGAGGTGACGCCCGGAGAATACGTGCACTTCAGCCATGACGGCTCCGTGCTCACCCTCAGCAAAGTGACACGCTACGACGAGGGCCCGTTCAGGTGTAACGTGACCAACGGCATTAGCCAGGGAATCACCTCGTCTGCACAATTCAACATCAGCTGTAAGTTGCAGGCCACAAAAGTGTTTTTGGTGTTAAATATGGCCTCGTTAAAACTTTCGCACCATTGCATGTTTCTGGAATATATCTCACACTCCAGTACTATTTCCCACCATTCCTTTTGTTCCTCCAGATGGACCCACAAACGCCGCCGTGTCAGTCTCGCCCCCGGTGCACACCCACATCACGGGCTCAGACATTACCCTGACTTGCTCGGCCGAGTCCAAACCCCCTGCGACGATCCAGTGGATGTTGGATGGGATGAACCTCAACCACAGCGGGGCACTTCTTGAGCTACCAATGGTTGCAGAGAACCACTCGGGGGACTACCAGTGTCTCCTGCACAACTCTGTCACGTCCAGGTTCAGCAGTGTGAGCTCAATGATCAGGATCATGGGTAAGGTTGGCTCTTCTGTTGCAGGAGAGTGTCTGTTTGTGGCCCGTGAGCTCCCCCGTTCAAGAGCAAATAAATGAATCCATATATGGTATTCTAGATCTAAGGACTGAATGGTGACCCTTCTGGGTTTTGTCTGTCTTTGGACAACATTCAATTGGTACAGGGCCCAGTTTCCCCAAATGGATGGTGTTTCCAGTTTCTGGATGCTCTAGTTTCTGAGCCTGAACGCAATAAACAGCAGAAAAAGAGTAGCTGCTCATCTGTCTGTTTGTGCCCTGTGATTGACTGATGAACAATCCAGGTGTGCCTTTGACCCAGTTAACTGGGTTAGGTTCCAGTCATTGCCGTTTTTTTGGGACTGAATAGAACAAGCGTTCGAAAATAGACATTATGTGTCAGAGTTTCCGAGTGACCTTGCATGCAATAAGCGGCACAAAATGGCTGTCCGGTTTTTGGTTTATATTTTTCCCATGATGGCAACCAATCCAGGAGGAGTTTGCCTTCCACCTACAGTCAGTTAGGATGACCTTGAACAAAATAAGTAGAAAATGGATGTCTCGATGGCTGATAGTCATGTTCTGTGAATGACTGGGAATCTAGAGGAGGTTTCAGCTACTACCTGTCACCGGTGGCCGGATAAACTTCAGAAAATAAGTGGATGGAGAAATGGAAGGTTGCTGTCCTTACAATTGACAGGCATTCAATCCAGGGAGTAGGCGGTCTCAACAGGACAAGCAGAAGAAAATGGATGTTATATTATTTATTGTCCTTTCAGATTGACAGTAGTGCTCACACATCACACCACACTTGAAGTGGTGCTTTCACAAACAACGACGAGGCGGTTTCATGCAGGCTCAAGTGCTGGAATGTTTTTGGGCTAAGAAGTTAATCTCACACCATTTCAGACAGAAACTAACATCAAATCTCCTTGTAATGATGTTTTACCCTACACATGAATCGGTCCCACAGCGCCAATAACGGCCGTCGCGGTGAACCACACGGGTGGAGTGGCGGTGGCCGAGGTGGCCTTCACCCTCAACTGTCACGTGACCGGAGAGGCAGAAGTCATCTATTGGATAAAGAATGGCAACCTGGTGTCCGCTGACAATACCACCATCTTTGATGTGGAGAACCGGACGCTGACTCTGAACCCGGTCCAGCTCTCCGATGCTGGCCAGTACACGTGTCATGCTTTCAATGCAGTGAGCAACATGACCAGCAGTCCCTATACTCTGGAAGTCTTCTGTAAGTCCAAAACATGCGGTCCACTGATTCAAGTAGAAAGTAATCTTTGTGTTGATTTTTTTTTTTTTAAAGACGGCCCACAGACGCCAGTGATTACAGGACCCTCCATGGCCCTGACTGGAAACCAGGTTCTCCTCAATTGTTCCAGCAGCTCGCATCCTCCAAGCGTGTACAGCTGGCACTTCAACGAAACCAAGGTGGCTGACACCTCCGAATACCTGACCGGCCCGCTGGCGCTCAACATGAGCGAGACATACACTTGCACAGCCTTCAACAATGTCACCGGGAAAAACAGCACCGCGTATCACACGCTCACTGTTTTGGGTAAGTGGAGTGACTCATTATATAATTTCCTCAAATGGCTTCCGACAGAAACTGCAATATTCTATGCTTACATTTTGTCACCTCCTGTCCAATGTATGGGGCAATGTTTATGCTCCATGTCTTCCCTGGCTTCAACCTTTCCACAGCTCCGGTGCACATGGCCTCGGTAATGGCGGGGGGTGCAAACCCAATCCTGAACCACACGTTCAACCTCACCTGCGAGACCGTAGGAAGCGTGAAGTCTATCACCTGGACGAAAGACGGAGCCCCGCTGTACACGGATGGCAACACGAGCCTCTCCTGGAACAACAGCACCCTCACCTTTGAGCCTGTGTTGTTGTCCCACAACGGCAATTACACGTGCAATGCTTCTAACCCTCTCAGCAGCTTCACCACTGAAAATTATACCCTCAACGTCATATGTGAGAATTTTTACATGAGATGACACGACCACCAGTGTATCTGTGCTGTGACAAACGAGAATACAAATTTGATGTTTTAGATGGACCCGGAATGCCTAATGTCACGTCGCCCAACGTGACGCTGGAAGGAAGCAACGTCACACTCAGCTGCAGCGCCTCATCGTACCCGCTCAGTCAGTACACGTGGTCCTTCAATGGGACGAATGTGGCCAACACCTCTATGTACGAGACAACTGCTCTCAGCACCAACATGAGCGGGACGTATACCTGCACGGCCCGCAACACTGTCACTGGCTACAACACCTCGGCCCATACTGTGCTAACCGTTCTCGGTGAGACCTTGTGAACATTTTCCACCAAGAACCAGCACAGCGACAATCAGAGTTGCAACAGATGTTAAAACTAACTACCGTGACAAATATTCATTTTATACCATACATAGCCCTGAAAACAACCAGCAAATAACCCGTGTTATTTTTTTCAGAGCACATCAAATATGTCCACATAAATGTGTCCGTGCATCCTCCCGTGGAAGGGTACGCTTACATGTTGATGTGCAACGTGTCCGGGCCCGCTGACCATGTGTTGTGGCAAAAGAACGGAGAGCCGCTGATCACCGACGCCAGGATCACCATGTCCTCCGATAACCAGACAGTCACGTTCAACGAGCTGCACCGTAATGATTCCGGACAGTACCATTGTTGGGCTTTCAATCCGGTTCAACACATGCTAAGCCCTCCTCACTTGCTTCTTGTCAACTGTGAGTATGACGTAGACGTCAAACGGTGACATCGGTTCCAAATCAACTTCATGCTTTATTGCTGCAGTTGGACCGGAGACGCCGATGGTTTACGGTCCACCCGTGGCCGTGGAGGGACAGTCGGTAAACTTCAGCTGCTCGGCAGTGTCGTTGCCCGATAGTCACTTCAGCTGGTGGCACAACATCACCTTGGTCGCGAACAGCTCCATGTTTGTGACACCTCCTCTGACGCTTAACATGACTGGACAATACACCTGCATGGCCCGCAATCCCGTGTCAGGAAAGAACGTCACCAGAACCCTGATGCTCCACGTTATTGGTAAGAATCCACAACAGTGCCTAAACGTTGCCTAAATGTTCTGGTTTATAACATCAGTTACAATTTACAGTTAGATTATTTTTTATGCGTGAGGTCAGAGCATGGCAGCAAAACACAAAACGAACTAAGGGCTAGAAGGATGGAGCCAACAGGCAGTTCAGAGAGCAAAATATTTGTAACTAGTTGATCTTTGACAAAAGGAGAATTTCAACTTCGAGCATGTTGTCATTTTCAGAGGACATCAAGTCAGTGAAGGTGCAGAACGACACGATTCCCATCGACGGCGACAACTTCACGTTGACGTGCGTAGTGGACGGGCCGTACACGTCCATCCAGTGGAGGAAAAACGGCACAGAGCTGGCGGCAAACTGGTCTGCTACCAACCACTCCCAATACCACATGGAAGAAAACAAGCTTCACTTCACACCCTTGACACGCTACGAGGACGGCACGTACGAGTGTATCGCCAGCAATCTGGTCGGGTCTCACAAAAGCCCCGCGTACGAGCTCCTGGTCAACTGTGAGTACTGAACAAATTGAAGTTTTTGCTTACTGACGGCCGGAATAGGCCTCAGCTCAAACCCCGACCAGAATCAGGACAAACGTTATTAAATGGATAAATGTAAACCATATTGTGATTGGCACCTTACAAAAAAAGAAATCTCTGGCTTGCTTGACCGCTCGTTCCACTTGCAGATGGCCCCCTCAGCGTGACTATTTTGGGTCCAGAGTTGTCCAAAGAACTCTTCACCGTTACCATCAAGTGCGTGGCAGATTCGCGGCCAGAAAGCGAGTACGAGTGGTTCCTAAATGACATCCCCTCATCGGCCGTTGCCTCGAGCAGCGTCATCCAAATTCCATTGCTGGAGTCCAACTACACGTGCAAGGCGACCAACCCCGTCACCAACATCAGCATGTCGCGCAGCAAGTTAATCACCCCTTTTGGTGAGTACGACTCTCCTTCAACGACATTCCATCATGGGCAGAAAATGAGAAATTCCCTTCATTTCTCTGAAATGTCATTTTTTCTCCAGGTTCTGCTTCTGCCCTCCAGTCCATATCGCACAAATATCTGGTGATCATAAGTGCTTTGATCGTGTCTGTCCAGGCTCTCTTCCACTGAGTAGTGCCAAATCATTTGCAGCATTCCGTCATTGGTCAGCTCGGAAAGGCGGCGGAGACATCATCTGTTATTCTTCATTTTCGTTTTTGACGGCAGCACTTTGTGATTATTGCTGTCACTGCACTGGAACGTGCTTATCCTACTTTCAAAGTGGTACCATTGCCAACAATCAACTCTTGCACTTTTGGCCAAAGTCGTGTGAGATCAAACCATATGATGTGTGTTTAGACTTTATCAGGCGTTGACTTGTAGTATTTTTTGTGAAATCAATAAAACTTGGAAGACTGGTTGATCCCCGGGCCGTATTGTTTTGTCCGTTTAATTTGGGGATATATACATCCAAATCTGGTGAACGGCACGGGACCCACGTCAGTATGTACCAGCACTTCTCTGAAGTGGAGGACATAGCAGAAGACCGGACAGTAAATATACACAAAATTCACACCCACCAAGAGAATGCTGTTGTCTTTCTTTAATTTGTCTTCTCAGCTTACACTGCTCGCAAATTGAAGCAATGGAATTTTCCTGAAGGCCAAATTGGAGCGGCGCCTCCCGACACAAGACTTGCACAACAAACACATTTGTGGCGTTTGTTGTTTTCAACTACAGTACAACAGCAAAAAGTGCTTAAGGACATGGATAAAGTCTGAGGAGGAGCGTCATCACGGGACAAAAACAGGAGTGGGAGCTTCATCTGGGCATTAGTCTCCTTCTCCAGCATTTCACATTTATTTCATAATTATTATTTCACTATTTTCATTTCAAGTGTTTTGGTCCCATTACCTGTAACAGTGATTGACAACCACGTCACCCACCGATGCGTTGTCATCGATATTATTTGTCATTCTTGCTAAGCTAGCGGGTATGAGGGACCAGTGCGAGTCGTCTATACGTGCGCATGTGTGTATGTGTTACTCAGTTCTCGGCAGACCTGTCTAGCATGGACTTGAGGTGGGTTTGCAGCGGCTCACACACAGCCTGGTAGGCCTGCGGACTGAGGTGAAGGTAATCGTACATGTCCTGGTGGGAGATGCTGCCGTTGGAGTGCACGAAGCCCGGGTCCACGTTCAGGAAGGAGGCGTGAGCGAGGCCGGCGACGGCTGCCCGCACCAACCGGTTGACCTCGGCGTTGCGCTCACGTAGCGGGTTTGGGGACTTACCTCTGGGCAGGAGTCCCTGCATGGAAGAGGGATTTTCAGGTTGAAAGAAAAAAAAAAAGCAGAGGCCGCTATCAGTACTGATACTTAGCGGAGGCGTGACGACTTACCAGCACGAGCGTGTGAGCGTGCGTCAGCTTGTTCTTGACCACTTGGACGATTTCCATGATGCCGCCGCAGATCTGCTCTGCGGTGTGTCCGTGGTTTTGAGTCCCCACCCACAAAACAACGATCTGGTGTGACAGAAGCGACGGGATGACGTCACAGTGTCCATGCACCGAAAACTAATGATGTCCACAATACCTTTGGGCTGATGTGGTCCAGTTCACCGTTGGTCAGTCTCCAGAGCACGTGTTGTGTGGCATCACTGCCAACTCCAAAATTGAGGGCGTGGAGTGGCGAGAAGAGTTGTCGCCACACCTGCAAAACATATCTGGCTTGCACATGAACATAAATTTAGAAGGGTGGACACAAAGGATGGTTTCTTACACCAAATTGATGCATGTGCTGCACCAGAAAGTCACCAACGAAGAGGAC
Organism: Syngnathus typhle; assembly: GCF_033458585.1. Lineage (NCBI taxonomy): Eukaryota > Metazoa > Chordata > Actinopteri > Syngnathiformes > Syngnathidae > Syngnathus > Syngnathus typhle. Next base: position 13,011,362 of record NC_083747.1, on the reverse strand, counting down.
GTCGGGTTCTTTGTCTTTGCTGTCGGACAGGAAGCGGTTGTGCTGCACATGGGCAGAAGAACTATTAATACAGGAAGTGCCATAACGAAGGGTTTTTATGTTATTTATGTGATGCCGCCACAGTGGGGCTTCGGCTGGATCAGCCCTTTCTGCCAATAGAGGGTGCTGCTCGACTTTAACAGTCATAAGTAGTTTAATGCACTAAAATGTGGCTAGACTGGATGAAAACTGGTAATGAGTGGATTTACAGCGCCGGCGAAGTTCAGAGGCAGACATTTTGAGTGGACCTATTTTTGTGGTGTAGTCCTTCAACTACTAGCCCTGGGTCAATTATTAGCAGATGGGGGAGAGGTTTTGAAAATGTATGTAAATTGCATGTAATTTGGCCGTCTGCCTGCAATTTCGTGACTGTGTTTTGTGTGTGTGTGTGTGTGTGGGGGGGGGGGGGGGGGTACGCTCATTTAAATTACGTTATGAACACACCATCGACATCCATCGTCCGTCTCCCTGGGTGTCCAAACAGGCGGTGGGTGTGGCGGCCGGGTTCTTCTCGTCGGCGCTCATAGTCGGCCCCGATCAGCGTTAAAAAGCCGCCACGTATGACTTTGGCTCTTGCTGTTTCAACGGCCCAACCCGAAAGAAAAAAAGAAAACAAACAGTCTAGACAATACGGCTAACCGGGCGGTCGTTTCAGACGCCAATGAAATTAGCACCGGCGGCTAGCTTGTGAGCTTTTTTTTGTTTTTTATTCAACTTACTTACGTTTACCTTAGTCGTTGAAATAATTGTGCGCCAGGCTATATGATAGATCAAACCAGTGAGAATTTACGTGAACGTTGAAATGGATAATTAAATAGTGCAAATTCGTGTCATCATCTCCCCAAATCCGTTTCAGGAAGTGAGGTTCACGCTGATGGCCCGTACCACTGCAATCCTGTGGGGATAACTGTGCATTGTTTCAAAACATTTCATTCCCTTAGCGGTGTTTTACAATCACGATTCACCATTGGAGAAAAATATTACATACGTAAATACTGGGCTTCATAAAAGTTAAATGGGGAAATGGGAGAAAAAAAATCTGCTACGTTGTGGGACTCCTTTAGGAATGTGTCAATGGTCCGGTCGAGTGACGTTTGAGAGCGCCACCACTGCGCATGCCTAGCGCATATACGCGTCGCATTTAGGGGGACGGTTAAAACTTTAAAATTAGCTGTGATGTCGGCAGTTGTTTTTGAATTAATTTAATTGTAAGGTTCATTCGTCGGGTTTGCTGTTAATTCCGCCTCACGCGGCTTAAATAGTTTGTAGTTAATTAGGGCGGAGTACAGGAACACCATTCAGGTGCGTCTTCCGTTTAAATTGCAGCTGCAATCACCTGCATACGGCTAACGGGCGCGATCGATTGTACCGTTCACCATCACTGCACGTTTTATAAAATAAAAAAATGGATTGATTTTGCAGGTGTAGTGGGCTCTTTGATCCTGACCAGTCAGTCTCCTGTTTTGGCTCTGCAGACGTCCGTTAGATGGCGCCCTCGCCAGTTTGTGAGTAAAGTGAACTTTTGATCGAATATCTGCAACGCGGCCACGTTAGCTTAACTTGCACGCGTTTAGTGTTCAGTTTTGGATAGAATTGAAATAATTGTAGACTGCCAAACTGCTGCTTGTTCTGCAGCAAGTGAGTTGACTGCCACCAGACAGCACTTGTATAACATCTGTATCTTAAAATAGGGTGATATGAGTATACTGCCAGTATGGCAGGTTTTTTTTCCCAGAAATATTTTATTTTCAAACGTGTTTAATTTTGTTTTTTCTCTCAAGTCAAGATGAGCCACTTGGCAGAGAGACAATCCGTGGGGGCCTCTAAATGCCCAGCAGACGTGAGCAAGCACAAAGTGAAACGCCTGAAGTCACGTAAGGAGCGCAGTCAGGTGAGAGGCACAAAGGACGCCTGCAAGCTCAAAGCGCGCAGCTGCCACCCTCATGGCAACCTGGATATCGGGCACCCATACGGCTGCTGCCGGCACAGCTGTTGCCGGCACGGCTGCAGGAGGGACGACGCATCGACCCCGCCGCCGGCGCCCTGTGAAGCGCTGGCTCCCACGCAAGAAGCCAGTGTCATCACGGAGGCCCGCCTCACCGGCCGCCGTGGGCTCTTCAACTGCAAGGTCAAGTCTATCGACATCGAGCAGCTGTTACTGGGGAAGAGGGAGGCCAGGGTCAAGGAGACAAAGGCAAAGGCGACATCCTCGCACGTCATGACTGCTGCAAGTGGTCTCGATGAGGAAGCCGGAGCAACTGAGGAAGCACGTGACAACAACAGCCCGGCGTCAGATGTGACGCCGGACCAAAGAGAACAACAACATCCAGCAAAAAACGATTTGCGCCAGGGGCTGCCATCCTCTGCTGAATGCACGCCGCAGAGAAAGAACCCCCCTGACCCGCGCCCACCCTCTAGCCCGATTCGCTGTCGGCCCGTCGTCGTGGAAACCAAGGGGGACACGCATGCCCAAAGAGAGGACACTGGCTGTAAGTCTGTCGCTGTGGTGGCACGGCACCTGTGCGAAGCCTTGCGCCTCCCCTTAATGAGGAAGAGGGATCTGGTGGCGGAGAGCAGGGAGGTGCTGGTGCGGGCTCTGCGAGCGGCGCACGGCCAGCGCTTGCAGCAGAACCTCCTCCGCATACACTCAACCACCGACCTCCACCATCATCCCAGGACAGAAGTCCAATATCCCACACGGAAAGACTGGGATGGTCGCTTGATGCCAGGTAAGTGTTGCCACAAGCGCCAGAGAGCCCAGAATCATCCATGAGAACATCCAACTAAAATATGCCGCACTCGTATCCGTCATACTTTAACCCTCTTTAATTTATGGCCTTTAATTTGATAAACAGCTATGGATTTTTGTTTTGTTATTAGACACGTTCCCAGCACCATTTCAAGTCCACTCTGCTGATTACTTCTACTTCGGCAGCAAGGATGCTTCCGCTTTGGAAAACACAAGGAAGGGAAGGCAGCACGTTCCCTGGGATCTCAGGAGCTCGCCACAGCAGCACTTCAGCCAGGTATGACTGTCTGTATTTTATTTTTCTTGTAGCAAAGCCTTTAGCCGCTTGCACCTTACTTTGTCTTCTGAGAAGACCGACGCCTGGCAAAGCAGCCCCATGAACACCTCGGCAGGCTTCTTGGAGGATATCTTCAGGCCTCACGTCTTGCCGGAGGAGTTCAGCATGGATTTTGGCTCCTCCTCGACAGAGATTCATCACTTGTTTGGCCCATCTCCTCCCTGTCGAGCGGAACCGGCGACACACGGCTTTGCCAAAACGGACTACACTGTGGGTCCATTTGAGGACTGTTTTGCGCGGAGGAGGTTGAGTCGATCGCAGGCGAGCAGCACGCAACTTGGCGCCCGCCAGGAGCTTGCAGCCCGATATTCACCTGAGAGCTTTCCCCTCGAGCGGGAAACCTTTGAAAGTCAACAGTACTTCCCAAGCCCCATTTTGTGCTCACAACCTTTAACTTCCATCCACGATCACCGTTACCAGCCATCTTACAGTCCTCCATCTTTATTTGCATCCTTGTCAAGTCCGAAGCCCTTGTCCTTTTACCACAGGAAATTGTACTAACTATTGTATTAACCCAAAAAGGTAACGTATTCTTAGCAATAATATGCTCTGTCTTGCCCCCACAAGTTCAAATACTTTATTCTGATGGGTTGTCATTTTTTGAAAAATAATTAAGCAGATTCAAACCTTGATTTTCATCTGGCACATACGACAGAATAATCTTTCTACCATCAATTCTCTTTGAACTCACTTTCTGTTCACGTCTCGTATGCTTTTTTTGTTCTCTCATAAACAGTCAGACAAAGAAGAGTGAAAGTGGATAATCCAAAATGATCACAATGAACCTCGAAAATGTGGAATGCCAATCCAAATTGCAAAAAACAGACCAAGCAATGCATCCTTTCTCAAAAGCTCATTAGTCGAGGCGCTTGTGTCTCAAAGCAGGAGACGTGATACATTTTATTTCACAATTTCCAATGCGTCCTCTGTGTTTTAATACCACGCGTGTGACATTTGTTCACCAAAATAGCCAATTAGATCAAGAATTACATTTTCTTTTTTTTTCTCATTTGTAATTCCACTTCAACTTTTGCAGATTAAATGACCTGGATGACTAACAAGCTAATTAGTCGCACAATTATTTTAATAAGTGTAATAGTTTCCATCTGCTATGAGAGTCTGAGTGTCAGAATCTCCCAAATCCTCCGGAGCCGCCCGAGTTTCGTCACGGTCTTCCATCTCCAGTTTGCTCCCAGCCTTTACTGCACGACGCAACTGATTCCAGAAGAGCTCCTGGGCCTGCACGGGGTTGACGCAGTCTGAGGAAGGCCACTGCAGATACGTCTTTTTGAGCATGACCTTCCGCATGCGGTGGTAAGAGGACATTTGGTGTTCTGAGACGGGCTCCAGAAAGACAAGCAGGAGCACGTCGCGGTGTTCGTCAAAGAGCCGGTAGCTGGCCAGCTGGATCTCCAAGGAGCACCACTCGCTCTGGATAAAATTGCGACTCACCACGCAGATGGTCTTGCGGCTGCTGTACACAGCCGCCACGATGTTGTCCACAATGTCCCGGCCGGGCTCAAAGTCGCGGTGATGCAGGCAAAGTTTCAGAGATGAGCCGGTGCCTTCCAGCTTGGGCAGCAGCTGCTCCATGACCCACACTTCGTCGTTGGAATTGTATGACACAAATGCGTCGTACATGCAATTCTCCTCCTCCTCCTTGAATTTGCGCCACTGCTCGCCAAACCAGGATCGAAAGACGTAGTAGCCGTACTTCATTTTCCAGTAGAGTTTAACGTAAAGCAGCGGGATGACTGTCAAGAGGGTCACGGCGACCGCTGTGCTGAAGAAGAGAAACTCGCCCAGGTCGATGTAGCAGACGTTTGTCTCAAAGTTGTAGAAGTTCTTCTGGCCCTCCTGGCACGGTAGGTTGTAGACGTAGACCACTTGGACCTTTCTGTTGCTCACTGTCCAGTTCTGCAGCTGGGAATTGAGGCAGGTGCAGCTGAGTGGAAGGTTGCGTATGTCCAGGTAGCGCAGACGATGCAGGTCGCTCAGCATGCCCACGTCGAGGCTTTGCATCCCGTTGTGGTTGAGCTGCAACGTCTGCACCTGGCTGAGATTGCCAAACACCTCCCGGGAGAAGTTCTGGATGCCCGCGTTCTCTAAAGTCAACCTGCTCAAGTTGCGAAGGTTCTTGAACATGCCCGGCAGTAGCGGAATGTTCACGTCGCAGCACTTATTTAGCGTGAGGAAACGCAGGCGCTTGAGCTCATCAAAGGCATCAACGGCAATGTAAGAGATTTGATTGTTGGTGAGGTAAAGAGAAGTGAGGTTACCCAGGCCGTGGAAAAACTTGCGTGGCAACAGCTTGAGGCCATAGGGACGCTGGTTGCCCAACTTCAAATCCTCGAGTCTGCTGAGATTCACAAATGGCGATATGACGGTGAGCCGGGAAAAGTGAATAAAGTTGTTCTCCAAATCCAGGACCTTAAGCATGCCCTCAAACACGGGATGCAGGCACATGTCGATCTGGTTCAGGTGGTTTCCGTCCAAGTATAAGTTGGACAAGTTTCGGAGTCCTTCAAGTCCTGCGGGGTGAATCTGGCTGATCTTGTTCCCTCCCAGGTCCAGCGTTGCCAGATTGTTAAGCCGGTAAAAGGTCTTGTTGAAAATGACAGAGATACGATTGTTGCGCAGGTTGAGCGTCTGCAGTGAAGTCAAGTCCTCAAAGGTGTCAATGAAGAGGTCAGTGAGGAGGTTGTTGTCCAGACGCAGTGTCCTGAGCCTGACCAGCCCTTTGAGCGCTTTGTGAGCCAGAAAGGCGATGGTGTTGATGTTTAAATTCAGGGTGACAACGTTTGGCGTGTGATGGAAGGCGTAGGGGGACACAATCAGAATTCGGTTGTAGCGTAGATTCAGCTCCTCCAACTTGTGGAAAGGCCTCACATTCCTGCACGAGTAAAGTCTGGTTAGCTTGTTATTCTCCATGATGATCGTTTTTAAAGATCGATTCTTGCCAAGAAAACGGAGGCAGGTTGAGCTACTTTCCTCGAGGCTCCTGGAGGTTATTTGATTTCGCGATAAATCCAGAGACATTCTGATTGTGGGGCAATGGGATAGCGTGTCATTTGCAAGATCCCATATGCTGTTGTTGCCCAAGCGTAGGTCATTGAGATATTTCATCTTTCGTCTCAGCACCTCGCACAGCTCAAGCAGCAGAGAGCTGTTCTTCACACCTGTGCCAGTGAAGTCCACGTGGCCCGCCTGGATATTACTGATATTTAAAAGCTTGATTACGTCAACCGCGGTGGTGTCCAATTTGAGGTAGTTGGTTCGTTCCAGGTCCACACCGGCAAAATCCTCAGCGGTCAGTCTAGAATTGTAGGACAAATCCAAGATCTCCACCCCCGAGAGGAAGGAGCGCTGGCATCCCAACGTGGACAATTTGTTTTCATACAGGTATAACTTGGTGAGGGACCTGGGGAAAGCAATGCGGTTGTGCTCCAGAGACGTGAACTTATTGTGGCAGAGCTTCAGAATCGACAGATTCCCCAAGCGGGACACCGACTCTACAATCTCTGAGAAGTTTGTCAGGAGATTCTGCTGCAGTATTAAAGTGCCAAGCTTGTGCACGGCAAAGAAAATCCCTACCGGGAGCCGCTTGAGTCGATTGCCCCTCAGCAAGAGAAAAGTGAGATTGTGCAAGCTCGCAAAGAGCGAGGGGCTCAACTGAGAGATGTTATTGAAGGACAAGTTGAGAGACCTCAGTTGGTGCAGGTCGCTGAAGGCCAAGGCGTCAATGGTGCTCACATTGTTGCTGTCCAACCGGAGCAGCTGAAGGTCCGTGAAGCGGGTGAAGGCTTTGTCGGGAATGTGCGGGATGGAGTTGCCCCAGATGCTGAGATTGATGACATGTCCCTGCAGGTCATCCATGATGGCGGAGATATTGGTCTCCTTACGTTGGATGCATTTGTAGCCAAGGTTCCTGGCTCCGTCCCTCGTCTCAATGCAATTCTTGAAGGTATACGCCGCCGCCACTGCCAAGACTAGCGCGAGACACGACAGCCAATAGACAAGAGCCGCCATGGCTCAGCGTTCTCCTGGCAATGCACTGAGTCCTTCAAAGGCTAATTTTGGACCTACGTCCAAGTATATCTGAGGGGAGAAAAAGGACAAGACATGAGTGGTATCAAACGCATGCTGCTTTTTGTCACCGATTGGAACATTCCCACCTGCTGAGGTGTGACGCTGATGGTACACTTCCTTATAAATAACAGCCATTTCTCTTTTTATCAACAAGACCGTAGCTGCGCACGCTGTTCTTCTTTCGCTTTGTCTTTCTTTTTTTTTTTAAACATGCAGCATTTAAGAATGAATACTGGCTCATTGTCAGCTGCAGAACAAGCGGCGTTTGTGAAGAAATGCTGGCTTATTAAAAAAATAATAAAAAATAAATCTGTGATGGAAAATTCAATGACTCAAAAACTATTGTATGATTTATAATGAATGTAATTATGAATGATTAAACAATTCTATTAATTGAAAATGACTTCACAACACATATAAACACATTTCTAAAGATCATGATATTTTTATTGGAAGGATACGCCTGACAAAATAAATATTGGATCATCATAAAAATATGTGCAATTGTTTTAATGATGTTTTCCTCACAAATATCTAACAGGCTTGTTGAACACACATCAATCATATGCACCATATGGAATTTGCTCGAGTGAAAGCACAGCGTGTACATAGTGTGAGTGAAGTCATTATTCACTATCAAAAAATGTCCCGGCATGAACGTGACACTTCAGGTGAACAAAAAATTGGAATTCTACAAAAGAAACAACAATTATCTTACACTCGAGATGTTTGCGCTCAAAATGAAGAAATAATTGCAACAAAAGAATACTTCACCTTCCTCGTGAGAAGACAACCTTTTGCACACTCTGCACCAAACACCGCATGAAAAAGCAAATCTAAGTACTATTTGGAAAAGAATGAAACGATTGCAGTATTATGTAGTCTTACCCGATAGCAAAGGAAATGTGTCTTGTCACCTTCTTTCTTTGTCTGAAAGAGGAAGACGAATGACACTGTTGCCCTTTACAATTCCCCGGTACTTTGCTGACGTCAATTAAAGGTTGAACAAATCCAAAAACATTTGAAAATTACACGCAGACACAATTGGGTGATGGAAGGTGTTAGGGTTGACAACTTACTTTGATTGTATGATTATGTTGGGATGTAGACTAGAATCATTTGCTAAAACCTTCCACCTTTCCTTGACTCGTTGAAACTTTCCAAATGATGTGGAAACATTCTTGTTAGTTACCGTTTTTTTCCGTGTATAGTGCGCCCCCATGTATAATACGCACCCAATTTTTATGATTTTTTTTTTTATGAAATTTATTTATTTTTATTTTTTTTTAAGTCCCAATGATCGTCACACACGCAATGGGTCCCATTTTTATAGTCTTTGGTATGGTCTTAACTAGGCTGGATGTAATTTTTTTTGTTGGCGTTGATTTCTCTGGCTGCCCATAAACGGACCACCGCGCTCCGTGCGCGCACGGGAAAGAGGCGTGCGGACGTGAAAAAGGCGGCTCTGTATGGGAGAGACGTTGAAGAGGAATAAAAACACCCTTGGAAACCAAAACTTGGTGATTTCAAGTTTCATTTCGATGGACATTTGTCACGTCTCGTCCCCAGTTTTGCTATGTGTCTAGGTTGCCATAGTTTCTGTTCGCGTCGCCCCTCTCTTCCTGTGTCAACTCAATCGATGTAACGTGTTTTGTATTTAAGTCCTGTCTGCCCCTCGCTCACCGTCGGATCGTTGCATGTGTTACTGTCATGATGTCTGTTTGCTTTCTGTTCCTGTCTTTGGTAATGTCACCCTGTCTTTTTGTTCCACGACTTTGTCGGTCAGTCCTGTTGTTGGTTTTGTTTTCTAAAAAAAAAAAAAAAAAAAAAAAAAAAAAACAATTTTTTTTGTACCCATGTATAATGCGCACCCCAGATTTTAGGACAATAAATTCGTTAAATTTTGCGCACTATACACGGAAAAAAACGGTATCTAAAATGCTCCACTACTATCTCTTTCCACAACCTTGTAAAACAAAGAACTAAGACCCTCTGCACTGATTAACCAGTTTGCAAAGGTGAGCCCCTGTTCACTCTCACCCCCACCCTGCTTTCTCTCAACAAATATTCCCTTGCAAGAGGTGAAAATTAGACTGCTTTTAAGCACCTCTGATGGCTTTCTCCGCTTGCAAGCGTAAAATGGCCAAACTGCCTCAAGTGTGGTTCTTGCATAAAAGGTAGAATGGGCAAAACTCTATCTATAAGGGATTCATTGGAAGGGAGTGATTGCCAAAATAAATAATGAGTCAATATTGAGAAATAATGAGCTTTGCATGACCCGCCCTGCCAATCAAGTAAATCACATGCACCTCACGCCTCATTAACAGCGCCATTTAAACTCCGTCATCCCAGCCAGTCCTAGTCAGTCTGGTGATGCTCCTCGGTTGCTCACTATGCGCTCTCTACCCGACTCCTGTTGCCGACCATGCCCGTTTTCTGACCCTCCCAAGTTCTGTCTGGCACCCGCCCTGACCATTTGCCTGATTACGACTGCTCTCTGACCGCCGCCGCCTGTCCACCCCTTTACCCCCAACCACGATTATCAGCTGCGTCCTGTCTTGCTGTGCGCTTACTTGTTTTCCTCTACAGTAGGTTGGTTCCAGCCATCCGCCAGCCGTCCGCCGGCCAGGCGCGCAGTGGAGTGCAACCCGTAGTGGCGTGACAGTTCCCGTCCACCAGTCGAGCCCCCAGAACGTTGTTGCTCAACCCAGCCAGACCTCCAGCTCGCCACATTCCCCTTCTCTCTTTCCAATAAAGTCTGCGGCGTAACGCACTTGGTTGCCCAGCTCGATCTGTCCGTAAATATAAGATCAGTTTTCAATGTTATGCGGATGACACCCAATTAAATATGCCGTTAGCAATGACAAATCCGTGGAATTGTTGTAATCTTGAGGCATGTCTTGCTGAGATTAAACAATGAATGTCTCTCAATTTCCTACTTCTTAACCCAGATAAAACGAGATGTTGATCATTGGTCCTGCACATTATCAGCACCTATTTAAGGAAACCACTGTCAATCTGAATGTACTATTACCCAAAGTGATACTGTAACCAATCTCGGTGTTATATTTGACTCTCCTTTCAAAACCACATTAAGAATATCACTAGAACTGCATTTTTTCACCTCCGTGCTAAGATTCGTCCAATTCTTTCAACCCGTGATGCGGAAATTATACATGCGTTGATTACTGTTATGTATTGTTCACTTGTCTTCCTAAGTCTTCTATTAAAAGGCTACAGTTGGTACAAAACGCTGCAGTTATCAGCACCTAAGAAGCCCGCCATCACAGGTTTGAATGACTGTAGACCTGTCGCCCTGACATCTGTGGTCATGAGCAGATGGATGTAGTGTTTGTGTGAAGTAATAGAAATGACATGTAAAGGTCATTGCATAAAAGGTTTTTACTTTTAGTAGATACTAAAGCATGGATATTAAAAAAAGCTTTTTGAAAACAAATGCATTTATTAACAGCATTAAAAAAATATTTCACCAATAAACTACTATTGGTGATTCTTATTGAATACGACACTATTATGATGAATAACATTTTCCATCACTTCAGCGCCTGCAGGTCAGATTTATGAAATATGTTTATCTAATGAGGCGAAATCACATCTAACGGCAAACATTCTGACCAAATACATCATCTTGAAGAATCAGTGAAAGAATACATCTAAATCAAGTAATAAAGAAATCAATAGTATTGTTGGTTTCCCTTTTTTGCTAATGCATCATAGTCTGGAGTAAAATTTGTTGTGGTAATTCTTAGGATAGAGCCGAGGTGTCGGTCCGTTAACCTAGATCTGTGACGGGCTTTGTTGACGTTCATGTGGCTGAACGTCTTCTCACACACGTAGGTCGAGCCAAATTGTCCACTCTTTTTTAACATTTGGCATTCAGTGTCCACCTTTCTTTTCTTCAGGCCACTCATTTTAATGGAAGGATTTCAGGGGAAGGTTTGTGGGTGGCATTAGCATAAAACTGCATCTGAAAACTTGACATCAGAGGCTACACTCGAAATTCGGCACTGATAGATGAAATTACTACGTACTACTGAGTACGCACACGCACTTGTGAGTGTGCACCGAGCTTTCTGACACGGCTCCCGGGAGTAAATGCGGGGGCGGGCGCTTCCCCATCTACTGGGGAAACATAGTAATTGCAGGGAAAATGACCCCCAAAAAAATTAATAATACAATTTATGCAGGTGTGGCGGGCCGGATTAAATGGCCCCGTGGGCCGGATGTGGCCCGCGGGCCGTAGTTTGCCCATGTCTGCATTAGCGTGAAACTATCTGAAAACTCAGCGTGCGAATTACGAGAATATTGACGTCACAGCCTACACTCGAAATTCGGCACTGATAGATGAAATTACTACGTACTACTGAATACGCACACGCACTTGTGTGTGTGCACCGAGCTTTCTTACACGGGTCCCAGGAGTAAATGCGCGCGCGGGTGCTTCCCCATCTCCTGGGGAAACATAGTAATTGCAGGGAAAATGACCCCAATTTTTTTTATAGTATATTCAGGTTTGGCGGGCCGGATTAAACGGTCTGGACTAGCCACATAGACTCTGTCCAGAAGAAGGCCCAGAAGAGGCCGTACTTTCTGAGACAGCTCAGGAAGTTCAACCTGCCACAGGAGCTGCTGAAGACCTTCCATACTGCCATCATCCAGTCCATCCTCTGCACCTCCATCACTGTCTGGTTTGGATTGGCCACCAAACAAGACAACCACAGACTGCAACGGACAATCAAGACTGCAGAAAAGATAATCGGAACAAACCTCCCATCTATCCAGGACTTGTACCTGTCCAGGACCAGGAAACGTGCAAGTAACATTTCTACAGACCCTTCTCACCCAGGCTGCAGTCTGTTCGAACTACTCCCCTCCAGACGGCGTTACAGAGCACTGTACGCCAAAACCAGCAGACACAGAGACAGCTTCTTATCCCAGGCTGTCGCTCTGGTGAACTCACACCACTTTTAGAGTCTCAGAGACATTGCTGTGCAATAACATCCTGCTCTCGACGCTTTATCTTTGAATTGTCTACATGATGTGTACTATGTGTCCACTCTGCATCCATTGCAGCCTGGTCATCCTGGAAGAGGGATCCTCCCATCTGTGGTCTCTTCTCAAGGTTTTTCTTTTCCCCTAGTAGGAGTTTTGAGTTTTTCCTTGCCCTCCTGGGAGTATAAGATCAGGGACGTTTGAGAATATTTGTATATATATATATATATATATATATATTTTAGTGGGTAGATCTTTGTGACTTGGTCATTTCAAAAGTAGCTCCCTAGCTGAAAAAGTTTGGGCACCCCTGGTCTAGAGCATTATTGTCAATATCAAGGCCCGGGGGCCAGAAACGGCCCCCTACATTGTTTTATGTGGCCCACAAAGACAAATTTTGCATTGACTTTGTCATTACTACAATTACAAATTGTCTTCAATTTTTAGCAACTTTTTAATTACCATTTAATTTTTTAAACTATTTGAACAGTTTTAACTAGTCTCTGATTTCAAAAATAGTTATTCATCAGTTTGTTGTGTAGCCTATACTGTATGTATAGATGTATGAGATTTCATGTTGTGTCGGTCTGATTGTATTGCATCGGCAAATATTCAGTTTATGTGTGTGTTGCTGTGTGCTTTTGCTAACAGTGACACTATGACGGCTGTACTGCGTTTGTGGTTCGATGGAAATCAGAGCATGCAGTTCAACCGGTGAACCTGGATTGTTCATTTTTGACCAACATAAAATACACAGTCAAGTCGAGACACCTCAACTGTGATAGCCACTCAGAACAGCAGAGCGTCTTTAAAAGTGACTTTGTTCTTATTGTCGCAATATTTATAGAGCTTGTCTAAAACAGTAAACAAAGTCATGTTGATTCTTTTAGATTTTAATCACAATCATTTTCAATAGTTTATTCCTTACACTGTCTAAAACCTTTTTAAAAACTGTCACTTTTATTTAAAAAAAGAAATACAATTTAAAGAATATTTAATATTTATTTTTATTCAATTATTCAACTCTCCATACATACATAGGAATAGGACTTTACGTCTATCGTTGTAATATAACTGATTTTGATATAGAAGCTGGTGTAACACTTAACAGATTTTTGTTGGTGGTGTGCCTCAAGATTTTTTCCAATAAAAAGTTGTGCTGTGAATGAAAAAAGGTTGGGAAACACTGGTCTAGACTAGCATTCTTTTTTTGGAATACCCTACCGATAAATATCAGAGATGCTACCTTTGAAGCATTGAAGACACGATTAAAAACACATTTTTATGCTATGGCCTTAAATTAACTTGTGTTGGCCGATTTGGTTGTAGTTTGTGCTCTCTGTCCCGCCCCCCACCTCCCCGGCTAGGGGTTAGGTGACACCCAAACTGAAAATGGCTTTCTGGATTCCATGTCAACCAATCAGGACAAGGGATCTGAGGCGGATTACCCCCCTCGTAGACACTGCCATGAGGGCACCTTCCTGCAGCTCTTCACTTTAAACATAGACATCTACCGTTTCTTTCCATGTATAATGCGCAAAATTTAACTAATTTATTGTCCTAAAATCTGGGGTGCGCATTATATATGGGTACAAATTATTATTATTATTTTTTTTTTTTTTTTTATCCGGATATCATACGTAGGCCGGCATTACAGAAGCGCTTTCTTCTCTGCTGTTCACTTCAAACACGCTCCATACGAACACAATGCTCTCGTATCAGACGCTTGCTCGATCACCTGCTCGTTTGCTGTCACAATGTACCCTACACAAATCCGAAAAAAAAATTCGCTATTGAGTTTGCTAGCGCATGCGCAGTGATACTGACCGGCAGAATAACATCTGGTTGTTCCCAAAGATGATCTTTTTTCTGAAATAATTTTACGTTTACGGACTTAAGTAGGAGTCAAAATTTGGGTGCGTATTATACATGGGTACAGGCTTTTTTCCAGCATCAACATGCCATTTTTACGGTGCGTATTATACATGGGGGCGCATTATACATGGAAAGAAACGGTACTTCTTTTTCTTGACAAATTTGCTGACATTCCAGTCAATTTAGAATAATTCACAAAATTCGTCAAGTTCAAGTTTTCTGCTGACTATAAAGTCGGATTGAAACGGAAATTGGGCCCCTTCTAGTGGCAATTCAGCCTTTTGCAAGGTTGACGACAAGGCACTCCAAAGGACCCCTGCCAGAGGGCGAAGAGAAATTTTTGCCAGTTTTGTTTGGTGGTGTGTCCTGACATTTTCATCACGAATAATATTTGGCTTGCCTGAACAAAGGTTGGAAAACACAGATTGAGATAACGTAATTGATTTCATCCCAGAATACGAAGCGTATTCTTAAAGCAGTTGAGTTCTGATTAAACAGACAATTCATCATGTTACGTACAAGAAAATAGTTTTTGGTGGTCTTCAAATGAGATTGATTTTATGTTACGGCTTACAGAGTTCGCCCGGATCACACCAGTCTCGAAACACAGAGCCTTGTGAAAGGAAGTGGGAAGCGGATGTGGTAAGATGGCTTGATTTTACACTTCCCCCAAATAGCACCTTATGGTGCGAATGGGGAACAACATATTTAATGGTTGCAGCACAAACTCCTTGCGGGCTATTACTCTTTGGCTCTTTCTCCAGATTCACAGTTTTCCAAATATTTCAATTTTCAACCAAAATTTCCCAATGTGATACAACAGAGTAACATGGTTCCGATTAGAATTTCAAAACATTCAGCATATTCAGTTCACCTTGGGAACAATTTTCTTGGTAAAAATTCTACCCATTGATCAAATATTTTCCAAAGTTACCCACCCTCCCGAAAAATCATTATTCACTTCCAGTGACACACTCAACAAAACATTGCTCCCATTTGAAAGTCAAAACATTGAGCACATTTAATTCACCTTCATCATGATTTTCAACATGCCAAAAATTTCCCCGTGCTACATAAAACTATTTTTTTCCCTTCATTATCTAATATCGTTCAACATCATTCTATCATGTATCCATATTTCTTTTCAGCATTCACATGCCATTTCCCCAGAAATACCAAAAGTCTAGATTACAGGTGTCAAACTCAAGGCCCGGGGGGCCAGATTTCAGTTTCAGTTTATTTAAAGGAACATCAAAGTTTCATGGACTGGCCTGACTCAGTTCAAGAACTGTTTTACAGCAGGTTCCTATAACATTACATACATTTCAATACAATATATACATTATTGTTAATGGGTGCAAGTTTGGTTTGTTATTAGAAAATATGTGTATAGCCGTTTAAATTGCGTAATAGAGGTGGCTGATCTGATTTGAAGGGGTATCTTATTCCAGATCAAAATAGATGTAGGGATAAAAGAGTTTAGACCAAAATTGTTTTTGTATGCTGGGGTTCGGATGAGGTCCTGTGTAACTGAGCGGGTGATGCGGGCCTGTCTTTCATTACGGCCTGGGATGAGTGAATTAACTATAGGTGGGAGAGAATTTGTGTGTAGTTGATAGAAGAGTTTTATTGCCATGAGAATTGTGTAATTCTGGAAGGTTAGTGCATTGGAGCGTGCAAGTGACGTGCAGTGATGGGTCCAGATTGATAGTCTGCCATGTATTTTGTATGCTCTATTGTATAGTCTGGCTATGGGATCCAGAGTTTCTTTTGTGGTGAGAGACCAAATGGGAAGACAGTATGATAAGTTAGACAGTATGATAGAATGTAGATAAATATTTGAGACATTATGGGTGAGATATTTATATGTGTCTGTGACTACTAGAGTTTGATCGGATAGAGTAATGGGGACAGTTATGGAGATGTTTTTCCTAGGGGAGTGGAAATACATTATTTCATTTTTTTTATATTGATCGTCAGATGGTTTACTTTTAGGAGCTGGAGATCAGAAGTAAGTTTGGAGTTTATGGTTTCGATGTTCGAATCTGAGGTGAAAATAACTGTTTCGTCAGCATATAATATGATTTGAGTTTGTTTGCATGTTGGGCATGTCATTGATGTACATAATGAATAATATGCTGCCCTGGGGAACACCAGTGGGAGATGGTAATGGAGTAGATGTGGCCTGACCAATATTAACAAGCTGGATTCTATCCGAGAGGTATGAAGAGAGCATAGTTAGAACTGAGGGGGAGAGATGAAAGGAAGGTTTGTTATGGAGTATTTGGTGATTAACTGTGTCAAAGGCTTTACGGAAATCTATAGACTGATCCTGTGATGTGGCCTTTATTAAGAAAGTGCGTATATATTCTGTGAGTTGTAGCTATGCAGATAGTGTTGAACGAGCTGAGCGGAAGCCAAATTGTGAGTTGTTGAGAAGGTTGTTTGTTTCAAGTTGTTTTGGCAAGATTTTTTCTCAAGGTTTTGATATAGGTGGGAGGATTGCAATGGGACGGTAATTGGACAGGGTTGTTCGGTCGTCTGATTTAAATATGGGGGTAATGTTTGCTTTTTTCCACGCAGTCAGAAATATGGAATGTTTTACGCAGAGATTGATTAAGTGGAGGATTAAGGGTAGGAAGCTACTGGCATGGGTTTTGTAAAAGTCTGTGTTTAATTCATATATGTATTTGGCCTTTGAGTTATTGAGTGAGCTGAGAATACTGGATAGCTCTGAGAGCGTAATCTCAGAAAAGGTTAGCTTGTCTGATGAGGAAGTTATAGGTGTGGGTGGAGACGGAGGATCAAAGTGTTCTGTCAGTTCTTTAATAGAGGTGATGAAGTCATTATTAAATGCATTTGCAATCTGTTCCATATCAGTAGTGAGTGTATTTTGTAAAGATATTTGTATGTTGTTGTTTGTATTTTCATGAGTTTGCCCAGTGATGGATTTTAGTATCTGCCAGAGGATTTTGGGGTTCGTGGCGGCCTGAGTGATTTGCTCCTGGAAGTAGGTGGTTTTAGCCTTACTTATCTCTAAGGTGCATTTATTTCTAAGATGTGTGAGAGCTGTCTTAGTTTCAATGTTTTTCATTGACCTATACAATTTCAGTGCAGTGGTTTTCTGTGCGATTAAATTGACAATATCTGAGTTTATCCATGGTCATTTATTCTGTTGTAGACTGAGTTTTCTGGTAGTAGTGTATTTTTTCTGTATGGCTTCTATACGATTCTGGAAATCTGCTAAGATTTGTTCTGGGTCGGTGAGTGCTAGTTGGTTGCTCCAATCAATATTCTTTATTTTGGTTTCATAGTGTGGTAGCTTAGATCTTGGTATATTTGAAATAGTGCACTGTTGAAGATTTTTCCGAGGTTTAAGGTCTGATGCAGCTACGTGGATGACTCCTGATATGCTATATTTTGCGGGTTGATTAGTGAAGATGAGATCGAGACTAGAGCTGCGAGTGTGACATATTCTAGTTGGTTCTTTTATCAGTTGGTGGAGTCCTAATTTATCTGCCATGCTTTTTAGAGGTTTGGATGATTTGTCTTTGTAGTCTAAGTTCAGTTCGCCAATTAAGATATATTCCTTTGTTTTTATATTTTTTTTATAATATTGAATAGATTTTTAATATAATCTGTGGGGTTTGTGTTTGGCGGCCTGTAACTGGCAATAACTGTGATTGCATGTTGGTTGGTAAAGCTGATGACCAGTTGCATTGTTTCAGTTTCTGTTGTGATTGGGGTTACTGTGTGTGCATATGATTTACCGTAATTTTCCATGTATAATACGCCCCCATGTATAATACGTACCCTAAAAATGGCATGTCGATGCTGGAGAAAAGCCTGCACCCATGTATAATATGCACCCAAATTTTGACTCTTACTTAAGTTCGTAAACGTAAAATTATTTCAGAAAAAAGATCATCTTCGGGAACAACCAGATGTTATTCTGCCGGTCAGTATCACCGCGCATGCGCTAGCAAACTCGATAGCGGAGAAATTTTTCTGATTTGTGTAGGGTACATTGTGACAGCAAACGAGCAGGTGATCGACCAAGCGTCTGATACGAGAGCATTGTCAAGTCAAAGTCAAAGTCAAAGTCTGCTTTATTGTCAATCTCTTCACATGCCAAGACACACAAGAAATCGAAATTACGTTTCCACTATCCCACGGAAAAGTACAAAAGTACAGGACGCTACGCAGAAGGGGAGAGAGAGTTCAGGATTCTAACACCCTGGAGAATGAAGCTGTTGGGGAGTCTGGTGGTGCGGGAGCTGGTATGAGGACTAGCGTGTGGGGGAGCGGGGGGATCTTGGTTAGTCTGAGGTCTGAGGGGAGGTGAACTGTTGTTGTGAGGGAGAGAATGGATCGGACTACCCTCGCGTCACGACTCATGGAGCCAGTCCAGGGATTCCAGAGTGAGCTCCATGGAGAGGGAGAGCAGCCGTGCCCCCGCCTGGTTGAGGTGTAAACCGTCCCTTGCAAAAAGATTGTGCTGTTTCCAGAAGGTTGTGAAGTTATTGGTATAGGGGATCTTGTTGGTGGTGCAATGGGCCTGGAGCCAGATGTGTAGATCACGGATCCGACTGAACTGAGTGTCGGTGAGTCGTGGAGATGGAAAGGGGCCGGAGATAATGAAGGCCTTACCGGTTGCAGAAACGGTGGAGATGAGTGTGCGAAAATGTTGTGTGAAAATCTCTGACTGCTGGAGTTTGATGTCATTGGTCCCGATGTGTATGATGACAGTGGAGATCTGTGGACGGTGAGCTGTCAGTTGGGGGATGCGGGTGTCGATGTCGAGGACCTTGGCTCCGGAGAATGAGTGGGTCTCAGCTTTGGGGAAGGAAACGTGGCGTACCATTGAGCATCCAACCACCAGCACAGAGGGGACGCGGGTATGGGTGGGTGGACAGTTTGGTGCCGGCAGGGCTGCGGTCCATGTCCTGTCAGATTGCTGGTGGCTCTGAGCGTGGTGTGGTGGGAGGGGTCGGGGAAGTGAGTGCTTGAAAAGGGGGTGATGGGGAGGGGGTGGGAGGAAAGGTGCTGGGTAGCGGGGGTTTGGGAGGAGAGCTGGTCTACAGTGAGCTGGCCAGTGGCGTGTTAAGGCGTGTGGCAGAGAGGATGGTGGGTATAGGGAAGGGTGGGGAGGAGAGCTGGTCTACAGTGAGCTGGCCAGTGGCTTGTTAGGGCGTGCGGCAGAGAGGATGGTGGGTAGGGAGGGGTAGGGAGGAGAGCTGGCCTGTATTGAAATGGCCAAGCGTGTGGCTGGAATGGTGGTGGGTAGAAAAGGGTGGGGCGGGGGTTTGGGCATCGCCGTATCTGCCTAGGAGGTGGGTTGTGGATGGTGGGTGCTCTGCTGGTTTTCCTGCCGTTTGCGGGCCAGGTGTTGGGGAAGGCTAGGGGGGGCGGGGTTGGCGAGGGTGATGGAGGGTCGATGAGGGGGAAGGGAGAGTACTATTGGTGCTTCCTGGGGGGCTGTGGCAGGAGGCGTGGAGGGGGGGGCGAGGAGGGAGGGGGGGCGAGGAGGGCCGGTGGGGGGTTGAGGCGGATGGAAAGGGGGGAAAGGTGCCTGAAACAGCCCACAGCGACCAGTCTGTTCCAATAACTTCTCCCAGTTTGTGGGGGGAGAGGACCGCTCGGGGTTGGGGGTGTAGTGAAAGGCTATTGGTGGTTTGAGGGTGCAGGAGAAGGAGCTTCTTGGCTTCCTGGCCCTGGGTGAGTGGAGACGAGCATCCTTCTCAGCCAGGAGCCTGAACAGGAGCCTGAAACGGTTTGGGTGTGTGGGGATGTCACCTGAGGGTGAGGTGCTGATGCGTGAGTCCCATCCCCTCCTCTTGCGGTTGATGTGTGGTTCTATCCAGAGCTCGGAGTGGCGATGGGCTGTAGAGCAAGGGCTTTGCGGTGGCTCCTCCACTGCAGCAGCATTGCAGGCTTGTCGCACCAGGAGCAGGGTGTCAGCTTGGGTTGGATCTTGGAGGAGGTTGGAGGTCAGGAGGGAAAATTGCTTCTGTAGGTTGAGGAATCCATGGGACAGCTCGGCCAGCGTGAGGTGGTCCGGGGGTGATGTCCTGACAGACATGCTAGTGTTAGCATGCACACAAGACCTCTAGAAAGAGGCCTCAGCCGAGGCCCAAAGATTGGGCCTCTTGAGTTGAATTAGCTTGCCGGTAATCACAGCTGGGCTGAAGTAGCATGGTGGTAGCTGTGCCTCTGTAGTCCAGTGGTGGCAACTGTGGGCTGCAGCAGCCTGGTGGCTTATGCAGTCTGGGGGTAGGTACTGTAGGCTAGAGCGGCCTGGTGGTCGCTGGGCATCTGTAGTCCGGAGGTAACGACTGTAGTCTACCGTACCCTGGTGGTAGCTGGGCCTCTGCAGTCTGTAGTCTGGTGGTAGCTACTGCAGGCTTCAGTAGCCTGGTGGTAGCTATAGGCTGTAGTAGCCTGATGGTAGCTTGGCCCCTTTAGTCTGATGGTAACGACTGTAGGCTGCAGCAGCCGGATGGTAGGTGGGCTGCTGTAGCCTGGTGGCAGGCTGCAGCAGTCTGGTGGCACTTGGGCTGCTGTGTAGGTTGATGGTGGCTAGCACGGCTAACAGGTAGCAAGGCTAGCAAAGCTGGCTAGTGCTAGCAAGCCTGCTAGCATACCAGCGCACATGCTCCAAAAAACATACAAATAGTCCACAGAAAAAACAAAATTGTTTTTCTGACTAACCTGTACAATGGTGGTACACTTGCATTCGATAAATGGTTAGAAAGTTCTAAAAAAAAACTAAAATCACTCTAAAATTGCAGGCAAGACTAGGAGCAAACAGTACCGGCAGCCATCTTGCGCCGGACGCATTATTATTATACGCTATTATTTGACCCGCCACATCTTTTTATGTGGCCTGCAAAGACAAATTGTGCATCAAATTCGTGTATCATTACTAAAATTGCAAATTGTCTTCACTTTTAGTAATATATATGTATTTTTTAAATATTTGACCAGTTTTTACTCGTCTGATTTGAAAACGAGTTATTTGTCAATTTGCTTTGAAGATTTTAAATATAAGGTGCTCATACATCTATTTGGGTTGACAGTCATAATGACCCTCCGAAAGAAGCTATGACTACAATGCGACCTGCGAAAAAAAATAGTTTGACACCACTGGTTTAAATCTAAGGTTAGGGTTTCAAAGTAGGGTTTGATACTAGAGTTAGGGTTTCAAAGTAGGGTTCAAAGGTAGGGTGAGGGTTTCAAACATGGGTTTAAAGCTATGGTTAGGATTTCAAACTTGGGTTTCAAACTAGGCTTAGGGTTTCAAAGCAGGGTTTTATACTAGTGTTAGGGTTTCGAAGTAGGGTTAACGGATAAGCAGATACGGCCTGCCAATTCATTTTGTGTGGCCCGCGAAGACAAATTGTGCATCAAATTCGTGTCATTACTAAAATTGTCTTCACTTTTATTGTCTTTTTATTTTTTTATTTCTACTCGTCTGATTTGAAAACGAGTTATTTGTCAGTTTGTTTTGTAGCTTTTACTGTATATAATATGAGGTGCTCATACATTGATTTGGGTTGACAGTCATAATGGCCCACCGAAAGAAGCTATGACTACAATGCGGCCCGCGAAAAAAACAAGTTTGACACCCCTGGTCTAGATGATAATAATTCACTTTTGGGCTCTGTAATGTCAGGCCTACTCTAGCCTACAATACTTACTATATAACAAAAAAAAAGCCAATTTTGAGGTCTAGTCTCAGTTCAGTCCTTCCACTATTTGCAGGCTTTACTGCGTTTATGGTTTTTAAACAAACATGAGAAACATTCAACGTGGCTAAAAGTTAACAACTTGAGGCCGTTGACCTTGACTTTTCAGTAGCATAAAAATGTTTGCAGTCACCTGGCCAATCGTACTTCAGTGCGGTACTTGTGGCGAATGCTGGTCCTCAAAGCCATCGAGGAGCCAGGAAGGAAGGCCAGGCAGCAGCTCTTCCCATGATCCTGGGCCACCTTGCCTTCCAGGATGCACGCCAAGAAGGTCCCACACAGACCTGTGAGCCAAACACACTGTAAGAGCCCAATAGCGGCCGGCGGATACCACTAGGCGCTCTCAACGCGTACAGATGCCGCAGTCATCGCAGCAGTCCAGCGTGTTAGAGCTCCAGTGGGACACGGCGCACTGGTGGATGCTCACTTGAGGCTGGGAGCTGATCACGCTGGGCTGGAAAGTCTCGGCTGCCGCAAGTGGAGAAGGGAAACGTTGGCCATTGCGCCTGCACGGGCTCTTATAGTTGACCCGCCTGGAGTGTTTGAATTGAGAGCGTAGGGCACCATTCAAAAGGGTGCAGCCAACGTGATACATTTTTTATTTTATTTTCTTATCAGCTGGCAGTAATTGAAGAGCGGGGAGGAATGAAAATGGAGCAAACGTGCCGTGTACATACCATCTCAGGAGCGTGACACAAGAACTAATTGTTAATGGTGAATGTGTTTCTATTTGCGCAGTAAGTTTTATTCTCGCCATCCGAATGAACAAATCATCCATTCATGCACTTGTCCTCAGCTGGGTCGCACCCGAGCTGGAGCCGAGCCCTGCTGACTTGTAATTTTCTTTTTGAGCATTTCACTGCATAAATGTAGAAATTTAAAAAGGGAACCGTGTCAATTTCACTCTGAAACCCCTGCACGGCAACAGAGGAAGTGAAAATGTTTTGCCATCATTGGGTTTAACTGGAAAAAAGACAACGTGGCTGTCTCCCGTGCTTCTCCACACCGGTGGGGTGTGGCACCGAACGAATAATGAGGGCCACACCACACAAAAACAAAAAAGACACCACAGCCACCACTGCCTCAGAAATTGACAAAGCAGGCCCTAAATACAAGAGCAGGAGTGGCTGGCGGGAGTTGATTGGTTGACAGGGGCAGGGCCGACAAGAAGCGCTGGAAGCAAACAACAAAAGAGCAAGAAGACAATACATCTCACTGTGTATTAAAAGGGACACAATATAGCTAACAACTACTTAGTTACTTACAAGAGTATCATTGTTACAGTGTAATGCGCTATCAAGCTGCGCCGGGTTCCAAACCAGAGCAGAAGTAAAAGCAACATCTGCACTATTGCGCGAGCAAAAAGTTTACCAGAAGACCCTCAGTCGAGACAAACATAACCACAAGATGATCCAGTTCCTCACACTTTAAGCCAATGAGATGTTGGCAAACATAAAGTGGTCAGGAAAAGTAATGACGGTTATTTGTTCTTGTTAGTTGAGAAAATGCAATTGAAGTTGTTTTGATAGGTCATGGTCAATAATTGGACGTTTGAATGATCACGTCACCACAATGGATTTGAAATACAACACACCAGATGTTGCAGAAGACAATCGTTAGTAGGTTTCACAAAAATATGCCCATTTAGGGGTTGCAATGGAGCGAGAAATTACTCTACTCTTCCAGCTGTTCCACTCCTCTCTTGGCTTCTCTGTGCAGCAATTATATTTGCATTCTTTGTGGAGGATAAAGAATAAATGCCTGTCAGTATTCTTATGTGGTCTGTCTACACGGTTCAGTATGATTTGCGTCCAGATATACGTTCTTTAAAGGGTAAGCGCCGCATAGAAGCTAAGAGCTAGCACGCGTGCCTATACGGCGTTTCCCATTGTGTGTTAGCATTCAGCTAGCAGAGGCTATTTGCGTGAATCTCGTTGGTTTACTTACGTTGATACCTTGCTGCCTCTTTGTCATTGTCCATTTCTGCACTTCCTCATGCAATCCATCTGCCAAAGCACTGCTCATGGTGGACTGACTTAAGTCACCTTTGAAACTCGTCAATTGGACCGCTTGTATCTCAAGGTGCCGTTGTATTGTACAAGTTTAGAAATATTTTCATTCAATTCAAGTGTAAAGGTAAAATGTCAGTCAAATATATAGTACATATATTATGTTGAGGGTAACAAAAAAGCTAAAGATGTTTCAAAGTCAAAGTCTCCTTTATTGTCAATTTTTTCACATACCAAGACACACAAAGAAATTGAAATAACGTTCCCACTATCCCACGGTGACAAGACATAGTACACAATATATACATACAAGCAAACAACACAAAAAAATAAAAACAAGAAGGCACAAACGATGAATAAATAAGAGTGATGAATAAATAATAAATAAACAAATAACACAATAAACAAGAGGAGCAAAAATGGAGCAAGTGTGCATACAGCAGACAATCAGAATATAGCGCAAAAGTACAGGACGCTACGCAGAAGGGGGGGAGAGAGTTCAGGATCCTAACAGCCTGGAGAATGAAACTGTTGGTGAGTCTGGTGGTGCGGGAGCGCAGGCTCCTCTACCTCTTCCCAGAGGGCAGAAGATCAAACAAAGAGTGAGCGGGGTGACTCACATTACTCACAATCGTGGTCGCCTTGCGGGTGAGATGGGAGGTTTAAATGTCCTTCAGGGAGGGGAGTGAAGCACCAATAATCTTACCAGCGGTGTTCACTATGCGCTGCAGGGCCTTTATGTCACGTAAAAGTGTGATTGTAATATAGTATTTTGTATACTTTGTAGAAAGATCAAACGGAACTTCATCATTTTGGTGTTGGTTAGCAAGTGACGGCTGTCAACTGATCACTCCCCTCTTTGCTTTCTTGTGCATTTCTATTTTCTGAATTGTGTTTACATCCTATCGTCTTCACAGGTCTTCAACCTCGTCTTCCTGTTGGTGTGCATTGACAATTGTTTCATTTCATAGGATTCTTTTTTTAGGCTTTCTGATGATACCTAGTGAATACTGAATAGGGATGATGCTGTTGCAGAAGATTTTTCCACGGCATCCACATCAGTCACGCTCTGTCTGCCTGCTTGAAAACATTTTTTATTTTACATGTCTGCAGAACTCTTTTTTTTTGCCCAAGCATGTCACAATTTCCTCCAAGGCAAAAATAAGACTCAAGCTAAGTTTGCATCTGTCCTAAAGCGTGTGAGGATTCGGTTCCCAAAATTGTGACTTCTCCTTTTTTTTCTCATCCATCCAGTTTTGACTGCAAAAAATGCTTTGCTTGAACCACTTAGCAGTGTGCAGGTCAACGTGCCGCCTCGGCATCTGCAGCAAACATGGATGATTACGAAGTAACCACCGAGGACTACTGGGTGAGTGGCGCGCTTTTGTTTCCAAAGCTTTTCCAGTAACAAAAATCCATGCTTGCATTATGGGTGGAAGAAAAATGCTTCTGTTGTTTCTTGCTATTGGATTGATAGAAAAGCAAAACTCTTATTGCACTAGGGGAAAGCAAAAAATGGAAAGCAACCTCACATATATTTGGGCAAATGCTTTCCTAGGTCCAGTGGTGCACAACATTGGGGTGCAAATGACATGCTCCGTTCTAATACTGAATAAATCCCTTTGCTTTATTCAGAGAAAATTGTCACGTGCAATAAACCAACACCTGTGAATTTTTGGCTCTGTTTAAAAAGTTCATCGTGTTTTGAGTGACTGCCTTTTTTTTAAAGAAAGAGAGCTCTTGGGAGCGAACCTTTCTGGGGGACACGTGGGGTACAAAAAATCTGAAGCTCACTAACTCACTTCCAGCAGACATTACAATTTTCTGCTTTTGGGGTGAGTACAGGAGGGGAGAGAGTAATTCTGACGTTTGATGGACGTGGTTGTGTGTCTGCAGATATTTGACTACGACAACTATTCATTGACGCCGGAAACCAGCAAGACGTACGCGACCCCCTGCCCTAACGAGGACATCTACGTGTTTGCGCAGCGATATCTTCCCGTTGTCTTTATCCTGGTCTTCCTCCTGGCCGTAGTGGGCAACGTGTTGGTGCTGTGCGTGATCCGGCGCTACCGCAGCTCCCGCGGTGGCGGCTGCTCCTTTTCCCTGACCGACACCTTCCTCCTGCACCTGGCCATCTCCGACCTGCTGCTGGCCTTCACGCTGCCACTCTTCGCCACCCAGTGGGCCCACCAGTGGGTGTTCGGTGAGGCGCTCTGCAAGATCTCGGGTGCTCTCTTCTCCCTCAACCGCTACAGCGGCATCCTTTTCCTGGCCTGCATCAGTTTCGACCGCTACCTGGCCATCGTCCACGCCGTCAGCTCTGGCTGGAAACGCAGCACCTGCCAGGCGCAGGTGGCCTGCGCCATCATCTGGGCGGTCTGCCTGGTCCTGGGCGGGGTGGACATCACCTTCAAGCAGGTGGGCGAGGTGAAAGTGGGCGAGGCCCGCTCGCCGCTCCTGTGCCAGGTGTGGTTCCCCGCCAACGCAGCACAGTGGCAGGCCAGCCTGCAGCTGCTCAGCGTGAGCCTGGGATTCGGGCTCCCGCTCCTAATCATGCTGTACTGCTACATCCGGATCTTCCGCTCGTTGTGCAACGCCACCCGCCGGCAAAAGCGCAAGTCCCTGCGCCTCATCGTCTCGCTAGTGTCCGTCTTCGTGCTCTGCTGGGCGCCGTACAACGGCTTCCAGCTGGCCGACGGCCTGCAGAGGCTGGGCGTGGTGGCGGGCGGCTGCCGCTTTGGCCGCATTGTGGACATGGGCACGGTGATCACCGAGAGCGTGGGGCTGTCCCACTGCGCCCTCAACCCGCTGCTCTACGGCTTTGTGGGGGTTAAGTTCCGCAGGGAGATGGCGCGCATGTGCAAGGGGCTGCTGGGCAAGAGAGGCTGGCTGGGCGTAGGGGAATGGGGGGAGCGGAAGCGCAAGACCACCGGTTCTCACAGCTCTGCCGAGAGTGAAAACACCCACTACTCTGTCGTGCTGGGAAGATGAGAGAGATAAAAAAGTTCATGATGTGTCTGAAGAATAGTGCCACTTTTTCCATTGCGCACGAGCAGCTCCACTGACTAACTCTTAAGACAGATGCAAATTTTGAAAAAACTTTGTCCACTTAGTGCACATGAAAAGAGAAATTTGCTAGATGCAGGAGTGTACAGCGGTTTGAGCAAAACGATGTGTGGTTTGTCAGGTCTTATGATTGATAAGAAGGACCAACCAAGTTCTGGAAATACGAGCTCACAGTAATCAAAACAGCAAATAAAGATGACGTACCACGCAATTGAATATATAGTATATGATACAGCCCCCCCCCTGTATTTTCTTACCTAAAACATTTGTAGATGCCCCTGATTAAGAAAGTGAAGCACTGAAACAAAAACTTTGGCTGAGTATAATAAAGATTGGAAAATGTTCTCTGTGTCGCTATGGTGCCACCTCATGCTTGCATGTTGTTGCTTTAGAAAATGTAGTACTTTGTTGTTGGATATTGTTTTTGTATGATTATCTTGTGAAATAGTATCTTGTGAAAAGTTGAATTTCTTTAAAGCAAATTTTTCTTAACCATTACATGCAAATATGTTAAATACAACTGAGCTGTGGGTAACACTTGTTTAGCCACTCTTGTAGGAACATCATTGTGACCTTATCATGAAAACAAAACAGTTCAGGAGTAACTGATGAAAACGTTGAAATATATCTGCTGACTATGTCTCTTTTTTTTCCAGCTACAAACATATCCCCGTGTGTGTGATCTGTGTTACAAAAAAGAGGAAATAATTGTGACTCACTTATGTTGTTTAAGGTGGCGCACAGCCCTTAGCATTGGTTATGAGCTATGATTGTATGATACACTTTTGGAGAATAAAATAATCAAAGCGTGATGTACTTTTGTTTAGCATTCTTCCAAGTGTATTCCATGGGGAAATAAAAAAAAAATATTTTTTATACTTTTCAGATAGTTGGGTGCTTATTTTTGAGAAAGAAAAGGTATATGTAAAGCCGATGTAAAGACCCGGAGGCAGTAACGGGTTTGGTATGTACAACATGGGCGGGCTGCCCAGGGCGGCATTATTTTATGTTACGACCAAAAAAAAAAAAAAAAAAAAATTTGCCCTGCAAAGCAGTTTTACCACTTAATCACTGAGTAGGGATTTGGTCATTTAGCGCCCCCTCCAGGGGAATCCGCAATTTAGCGCCCACTTCAGCTACAGACCGGGTGCCCATGCTTGCTAAGAACTTGTGCACAGAAACTGGGTGACAAGGGGAAATGCCAGGGAAGGGGACGCATGTGGAACAGTTCACCTGGGGGATCCCCAACGTGATTTGAATGTGCTGAATGATGTGAATTTCAAACTGGAACGACGTAAATGTGAAATGTTGAATGTGCCATCAAGAATGAATGGGGAAAATTTGCTGTAAATTTGCGAATTTTGTGAAAACGTTTGGAACATTTTTGGAATGATAAAAATGCAAGCGCTCATTACTTGAATTTGGAATACGTCAAAAGTGGAATAAAGTGAATTATGTGGAAGTAGTAGCAGGACAAAAAAGTGAGGAGAATAAAATAGAAGAAGAAGAATAAAGTTAATCGTGTTGAATAACAAGTGTGAAGGCGAAGAGGGCTGCATAGTGGAGCACTGTTTAGCACGTCAGCCTCACAGTTCAGAGCAGGGGTCACCAACCTTTCTTAAACCGAGAGCTACTTCCTGGGTGCTGATTAAGGCAAAGGGCTACCAGTTTGACACACACTTCTGAAATAGCCAATTTGCTCTATTTAGCTTTCACTATGTGTTATTATTGTCATTTCCAGTTCACATGTAAGTGAATTTTAACAAGAATAGCAAAAATACAGTCAAACCTCGGTTTTCAACCACAATCCGTTCGAGAAGCGAATAGGTCGAATTCCGAATCTATTTTTCCCATTACAAATAATAGAAAAATGTTTAGTCCGTTCCAAGACTAAAAAAAAAAAAACGCTTTTTTTAAAAGCATTTTTTCATTTGCGCATTTTTGTCCGATTGCGCAACTGCAGCGCACCGCCGAACGCGTCGGGCGCTCACTGTCGCATTGCTTTAGGAGCGTCTTTGCATTTTAGGATGGCTTTACTGCTCCCACTTGCTTTCTTTGGAGGCATGATTAGGGGTTAATACAATCCTCAAAGTAACTAAAATACAATGGAGTCAGTCGGTATCCGGGCCGCGCGGTCGGGTTTTCTCGATTCCTCCCGGCTCATCTCGCAAGGTTCGACCTCCAAATTATGTTCAACAACCGAAGCAAAAAATCTCGAATTTTTTGTTCAAATTCCGATTTGTTCGAGAAACGGGACGTTCGGAAACCGAGGTTTGACTGTAAAATAACAGATGCAGCTCGCTGACAAGTGCCGCTATTTGAGCTAATTTTACAACAGTCCTGCGGGTGACTCATGCGGTCCTCACGGGCGACCTGGTGCGGCACCAATTTTTCCAGTAGGGGCGCGCGCCCGCAGGAAAAAAAATCGAACATCACCCACGCCGTTCGCTGATCGCTGGTCCGGGAGGCAAACGGTGAATGGATAACATCGCGCACATAGAATAGCGCAAGCACATTCGCGCAAGACCGAAAGAAAAAAACGGCATGAAAATGAAGAATCGAAAAAGTCCGATTTTTTTTCAACCGGGGCGCAGGGAGTCCTAACCGGGGCGCCGCCCCGGCTCGCCCCGGCTTGGCTACGCCTCTGCTGGTGCCCGCGGGCACCATGTTGGTGACCCCTGGTTCAGAGGGTTTCCCTCCACCTCCAGCCCTCCCTGTGTGGAGTTTCCATGTTCTCCCCGTGCCTATGTGGGTTTTCTGCGGGCAATCCCAATTGCCCATAGATGCGAGTGCGAGTGCGGATGATTGTTAGTCTCTGTGTGCCCTGTGATTGGCTGGCAACTGGTTCGGGGTGTCCCCCGCCTCCTGCCCGATGATGCAGCACGCTCGTGACCCCCGTGGGGACAAGCAGTACAGAAAATGGATGGATGGATAGAATAAAATTTACATTGTCGAACACGACTAAAGAGCGCCCTCTATTAACCAGTGTCTGCCATTGCGTCCACTTCTCTTTGTTCACAAGCGTCAAGTCCGAACCTCCCGTGTCCGGAAGTTTCGAAACGCGCCATAGTAGTCTATAGAATAAAACTTAGGCAATGCGTATTCTTTATGATAGATATAAAATATTTTGTTTTTCAGAGCTATAACACGTGATACTTTTCTAACAAAAGAAAAAAAAGTCGTAATTTTGTTATCAGGCAACTTCTTTCTATTTTGAACGGCAATGTGATTTTATTTTGACGTTCACGTATGCCTCGCGGTACTTGTGGTGGTTAGTTCTGTTGCGGGCTCTGAGATGACATTTGTTGACTCGCACAAATCCAGACAAGCGATTTAATTAGTCATTAATTCCTGTCGGGTTTTACCGAAACGCGTTGTTGTAGCAGACTGTGTCAGTGTTGTAATTTTCGCTCCCCGTGTATTGCTTTTGGTTCCTTCAGTTTCCGCCGCGCGTTTTGGGTTTCTCAACTGTCGCCCCCTTTGGAAGAATGGGGCTCTTTAGGGTTTCGTTTTGCTTTCGGATTTGACGTTCTGCAGACCACTCGCACTACCATCCAAAACACGTTGCGGAGAGTGCGTAGCATTGGTGGGGGGCTTTATCCTGCTTTTTACTCGGACCATCAAGGAGTAGAATCTTGGAGCTGTCATCCTTGGTTAAAGGTGAGCACCATTGTCATTCTTTTTTCCTTGCAGCTGTCAGGTTTTTGGTTTGAATATCGGGGAGCGGAAAAAATGACTATTAGGTCCGATTTCACCTGGCAGTTTAAACGATAAGCGTTTGGGTGTGTGTTGTGTAATTTTGAGGGTACGGTAAATTTAGAGTGTTATACAAGCCACGCATTGTGCGCAATTGCAGCAATGTCACACATCAGTCGTGTGCCATCAAAACGTCTTGAGGATGTTTTTTTTAATTGGAAATTTGTCGTATTGAAAAGTTAGGACGTCCTTGCCCGAAGGGGACAAAACACAAAACGCTCCATTATAAGTCTGTAGTCATGACAAAGACGTTGTCAATAGTGTTAGGAGTGAGTACAGTTTATACAGTTTAAAAAGTAAGTAATGTTTATGTAGAAGTCAACTGAAATTACAAACCATGTCTAACAATATGACAAACAAGGCGACGTGTGTGTGTCAAGTGTCATGCACCATGCACCAGTGACTTCAACATTTCCACTAAACTTGACTTATTGATAATGTTATTGAAACTATGGAAGCAGGTAGGGGTGAAAGGGTTACTTTTGTGTCCAGTACACAAAACAACACTTACTCAAAGATCTCTACTGTCATCTCACTGCTCCGTGTGACTTTCACGCTTTTCCTTATCATCTCGCCAATGACGTTTGCATCTACCTCGTGTGAATTAAAAAGCAGAAGAGCTCTCAGTTGCTGTAAGTTCACGTTGGAGGGTGGGGGTTTCCTGAAGCTCAACTTTTTCAGTGTGTGATTGCGTGTGACCCAGGAACTTCTGATTTGAACCCATGCTACACTTGCATCATAGGGTGACACCCTGTCATGTGAGACCTTGACTTGAGTTCTTTAAAAAGACTTTGGAAGTGGACAGTCAACCACTTTAAGCACCTTCTGAAGACGGCACCGTTGTCTCCGCAGCAGCAGGACCAAGATGGACGTCAACCTGGACGGATTGTTCCGCCTCAACGTCACCTACGACTATGACGACGACTACGTGTATCAAGACGACGATTCCGAGTCCCGGGGGGGCAGGACAACATGGATTCCCCTGGTCTACTCAGCGGTGCTGATCGTGGGCCTGCTGGGGAACGGGCTGCTGCTGGCGGCGCTGGCGCTGAAGAAGCGAGCATGGAGGACGTCGGACACCTTCATCCTTCACCTGAGCGTGGCCGACATCCTGCTGCTGCTCACGCTGCCCCTGTGGGCAGCGCAGGCCACGCACGCTTGTGGATGGTGCGTCGGGCTCGCCCTTTGCAGGATCAGCGCTGTTATTTTTAAGGTTTGGACAAGTTTCAAAACTTTCAACTCGTGTACTTGAGGAAAACAAAAATAGCACCAGAAGTGGCTAGAGTAGCCAATAATTGACAGGAAGTACGAGTACTGTAACTTAAAAGTATGAGTAGTCAAGTAAAAGTAAAAAGTTGTCCTCCAAATAAAATGTGTAAAAGTATTCAGTGAAAAAAAGTATTAAGTATGTGGTGATTTATTGATTTGATTTTAATTAGCATCATATAGGCACAAAAATATGAGCCATTTTCATTGGAATTTTGAGCCATATGTTGGCCAAATCTGTTGGTTGATGAGATGAGGAATAGAGTGGAGCAGACGCGCTCTAAGTGAAAGGGAAAGTTGTGCAGGCATTTTGAAGAAAGGGCACACAAAAGGCAAAAAGAAAGGGAAAGTGTTTTCAAGATGACAGACTATCCCCCCAATACACCCCCCCCCCCCCCGAGGGCTTTAAACATGCCCAACAAATATTGATTCATTTACTATTGCTTTTGCTGAAATTAGACCATAACTGTGGGACTTTGGATTAAGAATTAAAAAAAATCCATGAACCTGTTCTCAAAGCAAAATATTCACAAACCAAGGTAATGTTTCCTATTGGAACACATGGAAATACAATCAATCCGTTTGAGCTAAGGAAGTGAATGAATGAACTGACCTAGTATTCCTTTCCCTAGCTCAACTTCTTCTGCGGGATCTTTCTCCTGGCCATCATCTGTGTGGACCGCTACCTGTGGCTGGTCCACGCCAAGCAGCTGTACTCCCACAAGAAGCCCATGTTGGTTCACCTAAGCTGCGTGTTGGTGTGGCTGGTCTCCCTACTCCTCACCATCCCCGAGTGGCTCTATATGGTGTTGGAACGGCATCCTTGGAAGGAGGAGAGGACCCAGTGCGTCCTCAGCCTCTATCTGGCGAACATGCAGCTGTCGTCGCGCCTTTCCCACCACGTGATTAGCACGGCGGCGGCCGTCGTCATCGGCTTCTCGTGCGCATCGCTCTGGCTCCGACGCCCCGCCAATACATTCCGCAAGAGGGCGGTGACCCTCATCCTGATCGGGGTCTTCTCGATCTGCTGGATTCCGTATAACGTCGCGCTCATCGTCGACACATTCGCCAGTGAGAAGACCCCGGACGGCTCCCGGAAAATCTCGCTGACAGTCACGGCGGCGCTGGGCTGCGTCCACGCCTGCCTTCGGCCGCTGCTCTACCTCGGCCTGAGCGGCGAGTTCAGGAAGTGGACACTGGCGACGCTGAGTTGCAAACGAGCAGAACCCAAGGGTTCGGTCTGGGAGCTGGGCGTAGGTGACGACGCCCCGCTCGAGCAGAGTCCCGAGATGGAGCAGCTCAACGGGATCACCAGCGTGGGGCAGCAAGTGCAGTCAAAAATTTCCGCGTAGCAGATGTCATGTAACTCAATACAAATCAGCCATTTTAAGACTTTCTAGCAGAGGCCTATGATAAACCCAACTTAACTACAGCTGTACCTTGACTCTTGAGGGCCCCAAGTTACAAGTTTTCAATGTGACCAAGTTTTATTTATTTTTTTGTGACTTACTCCAATTCTTGCAACATAGGTCGTTAACATTAATTGATGCACGCTTAAAGTCAGTGTCATGTGCTTCAAAAGCAAACAAGGTCTGCTGCCTTTTTATGTCCTGGAGGACATAATTTATTTATTTTGGTTTTACATTCATAAATACTGAAACATGGATCACCAGAGGAGTCCAGACTGTAATAATCTTTGGAATGTGCTTAAGAAGTCATCCAACAGTGTCCCAGTAAAGTTGTGAATGATATTGTGCTATAATCACAGCAACGGGTAATTTGATTCTCCAATCGAGTGAGTGACTGTTTTATGGCTTTCTAGTAGTTTTACTAGCGTAATGTTATTCTATGTTAGAAAGATAAGCTCCCGTGCTTATCAGTGTTTTACATTTCAAGAATTTACCTGAATGCTCACCACGTAGTTGCCATTTAGAAGACACAAGTTAACTAAGTGCTGCTTGCAATAATTACTTTAGATTTTTTGTTCACTGAGGTCTGGAGAGGTTAGCTCAGGTGGAGCTGTGGCGGGAAACCCCCACGGCAGAGGAAAAGGGGGCCTAGACACCAATCTCATGGGAAAGACTAGACAACTTCTTTGTTAACAATCCAGCTAAAGGACATCCAACCACACTTCATGAAGTTGACGATAACAACTAAGTCATCAGACGATTTGCCTCTTTAAAGCAGCAGTGCCGTAATGCAACTTGCGTGTTCTCGTGAACACAAAGGAATTTGGTTTTGGGCAAATCCTGCTGTGCTTTTTTTATTTTTCAGTGTTACAACAAGTTTGCGGAGGGAACACAGCAGGTCGACACAGATATGCGGGTTGGCGGGCTGATGTCATGGCTTGTGTCTACGAGGCTATTAAAAGCTCTCGCTGTCTGTTTTGGAGGGTTTGTCTCGCTCTCGCGCGGCCAACCTGACCAACCTGATTTGTAAGTTGAGGTCGAGTCAATGCAATGTCAATGTTGGTGAATGACAAACAGGGCGGAGGAGCCTTTTTCTGTGTTGACAAAGCCTCCCATGGGCGGTCTTCGTCAAATGTTGTTTTGTTTCCTCTCAATTCAAATTGTTCTAAGAAAGTATCAAGAGAAGGCCGTGCTCAAGCCATTACCACAGAGTCTTGTCAGATTAATCACAGACGTGCATAGTTGGGTGAAGTTTGCATGCCTGCACTCTTCTCCTTATCAACTGATTTTTTCTCTCTCTTGCATTAATCGTACATTGCACAAGAGTGCAAAGCTGCTTTTTCTTTTTCCCTCATTCAATTCCTGTCACAATCCCTCAAGGTGTGTTTTCCTGCCATCAAGTCATTAAGAGTCTGCATGCAGTATTGGAACAACTTTGAAACTTTGTTTTTTGTATTTTATTCAAGTACTCAGACCTTGTACTTAAGTAGAAATACTGATATTTGTGTAAAAAATATCTTGATTCAATATACCACAAAATTGCAGACTGAAGCACACAAAAGTAAAAATAATTTAAATTTACTTATTTGATTCGAATTTATTACATTAATTTAGATTAAATTTCGCTCATTAATTTAAATAAATTCAAATTAAATTGAGTTCAGTTACAGTATAAAAAAATACCTGTTATGATAAATCATGTTGAATGTTGTGTCACGTACTGGCGCCACCTGTGACAGGACCACGCCCCCCTATCAGGGGAATCGCCGCCACCTGCCACAGCCTCATGGACAGCGCTATATCAACGCCGCCAGCGCAGACCCGAGTGTCCGTCTGTCGCGTGAGATTGCTTCGCTCTCCGGTCCACGACAAACTGGCGTCCATGAAGAATCGAAGATACCGCAGAACAGCTTGTTCTTCCCAACCTAATCGCCGATCCAGCGCCAGCTCCAGCTACTCCCACCATACCCCCCCCCCCCCCCCCCGCCCGCAATAAAGTCTCTATCGCTACGCACTTGGCTGCACTGTCCAATCCCTTACAGTTGTGTTTTAAAGCCAAGCAAGGAGGAGCGCCCAGGCCAAAGGTCTAATATCAAAGTACCGTAATTTTCAGACTATAAGTCGCTTCGGAGTATAAGTCGCACCAGCCATAAAATGTCCAAAAATGTGAAATACAAAACACATATAAGTCGCTCCGGAGTATAAGTCGCATTTTGGGGGGCAATTTATTCGACAAAATCCAACACCAAGAACAGACATGAACGACCAACAACAGGCTAAACGATACGGTATGCTAACGTGACAAACACAAACGAGGAGCTAAGAACGGGCTTGACGTAACATTCAGTTATTTAAAAAAAAACTATTACATCAATAACACGTTTATAAAACCATCTGTGTCACTCCAATTCATTAAATCCATCGATCGTCCTTTGTCAACAATGCCATGTGCCGCGCCGCAGTTCAAATTATTCCACAGGCCCATACAACGATATATAAATTATATTTTAAATAACTACCACATAAACAACAATATTATCAAACCATTTGTGTCACTCCAAATCATTAAATCCATCGATCAAATTTCTCGTCCTTTATGTCATCCTGGTGACAGAGGACATGTCCAGAGGATATGGCGCTTTAAAGTGTTAATTACTTTATTTTATTTTTTCTCTCTATTTGTCACGTTTTGAATATGTTCAAGATAAAGATATCAAAGCATGTGAAGTGATCAACTATACTAAAAATAATATGTGAAGTGGTCAACTATACTTGTAAGTACTAAGTGATGTGTTAATGATCAAGTAAAAATTTCTGAAAAAAACATATATAAGTCGCTCCTGAGTCGCCCCCCCCCCACCCCACCCAAACTATGAAAGAAACCACGACTTATAGTCTGAAAATTACGGTAGTAGTTTTCTGTCATCTTGTGGCAACTACAGGGAATTTAAAAAACATTTTATGGGGCAGCAACTATAACACAGTACTTTCACATTTTTACTGTTTGTGGCCCCTCTGTCCCTTCCCCATAAATACTGGATGGACCACGGCTTTTCTCTGAGTAAGATTGTGTTATTCAGTTCTTTTATTGAAGGAATAGCATTGTCATTCAAGATTCAAGAATTCATCATCAGCTGATGAATGCACATGGGTGGGGGAAAAAAGTTTATTCATATACATTTAATGGCACAGTGTCATACAGCTGCCTTTTGTGCTATAAATGTGGTGGAACTTAAAGTCAGCAAAAAAGCTAAGCGATATGAGAAGAAAACTTATGCGCACAAAAGGAGCTGCTCCAAAATCTCAAGGCCCAAAGCTTAAAGAAACAATTTTCAGATTATGGTGGGGAGGTTGTTTCTGATGTAGACGAGCGTTTCAGATCGCCAGGGAGTCTGAGGTTTCGGCAGACTCGGACCAAACAGAGGTTCTTCTGCCGCCCACCGACTGGAATTTGGTTGACGTCTTAGAGCAGAGCAGTCCGAGGAGGTCCAGGAGCTGACGACGGAACTTGACCCCCACAAAGGCGTACAGGACAGGGTTGAGACTGCAGTGGAGGTTGCCGATAATCGGGGTGATGTCAACGGCCATCTGGACAGAGGTTCTGAATGCACAGCTGGTGCTGTTGTTGTCCAAAAAAGCCGTTTGCACCATGACGGCAACGTTGTATGGCGTCCAGCAGAAGAAGAAGAGCGCCACGGCGGCGACGACGACCCGAAAGGCCTTCTGCTTCTGGAGGCCGCCCGTGCCGCAACGCAGCCGGCGCAGGATGCTGGCATAGCAGAAGACCAGAACCAGAGACGGTAGCAGGAAGCCGACGATGTGGGCCAGGAGGCGCAAGCCCAGTGTCCACTGAGTCAAGTTGCGCACGCACAGGCTTTTCTTTCGCCTTGAGTCGTTTAACGCCTCCAGGAAGATCAAGTCAGGCACGGAGAGCAGAAGGGAGAGGAGCCAGACGGCCAGGCAGCTGGACTGGACGATCCACGGTTTGCGGCGGGAGTACATCTGGGTGGCGTGCACAATCGACAGGTAGCGGTCCAGGCTGATGCATGCCAGAAGGAAGATCCCACAGTGGCAGTTGATCTGAGGACGCAAAGGCGACACTTGAGCTTTGTTACTGATGGAGTTGTATCTTTGTGTCTTGATCTGCCTTTCCCTGTCCAGCTATTAAATAATCCGTCACTCCATCGAGCTATTTCCCAAGCCATCTATATTTTTGTCAATCATTCGCTCGCAACCTTCAACTGCCGGCGACGCTACGTGTTGTCTTACCGTGAAAACAGCCCCGGTGATCTTGCAAAGAGGCGTGCCAAAGGTCCAGCCCAAACTTTGGCTGTCCTGTACCGCCCACAAGGGCAGCGTGAACAACTGCAGGACGTCAGCCACAGCCAGGTGCAGAATGAAGGTGTCCGTCACGCTGCGTGTCTTTCTGCTCCGCGTCAGAATTCCCAGAAGCAACCCGTTGCCCAGAATACCCACCACGAAGGCTAGCGAGTACAGGACCGTGTTGAAGACCGCCTTGAACCGACCGCCCTCGTTGGGGTCGCACACGCTGTTGAAGGACTTGGCACTGTCGTACGACTCGTTGCCGTCCCACTCATATCCGTCCAGCAAGATGTCCAAGAGCGACGAGTTCCCCTCGAAGGTAAGTGATTGGCCGCGTTCCAGAAGAGAACTCTGAAAAAGACTGATTGTTTAGATATTGTGCTTCACTTGCCATTCTTCTAGCCGGCCGTAATTCTGTCTTTCAATCTGTCGGTCAGTCACGCCTCTCAGATCGTCCGTTAACTGTATCTGTTGGAGCAGCTCTGACAAGATGAAAGCGCCTGCTGCTGACTCTGCTGCTCACTCAAAATCTCACCAGTAGGTGGGGACCAAAACTACGGGTAACGTGACACACCCATCCGGTATACAGCCCCCCCCTCTACCTTTTTTTTTTTTTCACTCTGGGTTATTTTCTATCAAGTCACTTGTACTTTCACTCAAGTATCATTTTCTGGTACCTGGAGAGAAGCCAGCCAACATTCCAATCCCAAAACTCTATGAGCTATGAGTCCGACATGCTAATCACTACTCCCATCATGTTTCATGTCTCATTTCGAATAACACAAAACCAGAAAGAGGCAAATGATGAAAGCAGCCAACACGACAGCCGCGAGAGTCCAAACCTCTCCGACATTGTCCATCAAAACACGACATTCATTGCGTTGGTCCTCCACTGAGGAGGTTCAAACAAACCTGTTGTATTGTGTAAATTCTGATTTGCCAGTATGTAATTTGTTGTGAGTTCATGCATTGTGTTGGTTTTGTTCTTTGAACAAAGTGATGTTCATGCACGGCTCGTTTTGTGCACCAGTAGAAAACATCTATGTCTAGATTCTAGAATTAAAAAAAAAAAAATTTTTCACTAACGAGGGGTTCGATTAATGCGCTTATGAAAATGGTGGGGTTCGGTACCTCCAACAAGGTTAAGAACCACTGGTCTAGGGCCTGTATCGTTGTCCCACCACATTTATGACCCTTATAAAACCACTTCTATCGTATGGCTACCATTTTTCTTTTTTGCGAATGATCTGACGCAGTTGAACTGACCTTTTTTTTTTCTCCCCAAAAGAAGCACCGACATTGACAACAAACCTGTTATTAACCTTGTTATAATGAAATCGACACAAAAGCAAGGTGCTCTCTAAATATTAACATGAGATATTGTAAAATGTAAAAATCAAATACATGCATGACTCAAAATAATCATCCTAATATAACAAGAATATTACAGAGTACGTTGCAGTTTTTTCGCAATTTGGGACACAATAATAATAATAATAATAATAATAATAATAATAATAATAATAATAATAATAATAATAATAATAATAATAATAATAATAATAATAATAATCTTACCAGGCTTAAATCATGTGGCATGGTTGCTAACACTGCCGAAGACTCACAATGTAGCTGACTAAAGAGCGTGTCTCTAAAAGAGAGGAAGTCAAGTTGTTATTTGAACAAAAAAAAAAAAAAACCTGTGAAAACCACATGGCGAAAGCAGGTGCGCCGAGTCCCGAGTGCTGAAAGGGGGATGCAAATGAAATTGCAGCAAAATGAAGGCACTTGAAGGCTGCACAATATACAGGACTGTCTCAGAAAATTTGAATACTGTGATGAAGTTCTTTATTTTCTGTGATGCAATTAAAAAAACCAAAAATGTCATACATTCTGGATTCATTACAAATCAACTGAAATATTGCAAGCCTTTTATTATTTTAATATTGCTGATTATGGTTTACAGCTTAAGAAAACTCAAATATCCTATCTCAAAATATTAGAATATTTCCTCAGACCAAGTTAAAAAAAAAAGATTTATAACAGCAAAATAAAATCAAACATTTGAAAATGTCCGTTGATGCACTCAGTACTTGGTTGGGAATCCTTTTGCACGGATTACTGCATCAATGCAGCGTGGCATGGAGGCAATCAGCCTGTGGCATTTCTAAGGTGTTCTGGATGCCCAGGATGCTTCAATAGCGACCTTTAGCTCATTTGCATTGTTGGGTCTGGTGTCTTTCAGCTTCTTCTTCTTCACAATACCCCACAAATTCTCTATGGGGTTCAGGTCAGGGGAATTGGCAGGCCAATCGAGGACAGTAATGCCATGGTCAGTACACCATTTACTGGAGGTTTTGGCACTGTGGGCAGGTGCCAGATCCATCCATCCATCCATCCATTCATTTTCCAAACCGCTTAGTCCCCACGCGGGCGTGCCGGAGCCTATCCCAGCCGTCATCGGGCAGTAGGCGGGGGACACCCTGAACCGGTTGCCAGCCAATCGCAGGGCACACAGAGACAAACAACCATTCACACTCGCACTCACACCTAGGGACAATTTGGAGTCTTCAATCGGCCTACCAAGCATGTTTTTGGGATGCGGGAGGAAACCGGAGTGCCCGGAGAAAACCCACGCGGGCCTAGGGAGAACATGCAAACTCCGCACAGTGAGGGCCGGAGGTGGAATCGAACCCACACCCTCCTAACTGTGAGGCGGACGTGCTACCCAGTGCCCCACTGGTGCCGCCTTAGGTGCCAGATCATGCTGGAAAATGAAATCATCATCTCCATAGAGCTTTTCAGCAGATGGAAACATGTAGTGCTCTAAAATCTGAATTTACTTTGGACTTGATGAAACACAGTGGACCAACACCAGCAGCTGACATGGCTCCCCAAACCATCGCTGACTGGGAACTTCACACTGGAATTCAAGCAACTTGGATTTTGCTACTCTCCAGCCTTTCTACGGACTCTGGCGCCTTGACTTCCAAATCTGAAAAGAGGACTTTGGACCACTCTGGGACTGTCCATTGCTTCTTTTCCATAGCCAAAGTCAGACGCTTCTTCCGTTGTCTTGAGTTCAGAAGTGGCTTGACCATGGGAATAAGGCTATTGTAGCCCATTTCCCGGACAAGTCTGTGAACAGTGGCTTTTGATACCTGGACTCCAGCTTCAGTCCACTGTCTTTGAAGCTCCCCCAAATTCTGGAAGCAACTCTTCTTCACAATGAGACTGCAGAGTGGTGAGGACGGCAGAGAAAATCACCCGGACTCCGCTGCCCTCCCTGCAGAGTATCCACCTCCGTAGGGTCCACAGGAGAGCGGCCTCCATCCTTAAAGATAAAAACATGGACTGTTCACACTTCTCCCCTCAGGCCGGAGGTACGTTAGTGTAACATGTAAAACCTCCCGTTTGAAGAACTCTTTCTTCCCCACGGCCATTCGACTCTTAAACAGCTGACCAGATCACTACCTCACACACTGATCTGCACTTTATACTGTACATTGTGTAGACTTTGTTTTGCGCTGCATTCTCCCCTGTTTAACAGTACATTCACTACAACTCTCACAACTGTTGCACAATGCCATTTGTGCAGCGAAAGAATTTCATTGGACAAAGAAAAAGTGCTTTCCTTTTATACACATGACAATAAACGCTTTGAATCTTTGAATCTCAATGCTGTTAAGGCTGCGGTCATCTCTCTTGATTGTGCAGCGTTTCCTGCCACATTTCCCCCTTCCTACAGACTTTTTGTGGATGTGCTTTGAAACTGCACTCTGTGAACCGCTTGCTCTTTGAGAAATCTCTTTTTGTGTTTGTGTTTAGATGATTTAAGTAATTAGTATAGCCTACTAGTATTCTTTTTCATGATATTCCAATATTTTGAGGATATTTGAGTTTTCTTAAGCTGTATGCCATAATCAGCAATATTAAAATAATAAAAGACTTGTAATATTTCAGTTGATTTGTAATGAATCCAGAATGTATGACATTTTTGGTTTTCTAATTGCATTACAGAAAATAAAGAACTTTATCACAATATTGTAATTCTCCGAGCCAGTCCTGTACTCGAGTTGTCACGTTCCTGCGTCACCTGCCACTCGGCCACGCCCCAATCAGCTGAATCACCCACACCTGAGAGCCTCTCTATTTAAACCCTGTCATCCAGTCACTCCTCTGTCAGTTTGTCTGCTTACCCTGCCCGAGACACCACTGCGCTGTGTGCCCTGAATGGTCGCTGTTGCCAACCATTTCTGTAAACTGACCGACCACACTTCCGATCGCCGCCTACCCCGACAACTTGCTCGTCCTTGACCACGCTCCGATCGCCGACTACGCGCTGCGCTCTTCTGCACAACCCCGCCAGCCATGTCACGAGTCCAGCGTTCCACTTCCCCTTTCACCTTAGTAATTAAATCTGTGTCACTCTGCATTTGCCTGTACTGCCTGATTCCTGACACGAGTCTTGATTTTCTGTACTTAACTACCGCGTCACATTAGGCATTCTGAGAGACTTGGTTTGAAAGTTATCAATTTACAAAGACATGCGTGGCTGCACTTGATGGAAGTTGTTTTGGTTCACAGTTGTTTGAGTCTGTTGAAGGAGCATTAGGGCACTTTATTGGCTGCCACATTTTGTCAGATTTCAACAAGCTGATTCCTTGGGATTGACAACCTCTTAGCTGTGAGGTCTTGATCTTGATTGGGGTTTTCCTCTGCAGAGCTCGCATGTTCAAAATAAATCTGAATTGAATAGAATCACATCCTCTGCAGTTAGGCTTATATTGGTTGTTGTTTGCATAGACCTGACACCTGCGAGCGAGTGTTCTTTTCTCCCCGTTATCTTTTTGAGACCTGTTCCTGTTTTTTTCACACGTTCTCAGCTTCGCTTCTTTTGTTATTGAACCGCACCAAACCTGAGAGCAACTTGAAACTTTTTGTGTTGTTGTCCACCGCAACAGTGGCTTTGAACTACAAAGTCAAAGAATCAAATGTGATTCAAGTGGACTTAACTATGCCCTGCAATAACAATTTTTGAGGAATTTGTATCCACAGCTATACACAACAATGAGGTTGTTGGATTTGATCCACAATTTGGGAAGCGCGCTATCTGCGCCTCACGGCAAAAGCCATAGCCAATCACCTGTTATCCAATTTCAGTTTTAGGAAAAGGCTAAAACACTGAAACAAAAATAGACTTACACAGGTTGGTTGAGTTCAATCACAATTCTTGTTAAGTATGCTCTGTTTTCAGGAAAATTACAATACAGCGTTGGGCCTTTCGTGCGACCATGCTCAAGAGCAGAAAGTCTCCATTCAGAAAAGGCAACGTTCAAGGTTCTTTGGTCAGCTTATATTCAGTTGCACATGCCAGTGTGGGCCGAGATTGATGGGTCAGGGGGTGTGGCAAGTTCGCAGGAGCGTTTGATTCTATGGGAGTGGGTGCTGGTTCGGTGAGAGCTGGTTCCGTGGGGGGTGCTGATTATGGACGATTCGGTGTGTGTGGGGGCTGTTGATGAAAAACATCCCGTCTTTAGGCCTTGGCGATCACCTTTGGCCGGGTTCTTGGTTGTTTTCCTCCTGCCGCTCTCCCTCTGGCATCTCTACCGGTTTTATCTCCAAGTGTCCTTCCTGTAAACCATTCTTGCACATACATCCACTTCACCCACTGTCGCACACCGTCATTTTTGTCATATCATTTTTGTCATGTCACTTTTGGGTTTGACATCATCAATTTGTTAAGGATCCCTGACTATGCAAAGTTTTTACTACCGTAATTTTCGGACTATGAGTCGCACCGGAGTACAAGTCGCACCAGCCATAAAATGTATATGAGTATAAGTATAAGTCGCCCCCCCACCCAAACTATGAAAAAAACCGCGACCTATAGTCCCAAAATTACGGTACTTACCGTGCATTTATTTGTTTGTTCTTTTGACACTATCTTTTGACACATATCTTTTCATTGTTAGGCAAAACATTTCCCTCTGTCCAGAATGTTCAGTAGTAATCCAAAGCTGGCGTCTAGCATTAGGCAACATAAGATGTCACATCTAGCATTAATCAAAATGTAAGAACTGAACATTTTTTAGACGACTTTGGCAGTGTCCGTGATTTAGAAAAACATCAGCTATGCATTAAACAGTTCCTTAAGTGTCATTAAGCTATTCAGGCAATATATCAAAAACTTTGTTATTTCAAAGTGCACAGAAATACATATCAGATCATAATGTTATAAAAACGTTTGTCATTACCACATATCAAAACTGTCTAGTTATGTCATCTTTATTGATTTGGTGTGTAGGTATAATTATATGCTTAAAATGTTTATTTTATTGATTTAATATGTGAATATCCTTGTCTGCTTATGTACTTTATTCAATGAGGTTTGAGCATATCTGTTTTTATAGCTAGGCAGGACTTTTTGTATTTCCACACCCTTTCTTCAAGGTCTTTTCTTTTTAAGAAACCCTTCCCTCTTTTGACAAACTGGTTAGGTTGACCGCATTGTAGGTTTTGGTTATTTTTGATAATGCCAGGAGACAAGAAAGCATGAAAAATGTTACTGATCACGGATGCAAGAAAGGTTTATACACAAAACGATTTGAAGCCACAAGAGAGAAAACCTCTTGTGGATTTCCTGTTCAACATTCACTGCATTAACTGCTGTATGCTCTTTCCATTGTCACTTTGGTATCAGGCCCACGTGCCGAGTAAAGATGATTGGAATATTGTCGTCCTAACACCAGATAAGAAGAGTTTACGTGAAAATGTTTGCTTCACACATATGTCACAATTTTGACTCATGACAAGCAAACACTGCAATAGTTGGAGCCTTT
The DNA here is from genome assembly GCF_033458585.1 of Syngnathus typhle. Taxonomy (NCBI): domain Eukaryota; kingdom Metazoa; phylum Chordata; class Actinopteri; order Syngnathiformes; family Syngnathidae; genus Syngnathus; species Syngnathus typhle. The sequence continues at coordinate 12,966,838 of NC_083747.1, read as the reverse complement.
GCTGTTGATAAGCACTTGCACAGTTGCTGCATGCGACAATAAACTCTTGCTGGATAAATCACAATCATGGAAATAAATCAAGTCAAGTCATCCAACTTTTTTGAGTGATGCGCACTTTTTACTTGCTAACCCGGACCGATATTATATTAAATTGATGTTGATGTTAAAATGTTAACTTTATCACGCTAAATTGTTATGACGTGGTAACTTCTGTAACAATGCACGTTCATAGTACAGCATCTAATTTTTATTTATTGAAAAAAACCATGCATCGTTTATTAAATACAAATGTAGAAAGGTTGAGATCCAGATGTGCGTTGTGCGGCATCGCCACTGGGTGATGCCGCCGAGGAGGACGTGCCTGACCCAAGATTAGCTTTTGCGTCACCGTCGACCACCAAAACAAGGAGGCATCTGTCCCGTCCCGTGTATGGCCCCTGCTTGTAGCGAGAATTAAACGTCGCTTTTCTCTGCTTATTTGCCTCGTCAGCCCCAGAAGGAGCCAGCTGGAGAGCGTGTTACGTCGCCCTTGATCAATAATGACTGATACGGATTGAGTGCGCATCTGGATTGGGACTGAGGCTGCGCTCACTAGCCACCTAGCGGCTAGCCGTGTTGTTGTTGTTTCAGACCGCTAGCCGGTCGGCTGCCTGGCTTTCTTGCCCTCTTTAACAACGACGAGGTAGCGAGTAGCTTGCGTCGCTTTAGGGACAGAAAAACCAAGACATAAAAGATGTAAATGGCTATGGGTCCGGAGAGACGGGAACTGGTACGTACTGTATGTTGGCTAAACCCAAAGAAACAGATGCTAGGTGGCTAAATAGCGAGCTAACGGGCCACGGATGGTTCTGCTCAGTGTAGCATCATTTAGTGTTATTCACGCGACACTCCGTGTTATAACGTTGTTCTGCGCTAAAGACACACGTAAGAACGAGTTGGTCTCACGTGGTTTAGTTATGTTTTTACTTGTGGTGTAAAGATTGCAGCAAATCCACGAAACTAATCAAGCTTTTTAAGAGGCTGTTTCTCAACCAAAAGTCTTGTTTCTCCATCATTTTACTTGTTACATTATATACATGTATATATCGCTACTCGTAACTTGAAAAATTATACATAATAGTAGTAATCCATAATCAATACTAAACAACGTAAAAACAAGGTGTGTACATAGATGTATAATTTGTATTACTGCAGATAAATATGTTTAGGGCGATTTTGTGAAATTGCAGCAGAGTGGTTGGGAATCATTTCTGTACTTGCATTCTTGTGTTTAATATTTATTTGATTCCCTCAATCACACAGACAGCACCAGGGATGGCCTCCCCCCTGCCCGTCTGCTTCCTCCTCGTGCTGGCGCTGCTGGCCCGGTGGCCCGCGTGCCAGGCGGGTGACTGCAAGGGTCACCGGCAGGTGTTGAGGGGGCCGCCGGGCTACGTGACAGACGGGCCGGGCAACTACTCGGTCAACGGCAACTGCGAGTGGCTCATTAAAGGTTTGCATTACAGCGTTACCACATTCTTTTACAATCCAGTGGGATCTTGTTTTTACCTTGCTTAGTATTGATTATGGATTACAACTATTATGTATAGTTTTTCAAGTTACGAGTAGCGATTTCCTCTTTTTGTCTTCCTATCCTTGCAGCACCCAGCAACAGCTATCGCATTGTGCTGAACTTCACCTTCATGGACACAGAGTGCACTTACGACTACCTGTTTGTGTATGACGGAGACTCCTACCAAAGCCCGTTACTGGCCAGCCTGAGCGGCAACACCCTGCCACAGCCCATTGAGGCCACATCTGGGAAGGTGCTTCTCTTTTTTTCGTGCAGGTCATCGCAACCAGTGTTGAATTTGGATTATGACGTTCCCGTTTTTCCAGATGCTGCTTCATCTCTTCAGCGACGCCAACTACAACCTGCTGGGCTTCAACGCCACCTACACCTTCTCCGTTTGCCCTGGAGCATGCGGTGGCCACGGTCGCTGCGACCCGTCCACGCACAAGTGCCACTGCCAACAGGGATGGGGCGGGGCGTCTTGCGCCACTCCCCTGTGCTCGCACTCCTGCTCGGAACATGGCCAGTGTGACAAGGTGAAGTTTGCAATGAGCGCCGTTAATAATGAGCGCACGTCTTCCACAACGCAAAGTGTCATTGTCATCTCTCTGCATCAGAAAGGAGAGCACTGCCATTGTCATGCCGGCTTCCTCGGTCACAGTTGCCAGTTCGGTCTCCATGACGACAGCGGGGCGGGGCAGTGGTGGCGCATCAGTGAGGGTGACCCCTACATGTCGCCCCGGACAGGCTCCGCTGGCGTGTACCTATCCTCCACTGGAGCCATGTACTTGTTTGGAGGTGACAGTCCAATTGGCTTATACTTTTCTGCTTGAATTTTCTTTCTTCCTTTTTTTTTTTCACAACAGTGTGGTTGTGTTTTTTGATGTTGTCATTTGTTAAAATTCCAGGATTTGACCTGAACAGAGCCCTCGGTGACTTGAACAAATACAACTTTACATCCAATCGATGGGAAAGCAGGTCTTATGGTCACTCACCTGTAAGTACAGTGAAAGGAGAAATACTTTTTGTTTTGCTTTGCTTTCGTGAAAGAATGCAAACATTCTGCACACTCTTTTAGGTTGGTGCTCCGCCACTTTGAGAACTATAAATTATAGAAGAATAATGTTTATTTTTTATGATTAAACTTTCTCATTTCACTTTTATATCGATTAAGTTCACTTGTGCATGTGAATGTAAAGACATTCATCCCCGAATAGTTTGAAAGAGCTTTGCAGCGCTTCCCAAAATGGCGGCAGATTGTAAAGAAAGTCGTTTTCTTCGTATATTAACGGCATTTTCTCTGCCACCAGTTGGCACGGCATTCCCACACTGCCGTGGAGTGGGGGGGAAACATGGTGATTTTTGGCGGGGAACTGGCCAACGGCTCCTTGGCCAGCGATGTTTGGATGTACCGTCCCCTGCAGGACGACTGGCAGCAGCTTGGCTTTCCCAACACCGGCGGCGCTCCCACTCTGGCCAATCACGCCGCAGCCGTAGTGGACGGGTACCTCTATGTGTTTGGAGGTAGGTTGCTCAACAAAAAAACATGAATGAAACATGTCAGCGGCCATCGCGGGAATGCTGATGAGCATGGCTCCACGTGAGTGCGGTTTCCACGTGTTCTATCCTAGGTCGCACTGAGGAGGACATGTTTTCGTCCTCTCTGTATCGGTTCAGCCTGCGGGGCTCTGGGCGCTGGGAGATGGTCCAGCCCACAGGTGGGAAGCCCCCGTCCACTGCCGGCCACTCCATGGTGTTCCACAGCCCTTCTAGGACACTTTTGGTCTACGGAGGTCACCGGCCGACCACCGCCAGGTACACGACCTCAAAGAAAAAGGTCGGAATGTCAGGTCGAGTTGATATGGAGTCCACTTGAAGCCAGAGTCGCAAATCAAGATGACGCAAGCGGCTAATGCAGCAGTCAACACTCGAGGCGCCTTCTTGTCAAATAAAACCAACTAAAGGGACACGCTTTTTTTCCCCTAGGTTTAGCGTGCGGGTGAACAACACTGACGCATTCCACGTGGACCAGCGCTTTTGGACGGCGTTTCGCTCCCGTTACCCGGCGACGGGGCCCCGGGAGAGAGCCTTCCATTCAGCCATCGTCATCGGAAACTACATGGTGGTCTATGGTGAGGCAAAATGCCCACACGGCCTCCCAGCTGACATAGCTTTCCTGAACTCGATTGACCAAACCTATTCTCCCTCAAGGTGGGAATGTTCACATTCATTACCAAGAGGAGAAGTGCTATGATGAGGAGATATTTTTTTATCATTTGGGCTGTCACCAGTGGGTGATGGCAGGGGAGAGATGGTCGCTCAGTGAGTTACTCTTGTCTTTATTTGACGTCTGTCCCTATTTCCAGTTTAGTCCGCCTGTATTTTATCCGTACGTTTTTCTGCAGATGGCGAACCCGTCAAGGGGCGCTACTCCCACGTCGCCGCAGCGATGGAGGGACGGGTGCTGCTGGTTGCCAGCGGTTACAACGGCGTCACCAGTGGGGACCTGATGGCTTTCAAAGTCCCGCTGTTTGTCAGTAGCAAGGAAGGTGACAGGGTGAGAGAAAAGGCCCTTCCACAAATGGTCACATTAGAGTCTCTAAACAAAACATCTGATAGGCTTCCGTATTTCGAAAGTTATTACGCCAACATTGCCACCGATTTCATTTCTGTGGCGTTTATATCAGCAACCAGGAAAAAAGGTTCCTGGTTTTTCGACAGTGTAAAAGTGCTTTCTGACTCTACTGTCAAAGTCATAAAATTGCCAGGTCAAGTGCCCCCCCCCCCCATCATAATCCACTGCTGTTTCTTGTTTAGGATGCTCTTTGCGCCGAGGCCCTGGATGAAAGCATGTGTTTGAAGAATCCAGAATGCAGCTGGTGCGAAGGCCGATGTCGAGAGTATCAGCCCACCAATCAGGTAATGTCGAAAAGATACAATTGGAACCGCACTGTCGGCATGACGCCTGCGACCCTTTTCCCACTCATAGTGCGGCAGCACCGGCTGCTTGGGCCTGGCGCGCTTCCTCTCCGACTGTCAGTCCTGCCTGGTGTTCAGCGGCACGCCGGCCACCCTGGCCAGAGCGCCCGGCGAATTCGGCTGGTGCGTTCAGAACGAGTCCTGCCTCCCCGTGTCAGGTGAGAGCCAGGAAGGGAGGAAGGAGGGGCGGCGGCGGTTGCACACTGACGGAAATATCTTGGGAGGGACTAGATTCGGCCCGGGCGCTGGTCAGAGATGAAAGATTTTGTTGTGGGGGTTTCCTCCGTGTCAAGGAAGGCTTCCTCAAATGGATGAGGCATTCAGAAAGAAGATACTAGTTGCTATCAATAGTGACTCGCTCTAAGTCACAATACTGATTTAGAGAAATTAAACCATAACAAATAAATACAATATATACTGTGGGACTAAAGAATGCGTTTTACAGTGCGTATTTTGATTAGCAGTTATTCAGATCATCGGACTCTTTGACTACCATATTGGCCCGAATATAAGACGACCCTGATTATAAAACGACCTCCTCTCAAAGTGAAGTCTAAGTCTAGCTGTAGTCTTGAAACAAATCTGAATAAGGAAAAACATTGCAATAAAATAATGCAAACTGCTACCGCTATTGTTGGGGAGCCTGAGGATTGCATAGGGGGTTGGCTCGGATGCTTATGCTCTTTTCGCTCCCGGGTGTCGGTCAGAACACAGAAGGGAAGACGTGGTTCAGTTTTGATTGCGTTACTGAATTATTGGCAAAAGGTAACAGGCACTGTGGCTTATAGGGGCATACAAGCAAACTGGCAAAAGGGTATAGGCACACGTTTGGTCGTAAGGATGTGAGAGCAGGTGTGTGTAGTGTACATGGGTGAGTCTTTGGGTGTGTGAATGTGATTCTTGTATGAAGCGTGTGAAGGGTGTGTGTGTGTGTGTGTGTGTGTGTGTGAGAGGGTGTGGTGTGCCTGTGTGTGGCTCTGCAACAGACAGAAATATAGCACGTAAGTCAACGCTCAACTTCTGACGTCACACAACACTAGTAGACGGCACACAATACATAACTAACTGCGCGTAACGTTTCCGGTATACTAAATAACCATAAATGAAATGCTCTCAGCAACACACTAAACATAAGTCATTGAGACAACAAAATACATTTGCTGGCGACCGTTAGTCGCCGTGCCGCTGCGTAATGGCTGTAGTCATGCGTGTACGCTAATTGTACGATGCAAGGCAAAGTTAAAGGAGCGCGCCGGAGCTGTCAATTAAACGGCGCGCACACGAAGCAAACCGCGATCGGACAAACGGCACAACAGTGGATAGTAGTAACAATGAAATGTATATACTCACTTTGTGTCAAAGACGCACACGATCACAGCAACATACTCAGTCAATACCAGCAACCTTTAACTTACCGCTGCGTACAAGTGAATGGGTATAATGTCTAGACCCCGAATGTAAGACGACCCCCACTTTTTCAGTCTTATTTCAATGCAAATAACATCGTCTTATATTCGGGCCAATACGGTATTTGTATTTTGTATTCCATAGTCCATTTTTTAACGGCTGGATAGCCATTCAGCCGTTTGCTAAGAAGCAATGACCACTAAGCATAAATAAACAAAAAAAAAATCAGTAAACCAACAAATGATATGCTAGCAGTTCCACATTTTTTTAAATTCTCGTCACTCTATTATGAATCTGAAGATGAGTTAATTGTGAATTTCTCTAACAAAGAGTGTAATGCTAGCTTCATTGGACAAACCTGTTGACTACAGCTTTTTTCCCCTTTCTAATACATCTGAGTGGGGTGTAGCAACCTTGACATTGAGAAAAACCTTGAAACACTTGGCTCAACTTGACCCAGCTGAGATAGAAGAGGTCACTCAAAAAAAAAACCTAATTTGATTGGCCTCTTCCATCTCTGGGGCACGTCAGCGGCTTTTGGCCACTCTCTGACTTGCGTCCGATCAGGCTCGTCGCAGCATTGTGGAGATCTCATGAGGTCAGATTGCGTTTGTCCGTGTTGCTGACCTCTCCCTCTCGATCTCGCAGAGCCAAGTGCGTGCCGTGTGGACCAGATCTCAGGGGCGTACGGCTGGTGGGGGGAGCGTACCCTTTTCCTAACCTCCCTCCACTCCTGTCGCACCGAGAACTATGTCCCGGGACTGCACCTGCTCACCTTCCAGCACCCCCGCAACGACTCCCAGCCTGACAAGGTACGGAGTCCTAGTCTCAAAGAGTTGTGCTTGTAACCCCCCCCCCCCCACACACACACACACACACACACACACTTTACAGACTGCATCCGCCTTTCCTTCCTCCAATGTTGCTTTTGTACCAAAAGATGGGATTTAGGTGCCTTGTTTTGATATTGAGAGGTACACCCAACTACTTTTAGTCAAATTTCCATAGTGTGTCCCCTTCAAAGTATCCCAGAGAATAGTGCCTCTGTTTATGTGTCTGCACTTGCTCCGCCCCATCCTCCGCCGTGCTCTGGCCAGGTGTCCATCCTGCGCAGTACCACCATCATCCTAAGCCCCACCACCGAGATGGACGTGGCTCTGCAGTTCAGGGGCTTCATCCACCCTCTTTGGGGGGCGCCGACGACTCCTCCGGCCGAGACTGTCTCCATGTGGGCTCGCATCCAGAGGCTCCACTTTGAGGCTCGGGTGGCATCGGGTCCCAACTCCAGCCAATTAGTGAGCGCGCTGCGCCGTAAACAAAACAGTCTTTCTCTGAATTAATTAAATGAAGTGACGAGCCAGATCCAAATTCTCTGTTGGGCTGTAGTTTGCTTCCCGATGGTTGTTAATGTTTCTTTTGTCTCCGAGCAGGAGGTGGTCGGTCGTTGGGCGGCTCAGCAGGAGAAAGAGCTGAAGCTGCTGTCTCGCCCCGACGGCGGTAAGCTGCTCTCCAACCTGACCAGAGGCAACCATTACCTGGTCCAGGCCGAGGGCTACCTCAACAACTCCGGCTCGGGGCAGACGAGTGAGATGGCCCTCATCTGGAACAGAACTCTGCCGGGAGGGAGCGTGAGTGTGTCTTTTCTTTCCTGTTCCTGTTTGTCTCTGGAACAGCAACATGATCTGTCATCTTCTCTCCTGTTGAACCCAAGGAAATATCCTTCCTCTTCCTGGAGCCCTATCGCTCGGGTTCCTGTTCAGGCTACATGTCCTGTTTGGCCTGCCTGTCGGACCAGTCTTGCGGCTGGTGCCCGTCGCTGTCCCGCTGCCTGCTTCGAGGCCCTGAACTAGAACCCTGCCCGGAGAGCGAAGCGATGGGAGAGGAGGCTCAGCGCCATCTGCTGCTGGCACCCCAGCACTGCACACTGTGCGAGGAATATCGGGACTGTTCCGCTTGTACGCAGGTGAGCGCCACAAGATTTTGCATGCATGAAAAAACAATACATTTCATGAAAGAAATCAACACTCCATTTTTTAAAAATCTTTAATTGCGATTTAACTTTCTTTAATTGATATGAACAAACTATTGGTAGAAAAACGGCAGAAGTATTTCTGCCAAAGTCAGAAATGTACTCCCTCTGCAGGACCCTTACTGCGAGTGGCAGATCAACTCCAGCAAGAAAGGCGACTATCAGTGCAGCAGGCGAGGACGCCTAGATGGCTCCATACGCCACCCGGCAGGCTGTCCCCGTGTCTGCAACCAGTGAGATGACAATTTCCTAATTGACTTTTTCACAACATGCTCTGATGGCATTTCTATTCGCTCCACCAAGGCGGAAGACGTGTTCCGAGTGCCTCTCCAACTCCAGCCAGTGTGCCTGGTGTGAATCCGCCCAGGCCTGCTTCTATTTCGCAGCCTACCTCACCAAGTACCCTTATGGCGAATGCAGGGACTGGTATGACAGGTAGCAATCACACAACACTTCTCGGGCGCACGTAAATTGCGCTGGTCATCTGAATTTGGCTTTTTCCCAACTTGCCAGTGTGCATTCAGTTCCGCAATGCAAGCAATGTTCCGCTCTCAACACTTGCACCGACTGCCTGCGCACATTCCAGTGCGGCTGGTGCGGCGACTACAACAACCCCACCATTGGAAAGTAAGCGCACTTGCCAGCAAAGATGACGCTGTGTCACGATGTTTTGGTTTCATCTTGTCATTTTGTTTTTTTAGATGTTTGAGAGGCGATTGGGCTGGAATGGATGAGCCGTCTGTGTTTAACTGCAGCGTGGCTGTCGCTGAAGCTCGAGCCGCTAAGTAAGTTCCCGCGAGCCAAACGAGGACACGTGCCATAGAAAAGAACAAAAACAAAGTTGTTCTTCTCCAGCCCTGAGCCGCAGACTTCTGCCCCGCCTCGTCCTCTGGACATGGAAATGGAGCTGGAGCACTTGGAGGTGGAAGAGCAAGATGGCGGCGTGTGGTCTTACCCTGCTTGCCCTGATGTGGAAGAATGCCGTCTGGGCCTGCACAACTGTCACCCCTTCGCCACGTGCATCAACACCCCCACCTCTTACGAGTGTCACTGCGACCGAGGTTACGCGGGGGACGGCACGTTGCACTGCAACCAGACGTAAGAACGTGGACCTTTTTCAATCTCTAAAACCATTTCAAAGGTTCTTAATATCTTCTGAACAAGCATTTGTCCGCTAGCCCAATGGTTGTTAGCATCATAGGCCACTTGTGCACTCCACCGGCAGATGCTACAATGAGTGCAGAGAAGGTCAGTGCAGCGGCAGCCCGCGCTTCGAATGCGAATGCTCGCTGGGTTGGACCTCCGATCCTGCCACTCTGGTTCTGAGCGGTGTCGAATGTGATGTGGACTGCGGCTGCAACTTTCACTCCACCTGTATTACTGCACCAGGCATTTGCGACGAATGCCAAGGTGGAAACGCAAATAGCTTATTCTTGTGTCCGTCCAGTTGTTTAGAACTGAATTTCTTTTCAGACTGGACAACGGGGCCCCACTGTGAGCACTGTCGCCCGGGGAGCTTCGGCTCTGCCCTGGCCGGCGGCGGCGGATGCTTGCAGTGCGAGTGTAACGGCCACGGCGACCCGCTACGAGGATACTGCCACAACCAGACGGGCCAATGCTACTGCACCCATAACACCCAGGGCCCGCATTGTGAGTCCTGCCTGCCCGGCTACTACGGTGATCCCAGGTAAGGGCACATTATGCAAATTCATCAAACTGGTCTAACTAGTTACTTCATCTGAAGAGACGCTTCTGCATCTCATCTTATGACAGTAGCACATTCCTGCTGGTCTATGCTGACATCTTTGCGGCCTCCTTTAGGAATAATGGAACATGCTACCGCCAGTGCCAGGGGCGCTCTGTGCTGCTCTCTTCCACCAATTCATCCCCTTCCGTTCCTCTCTCCTCATCCCTGGGCTGGAGGAGCGGCACTGAAGGCAAAAGCGGCCTCTCCCATTGCCTTTGGGTGCTGTCGGTGACCGAGAGCCTGGCACCCTGCCGCCCCAGGCAGCCGTGCCCGCCCGTTGCCCTCACGCTGCATCCCGATTCTCATACACACTGTAAAGTGAGTCAGCATGCTCGCTCTGCTTCTTTTTTGCCAACGCTGTTGAACTCACATTTTTTAAATGAAACTGCATCAAAATCCGACCAAAATCTGACCAGAAAGTAACAAAAACCGGCGTTTGAGCAGGACTCTGTATCTAGACGTTCATATGTTATGAATGTATTCATGTATTTATTTTGCAGAGCTCATTTGTGTATGTGTTTGATGGCCTTCCTCGTTTTCTGGACAACGGCGTCGTACATTCGGACCATAACTTGATCGGTGCATTTTGCGGCACCACCAGGTCACAGCCTATCACCGTCGAGGCCACCTCAGGTACCCCACACCCCCATGTAAAAGCAGCTGAATGGAGAATGTGACCCCCTGTGCGTCCCGCCTGCTAGGTGTGATCTCCGTTTACTTTGAGGCCAACGTGTCATCCAACAAACCCCAAGGCTTCAACGCGTCTTTCTGGGTGCGGCGGTGTCGCCAAAGCGCCGACGAGAGCGACGACGGGTCACCCGCGTGTCTGGGCGGCGCGCAGTGCCAAGCCGGGCTTTGCCAGTGCCCCCCGGGATATGGCGGCCCCTACTGCGACCGACCCGTTTGTCCCCAAGACTGTGGACTCGCGGAGGGCCGAGGCGCTTGTAATCTTGTAAGTTGCGTGATCATTTAACACCTATTCATTGCAGTCGGTGGCAGTGTGATATCATCAAAGTGTTGAGAGCCAACGCAGCTTGCGTTGAGTGGCAATGTCTTATCGATACCGTCGGCTTCTTTCAGACACTGGGGGTGTGCGTGTGCTCCGAGAACTGGGCCGGCCCGGACTGCTCCGTCCCTCGAGACAACAACAGCCTGATCTGGGAGACGCTGCTGGACACGCAACTGACAGTGGTACAGCTATGAATACAACCGCGCCGGCAACACTGAAGCCCCCTACAACGGCACCATTCATTTAGACATACTTTTTGCCCCACAGAATCAAGCCCACCGGTTCCTCCACAGGATGGGCCACTCTCTGGTTTCTGGACCTCACGGCAACCTTTGGATGTATGGGGGACTCTCTCTTTCAGAGGGCATTCTTGGAAATATTTACAGGTAACAGTCTGTTGCATATTAGGTATTCATTTTATAATATTTGGTGCCGTATTTCCCCAAATGTTGCTTATCCCATTCAAAAGACTCCCTCCCCCGAACAAAAATCTCCTCTGAGTTTAAGGAAAAAGCGCCGTCTGAAGTGTGGCATTTATTTATTTAGGTGGCACCCTTTATTTAAGGAAATTATGTATCGTCAATTGTCAACAGATATGTGATGACTGCTTTTGTCCTCGTTGTAGATATTCCGTGTTAGAGCGCCGTTGGACTCAAATGTTGACGAGTTCAGCGGACGAGGGCTCCGCTCCGGCTGCTCGCTATCACCACTCCGCCGTCCTGCTGAGCAACCATGAAATGGGGACCAGTCATAGCTGCATGCTGGTAGTGGGCGGAGTCACTCAGCACTCTGTCGCCATGGACACTTGGAGTCTCAACCTCAGCAGTTTGGTCTGGAAAGAGCACAAGGTAGAGAAACGGAATTGTCATGCGGAACAAGCTATGTTCGGACCTCTAACTGATTATCGTTCCCCTTTCTCCATGCGGCAGACCTCAGTGCTGCCCCCGGTGGCGGGCCACACGCTGACAGTGCGTCGGGACAACTCGGTGCTCTTGATTGGCGGTTACTCGCCAGAAAACGGCTTCAACCACCACCTGTTGGAGTTCAACCTGCACAGCGGAAACTGGAGCGTGGTGGCGCACAGTGGCACGCCGCCAACAGGCCTGTACGGCCACTCGGCCGTTTACCACGAGCAGACTGACGCCGTCTATGTGTTTGGAGGTTATCGTTTCCATGTGGAGGCCGTGGAGCCGTCGGGAGAGCTTTACAGCCTCTACTACCCCAATTTCACCTGGTCGCTCCTGGTACCCTCGCAGGGTAATAAGGTAAGGCGTGTTGATGCCCGGGGCATGTTTTCCTCAAACTCCCATTTCACGTTTCACTTTTTTTGCAGCCCCTCTCCCGTTTCTTCCACGCCGCAGCCCTGATGAAAGACACCATGGTCATCGTGGGGGGACGGACAGAAGTGGAGGATTACAGCAACTCTGTGTACTTGTACCAGATCAACTGTAACACCTGGATCCAACCAGGTGGTCCATCTTGTCTCGCTGCGTCTTCCATCTTTACGTGCTCGTGTCCCAACCAACGTCACATTTGTATCGCCCAGACTCTGGCATCGGCGACTCGGTGAACCGCTCGGTGTCTCTCGCCATGACGAGCTGGGGTGGCAGCCTCTTCCTATCGGGCGGCTTCAACGGGGTCACCTCGGGACGACTCCTAAACCTAAGGGTACCCGCCGACCCCTGCGCCGTGCTGGCCACGCCGGAGACCTGCAACTCCACCACCGGCAGCTGCGTTTGGTGCCGAGGGGCCTGCGCATCTTCTGATAGTGCCGAACGGTAACACATCAGCACTCGGTTGTGGTCTCCTTCCAAAGCGCAACATGAATTCCCTCTGTTCTTCGTGATAGAATGGGCTGTTTGACCGCCCAGTCGGCCTGTTCGCCAACCCCTCGCCAGCCAGATCAGTGCCGCAGGCTTAAGACCTGCAGCGAATGCCTGGCCCGACATCCCAAGACATTCTCCGGTCCATCGCAGGTGGTCCCCACCCTGGTGTCATAGATCCTGATGCACACGGCCACTCATGTTGAATCTTGAATTTTCCTTCACTTTTTCAGCATGCTTTCCAGTGCAAGTGGTGCACCAACTGCCCCGAGGGGGCTTGCATCAGCAGCTCGGTGAGCTGCACGTCCGAACACGACTGTCGCATCAACCAGCGTGAGATCTTCCTCTCCAGCAATTGCACCGAAACCAGCTGCGAGGCTTCCGACTGCCCCAAGTGCACCGCGTCGGGCAAATGCATGTGGACCCGCCAGTTTAAACGCACGGGTACTGGTAGTCGTATTATTACAGTCTAATCAGGGAAGGGTAATAAATTGTTTAAAATTGCTGCCAGAAGGCCACTCACTCGGATTAACTCTTCACCAGGCGAGACGCGGCGTATCCTGAGCGTGAACCCCACCTATGACTGGACCTGCTTCAGCTACGCCCTGCTCAACGTCTCGCCCATGCAGGTGGAATCTTCGCCGCCGCTGCCGTGTCCTCCGCCCTGCCACACCCTCCTCAACTGCACCCTCTGCCTTGGCTCCAGAGGTTCTGACGGCGGCTGGCAACACTGTGTGTGGAGCATGGCCTTGCAGCAGGTAAGCTGGGAGATGCATTGAAAGAGGGCCTTTTAATTGTTTGCTTGCATAACAGACCATAACAGCGACATAAGAGAACTTAAGCACTCAAGTTCCTCCAATGTGATCCCGTTTCCCCAGTGCATGAGTCCGTCGTTTGTGCCGCTGCGATGCGAAGCGGGCCAATGCGGTCGCCTTCTCTCGGGCGGCGACTCCTGCTCTCCCCAGTGCTCCCAGCTCACCCAGTGCTCCCAGTGCATCGCCAGGCCCCAGTGTGGCTGGTGTGCCACCCGTGGGGGCAACGGAGCGGGATACTGCCTTCAAGGAGGACTTGACGGTGCCGACAGTGGATTTGGGATGGGCTCTGCCCAAATGTTTGAAGCCAAGCTTTAACCACTGCACTGCATTCTTGTCCTCACAGGAGTCAGTGAAGGGGTTTGTCCTCTGCGGAACAGCAGCTGGTCCTTCCTGCACTGTCCAGAGGAAGACGAGTGCGCCAACGGCCATCACCACTGCAACAGCACCCAGGACTGCCATGACCTTTCTCAGGGATACCACTGCACATGTAAACAAGGCTACATCCTCAGCAGGTGAGCTCGACAGTCACCAACCTGGACACCAAAAACTGTGCTGGAATGATATAAAACTAGTACATTGAGGTAAAAGCCTGGTCTGGAACAAATTAAACTTCTAAGTCAAGCTAGCACTGCCTTCAAAATCACATTTTCTACAACATGTCCCATTTAGCGAATTTAGCGTTGTATCCCAGAACACATTGTTGTCAACCAAAAAGGATTGAGGTGACACTCACATTTTCCTTGTCATTTTCCCTTGATCTTGTTACTAGTCTCAGTGGTCATTGTGAGCCGGTGTGTGCGCAAGGCTGCGTGAACGGGACCTGCGTGTCCCCGGGCGTGTGCCGCTGCCACTTTGGCTTTGTGGGGGACAACTGCTCCTCCCAGTGCAGCTGCAACAAGCACAGCAATTGCGCCAGTGTGGCCAAGGCCGACGTTTGCCTGGAATGCCACAACAACACCATCGTAAGTCAGCTGCATTTGCATTGCATCATACGTGCTGGCTGGGTGTTTTCACGCTTTCACCTTTCTCCCGGTTGTAGGGCAAGCATTGCGATAAATGCAAGCCCTTGTTTGTGGGCTCAGCCAAAGGCGGCGGTACCTGTCGACCGTGTCGCGAGTTCTGTCGGGGGAACAGCGCTTTGTGTCTGTCCCGCGATGAGCACAAGAAGGCCCAAGAGAACCCCCGGCGCTTTCCCCTGGAGCCCAACAGCGTGAGTAGCATCATTGGGTTCGACTTTGGTCTGAATCAAGTGTATCGCCTTTAATTTAAAAACAATAAGCTCAAAATTAGTACCGTATTGGCCCGAATATAAGACGACCCTCATTATAAGAAGACCCCCTCTTTTTCAAGACTCTGGTTTGAAAAAAGAGTGTGTGTGTGTGTATGTGTGGTTCTGCAACAGACAGAAATATAGCACGTAAGTCAACGCTCAACTTCTGACGTCACACAACACTAGTAGATGGCACACAATACATAACTAATTGCGCGTAACGGTTCCGCTATACTAAATAACCATAAATGAAATACTCTCGGCAACACGCCAAACATAAGTCATCGAGACAACAAAATATATTTGCTGGCGACCGTTAGTCGCCGTGCCGCTGCGTAACGGCTACTCGTATGATGCTAGGCAAACTTAAAGAAGCGCGCCAAAGCTATCAATCAAATGGCGCGCACACAAAAGAAACCGCGATCAGACAAACGGCACAACAGTAGACAGTAGTAACAATGAAACGTATATACTCACTTTGTGTCAAAGACGCACACAATCACAGCAACATACTCAGTCGATACCAGCAACCTTTAACTTACAGCTGCGCACAAGTGAATGGGTATAATGTCGAGAGGACCCCCACTTTTTCAGTCTTATTTCAATGCAAAAAACATTGTCTTTTATTCGGACCAATACTTGAGAAAGAAAATCATCGATAACGGCAAGTGGGCTTTTCAACAGATCCACAACTGGGTGTCGGAGGGCCCCACTGAGGAGAATGCCGTGTGCGTGAGCTGCCAGAACAACAGCGTTGGCGACAAGTGTGAGAGCTGCCTTGGCGGCTACTTCCTGCTGCAGGGCAAGTGCGAGAAGTGAGTGGCCGCTGTTCCTAAGTTGCTAAGCAAAGTGACCGACAATGTGTACTGACGTGCCGGCTTAGTTAAACGTCACATTGACACAGAATATAATAAGATTTAAAAGCAAATCGATGACCTTCCAATTCCAGGTGTCAGTGTAACGGCCATGCAGACACGTGCAACGAGCACGACGGCACAGGTTGCCCGTGCCAGAACAACACGGAGACCTCCTCCTGTCTCAGTAGCCCTCAGAGCGACCGCAAAGACTGCTACAGACAACAGGTACCTGGTTGAACTTTAATCTGCGCTGATGCCGTCATTCAAACTTTTCCCACATGCGCGCAGTAAGCGGGTGTGTGCGTACACCCAATCGTTTAGCTCAGGATGATCTTTCAGGGACATCCCGTATTCTGACCCGTCTTATTTTCTCGATGACCTCAAAAATTGTGTCCTGACTTTGCTGATTGACTTTGTCAAACCCCCTCCAGTGCGCCAAGTGCAAAGATTCCTTCAACGGCACGCCGGTGAACGGCCGCCAGTGCTACCGGCAATTCAACGTGGACACCGAGTGCTGCTTCGACCCCACGTCGCAGACCAACTGCTTCCACGACCCGACCATCCGCAACCTGCCGCGGGGGCGCACAGTCTTCTTCGCCGCCCAGCCCAAGTTCACCAACGTCGACATTCGTGTCACCATCGACGTAACCTTCGGAGAGGTGGAGGTCTACGTGTCCAACTCGCACGACACCTTCATTGTGGACGTGAATCGTCGCTCAGGCGTCCACGCCATCAAGATCGAGGAGGAGTCGCGAGGGGCCGCCGCGGCGGACAAGGACTCACCTCCGTCGCCCATCAAGGTGTTCGCCAACACCTCGTCAGGTCTCGGGGGAGGCTTCATCTCCCACAATCCGCTGCAGGCCAAGCCGCCGGGCTCGGAGCGGGAGATTCGCGAGGAGCGAGCCCGGGGCCTCATTTCTTACATCACAGTTTGGAAACCGCAGACAGTTCTGATTGTTCGAGGCGTTCGGGACCGGGTAGTCATAACCTTCCCGCACGAGGTGCACTCACTCAAGTCCAGCCGCTTCTACATCGCCCTCCGAGGGGTGGGAACAGTGGCCGACCAGGGCGAGTCCCAGGGCCTGCTCTTCCTGCGCCAGGACCAAGCCCACATCGACCTGTTTGTCTTCTTCTCTGTCTTTTTCTCCTGCTTTTTCCTCTTCCTGTCCGTCTGCGTGCTCCTGTGGAAGGTCAAGCAGTTCCTGGACTTCCGGCGGGAGCAGCGGCGACACATCCAGGAGATGACCAAGATGGCGTCGCGGCCCTTCGCCAAGCTCACCGTCTACCTGGAGCCGGACGAGCCGCAGCTCATCTACCTCCCGTCCAGCGGTGGCGGCGTGGCGGTCGCCCGCCCTGCCAAGCTCGCAGGGGTGATGGTGGGCCAGAGGGGCCGCACCGGGGCCGTGTCCTACAAACACGATCTGGGCTCGGGACCGGCCGGGCACCATCAGCACCACCTGCCCCCCGGCGGGGGCAACAACGGCCAGCACTTGCCCCTGCACTACCTGAATGCCCACCACTACACCGGCACCACCACTGGCAGCCAGGTCTCGCTGCAGCACCACCCGTCCACGTACAGCGGCTACCAGCACTTCTGCCGCTCGGACCCCTTCCTCTCACAGCTCATGGGCTTCTCCTACTCCTCCTTCAAGGTGGGGCCCATCACTCTGGAGCCCACTGACGACGGCATGGCCGGGGTGGCCACAGTCCTCTTCCAGCTGCCCGGCGGAGTCTTGGCTCCAAATCGGGCCTGCTTGGGCTCAGCGCTGGTGACATTGCGGCAGAACCTGCAGGAATACTGCGGCCACGGCAATGGAGGCGGCCACCCGGGTGCGGGCGGCGGCCGCAAGGGGCTGGCTGGCCATCAGCACCTGACCACTATGGCCATGTAGGCACACGGCGAGGGAAGAGAATCGCTGTCGTTTCCTCATATAGTGGGCGACGCCTTCGCCAAGTCGTGCTCAGCAGTCCGGAGAGTGGACCCTGAATCTCCGCTTGAGCTTCTCCATAATCCTGCGTAGGTTTTCGCTTTGTAATCAACTTGGCTTCCTTCCACATTCCAAAAGCACCTTTGATGAAGCGTCCTAACAGTCCAGACCAGAGTGTTTTGGAATTTTTGTTTATAAATGCCTGTAGAAAATGGATTCACGAGTGGCATGCTGAACAAGTGGTTAGCACATTTGCCGGCCTATCAGCAGATCTGGATTTGGATTTCCTTGGAAACGTCTCCCGTGTGGGCATGCTTGGGTAGCTTTGCTTCGTGTACGCCACATAACACAAACATGCCTGTTAGTTTCATACATAGTGTCGGGTAACCTTAATAGGAAACTAGGATCAATATGACAAGTGCCCGTACAATAGGAGAATTCAATATAAAAATTGCACAATACACGGCCGCATAAAAGCATTTTGTGTGCCATATACAGTCGCCACATTTGAAAGAGTTCTCTGTGTCACGTCACCATACAACTTGGTTATCGTTGCGGACGTGGCATCTCGGGGCCACTACATGAGGAAATGCGCTCAGTTCAAGGGCCTTAAAAGCCTTCATTAAAGCGTTCTGCTCAAGTGTACTGAGCTTATTGAACACATGTACATACACTGTATGTTGTTTTGTTGTGAATATGAAGTGTTACGGCGTTCGGCGCCGACCGAGCCGGCTGTCCTTAAGAATGCACTAATAGACACGGCGTCGCTCTTGCTCACTGGGGTGGTGCCATGGTGGACTTTTAACTTGACTTGGTACCTCCCAAAAGTGACAATCAAGCTTGCAGTAGAGTTGGTTGATTGTTACAGCTGGAAAATAACTTTCTTTTTTTTTTTTTTTTTTAACCCGGTCAATATGCTTTTTGTGTGTGTGTGTGTGTGTATGTCTTTCACTCACTCGATACGTTTTGTTATTTTTCCAGCACATCTGCCTTGACTGCTTGCCTTGTCCGTGGCTTACGCTACTCCAACACAGGCGGGGAACCTAGTTCAGTTTACTAAAGTCCTTCGAGGGCCTTACTGAGTTGATGATGATTGAATCCCATGTTTGAGTCCTCAATGTGTGAAAGAAATTTACAGTTTACATGCGTTTCCAGTTGAAAATATTATTTCCGAAATCCTTGACACAACTGCAAAGCTCACTTGGAAAGTTAGGGAAAACAATTGTCCACGAAGCCACATTCACCAACAGGAAATTGGCCATTTTATTTTGAAGGCCTTCATTCTGAATCAAACCAAATGTGCCCTAATCAGAATTAGGTATCCTGGCATAGGTTCCCTGACACCAAGCGTTGATGGAAATATGTCGACTTCCTGTTACGGTGGTAATTTATGTACTTATTTAGGTTTTGTAAAAAGAAAAGTCTTGTTCTGTGTTTGACGCTGGCAATAATTTAATGACAGTTTGAGCCTTTGTGTGCTGACACTTTATTGTATGTGAAATGTTTTTGGCTGGTTTTGCTTGACTGCTTTTATTTGGGGTGACCCGCCTCGCACAAATGATTGTATTTCCAATCGTAGCTTCCGTTTAAATAATACTGTACGACAAATAATGTGAGAGTTTTCCAAGTGCAACAAAAATTCTCTTCAAAACTTCTCCTGAGGAGAGATGTTGACAGCATTATTATTAGTTGTGAGACTGAATGACTTACCTTGCTCCACTGGTAAGATTTTAGTTTGGGTTTGTTTGTGTTTGTTTTCACACTGCACAGAGCCAACTAGTCCCGTGGCACTAAAAGTCACCCAAGCTCATTCATTGATGAGACAATTTGGAATGGTGCTACAGTATACGTTAACTCCTGCTATTTATAAACCTCCATCAATAAGCATTCATGCATTCTTTTTCCTATGGTGTATTTTATTTTGTTAACATGAGTATATTTGGACATAAACTTTGTTGTGAAAGAAGGGAAGTGTTGATCAAAATATGGCATTCTCTGTCCTGTCAAATAAAACATCTCTGAAATATGATTGTAATGATTTTACTCACTTTACGAATTAGAGTGAAATGTATAAAATGAAAATTAGTAATTCGAAAACATGGAATAAATAAAAGAGGCGTGTCACAGGGGTCTCTTTAAATATGGACGCTCCTGCCGCGTGCTGATTGGCCACGTATCCAGGAAGTTTCCCTCCCTCGTCATTTTTACACGGTCATCAAATCCACGAATGAAGCAGGTCAGTAAACAAGGCGTGGGCGTGGGCACGTCTTCATTTTGATATGATCAAAAGAGCACTTGTGCAACGGTAGCGCATGAAGCCGGGATATGTGACTTCGGGGCGGAGGTTCAGTCTCGCCACCGCGGCCAGGTTACTGCTGTTAGCCGCCATGCTAACGCCATTACGCTAGCCGTGGGCGACACAATCACAGCGTCGTTATTGTGGCCAGCTTCGCTTCACGATCGGCGCTGCCGTCATCGCTCAAGTGCATTGCACGCAGGACATAAACGATGAAGGTGGAGTGCGCGGAGTCTGAAAACAAAGCGACGACGGACGACATCGTTACGTTCAAAAGTGAGGACGAGCCGTGGTCACGTGACGAAACGGAGGACGACCCACGGGAAGATTGCGCCGATGGACGCGACCTCGACATCCGAATCAAGGAGGAGCCGCACTGCGTGCAGATCAGCGAGGACCACTATGAGCTAGATGCTCACCGCCCATTCAAAGATGAGCTCGACCCGGATCTTCAGGACGAACTTGAGTACGAGGCGACTGTCAAGGAGGAGGACGACATCAAAGAGGAGGAAGACGAAGAAGAAGGAGAGGGCGAGGAGTCACAAGATGGAGACCTAATGGAGGATGACGAAGAGCAGGATGACACAGGTAAGAAAAGGACAATAAAGGAAAGTCATTGTCCTTCTTCCAGAATGCGCTTTGGAGCTGAATCTCATCTCCACTTTCCTTTGATCTTCTCTTAGTGTCATCACCCGACTTCTTCCCGTGTCCTCACTGCGACGTCTCTTTCACAAACCTAGACTTCCTGGAAAAGCATGTCAAGTGGGTCCACCAGAAGGAGTACCTGGCCGAGCTGAAGAAATGCTTCTCGGACCACGATGGGATCCTCATCCCGGAACACGCCTGCGCGACTTGCGGCAGCACCTTCAGCTCCAAAGTCTACCTGCGGGTCCACGTGAAGGAGGCCCACCCATGCGCCCCGCCCCGCCGGCTACACCCGTGCCCGACGTGCGCGCGCAGCTTCCAGTACTTGAAGAACCTGAAAAACCACTGTCAGCGCTGGCACAGCATGTCGGTGGCGATCAGAGGCGGGCACTTGTGCTGCACCAACTGTGGCAAGAGCTTCGAGGCCACCTGGGGGCAGGGACCCCACCTGTGCCATGCGCCGCGCGCCGAATCCGAGGAGGAGCCCATCTGCCTGGACGTGGGCGTGCAGTGTGGTGAGTGCGGCAAGAAGCTTCGCACGCCCCAGAGCCTGGAGGACCATATGCGCACGCACACCGGCGACCGTCCCTTTGTGTGCAAAGACTGCGGACGGCGCTTTGTGGAGCGCAGCAGCTGGCGCCAGCATGCCCTGATCCACACGGGCGAGAAGCCGCACAAGTGCCAAGTGTGCGGCAAGGCCTTCCAGAGGGGGCACCAGCTTAAGTGCCACCTCACCACGCACTCAGCCAAGAAGGAGTTCGCCTGTGGCCAGTGCGGCAAGGAGTTTGGACTCAAGGCCAGCTTGAATCTACACCTGCGCATGCACTCCAGCGACAAGCCCTTCCACTGCCCCGTGTGCGCCAAGAGCTTCAAGACTCGCAAGAACCTGCGCGTGCACAGCAAGCTGCACGACGGTGACAAGACGCACCAGTGCAGTGACTGCGGCCTGAAAATCAGCGACCTGGGCGCGCTCAAGATCCACCTGCGCACGCACACGGGCGAGAGGCCCTACCACTGCACCGTGTGCGGCAACAAGTTCATCCGCCTGGCGCACCTGCGTAACCACCAGCGCACACACACCGGCGAGCGCCCCTATAAGTGCGACCAGTGTGATAAGAGCTTCACACAGTCGGGCGACCTGGTCAAGCACAAGCGCACGCATTCCGGGGAGAAGCCCTTTGAGTGCCCAGAGTGCCGGCGCCGCTACACCTCGTCCGGCGACCTGGGTAAGCACCGGCGCAGTCACACCGACCTGCGGCCGTACGTTTGCCAGGAGTGCGGCAAGAGCTTCCGCCTGTCAGGCCACCTGAAGACGCACATGCTCACGCACACCGGTGAGAAGCCCTTCTCCTGCCCCAACTGTCTGCGCAGATTCGCCCGCTCGCACCACCTCTCTGGACACGTTGCTAAGTGTCGCTGACTCGCCAAATGTGTGTTTGGCTCCAAATGACAGTGGAACCTCTAAAGTGGAGTTTGCTAAGCGGTACCCTGCAGCCTTACCACAAATATAGAGAAACATTTTGGAGCTAGGTGAGATGGACCTCTGATGTATATTGTCTGTCTACCATGTTTGTGTTCATTTTGGTGCCGATGTACACCCCCTCCCCCTTATTTATTTATTTTATAATTGCAGATACAGTGTTACCTTGACTTTGGAGGTTAATTTGTCATTGTTAGCAAGTCACTTTACATGCACGTTGAACGCAACTCCGCATTCATGAATTCCTCGTTTTTTTTCCCCCCTTCATTTGGCACAATGTTACTTCTCCATCAGGCAAAAACCAGAACTGACGTCCGGTTGTATCGTCAGCAGCATGTTGTGGCTACGCCCGCACAAAAAATGACAAAAGCCAAAGAACAAGCAACCTTGTGGAGTTAAATTCTGAAGTTGTCCGGGGTCTGTGCAAGTCTTTGGAGGAATATTTACAATTATAACAGGTCAGAAGAGTCCCAAGTTGACTTTAGAGCAGGGGTCTCAAACTCCAGTCCTCGGGGGGGCCGCATTCCTACATGTTTCCCTCGTTAAACACACGCGACTCAAATGATCAGGTGTGTTTAACGAGGGAAACTTGGAAAACATGTAGGAATGCGGCCCCCGAGGACTGGAGTTTGAGACCCCTGCTTTAGAGGTTCGGCTTGGAAACTGACGCACAATCTCGTGCTCTTATGGTTTTTATTGGTAGGGTGTTTTTTTTAAAACTAGTTTAAAAAACATTAATATTACAACGTGGTGTCCAATATTGATCCATCTTTACTAATCCGTGCTGTACCAATTGTAAAAAATGTATTAAATTATATGGCCAGTGTATTAATAGTCGTGTGTGTGCGTGTAATTAATCTAAATATCATGGCATCTAAGCGTGTGAGTAGACCACAAGTGTTCCATAGAAGCAATGAAACGAAGGAACGAAGCACTGAATAAAATTCAAATATGTCCTGGAGGGGTGGGTGCACTTCCCAACTTTGGCGACGCCGCTAAATACAGCACACGTCAATAGAAGTCATATTTGGTCAAAATTTACCTTATCAAAAGGCGCAAATGCTGCAAAACTATGTTTATATGCCTCAAACCCGTCTTCAATCATGACAACACGTTCCTCCAAACGTTAAACGTCTGCCACTGTTGCTGCTGTGATTTGGAACTAGTGATGTAAGAAATTGAAGCTAATCATTTACTATAGCCACCAAAGTATACTTCCAGTCGAATTTGAGGTATATAGACTTTAGAAGTTCAAAAGATTAGCAGAAGGCAATAATTGAACCGATAAAGTGAATTCAAAACCTTTTTGTCTGTATACATTTGAATTATTTTAAGATAATTGCTGAAAACGTAAAGGCAGAGAAATAAATTGTGGCAATGAAGTGTCGAATGCTTTTTGACAATTCCAGTTTTGCTATTCGGAAACCGTGCATTTGAAATATATTGTAGTGTGTCCTTTGGGCCACCAGAGGACCGTCTACCTCCTATTTACTACTGATGGGGTGGAAAAGGGCAAAGGCAACATGAAGCGCGAGCTTTGGTCAGATGACAAGCCAAAACATTGGTTGGATGTCAACACAAATGTGCGTGAGTAGATCACATTATCAAGAAGGTAGATTAAAGCCCAATTTTCTCCACAATGTAAGGAAATATTGTATTGCTGACTTTAGTCTGAGGACACTTTTGAAATTAATTGTACTTTATGTTGTGTCTGGTTTTGGTGCCAAATGCCAACACAAATTTCATCATTAAAAAAAAAAACGCGGATGTAGTTCTAACCTTACCAATTTCACATTCTAAAATACGTATTTATGTTTTTCCTAACCCATAAAGGTCCAGTAATTATTGTCTCACTGCTGACCTTTTCCAAATTCCCCCGTTTTTTGCATTCCGCAAAAAAAAACAGTTTTCTTTGGATTTCCGATCCAAAGGAAATAGACAATTTGTCTGCTTTTTATTGAGCCGCGCCGACATCCCAAAATTGATTGGCACTCGAGCGCATTGAATTACCTTGGAAAGACCTGCTTTATTTTTCCGGCGTTTTCTCGTTATCTGTCGATTTGATGCGTGGCCCCTCATTCATTTACATCCCAGCAAAACGCGGCGGCCTCCAACCTGTCACCGTCAATTCCCTGGCAATTGCGCCATTATTTTTATGTCCGCAATTACGAGGACAGAGCAGCGAGCCGCGCAGATAACAAAGATATATTTCGGAGTAAATAATATTGAGTGTACCTTTGTTTAAAGCCGGAATCGATACTTTCTAAAGCGTGTCCATTTTTCATTTAGCCGCGCGTGGGAGGGGCCCTGAGATGAATGGGTTGGATCCTCTAATTCGCCCGCTTGCAGTTATCATAATTGTTGAACAAGCGCCGCTTTTAAAGATCGGGCTGGAGGAGAGACAGGCCGCACAAAGAAAGCTAATAGCTTTGGAAAATTGAGATGGATCACGCCGTGCGCCCCTCCCCTTCATTTTTCCCCACCGGTACGACAGGACAAATATGTTCCTGGGATGAAGAGGTGTTTGTCTTTGCGAATGCAATCGGTGACTAAAGGCGCCTCTGTTGTTCGTCTTCCGCTTGACAACCGCACTGAAGAAGCGTGCCGCAGTTTCCTTCTGAAGCCACCAGGGGGAAACAAATCACTGCGCAAGAAGACGGGTTGGGGTGGTGCTTGGGGGTGCTTGGTCCAGTTCGGGAAAAATTTGTGGAGTATTGGTTAAATGCCGCATGTCGCCTGCGGTCACCATTGCAAAGACAAAAAGTGTCTCGACACCGCAAGGACGGTCACACATTTTCCGAGTAAGTGAAAACTATTTCAGAATACTTCATCCAAACGCAAATTTGTCAATTTTTCATTTGCAGACCTCAAGAAAAAATGTTTTCTTGCTGCTGTGGCAGATGGGCTGAAAGGCATACTGAAGTGTTTTCTGTACATTTGCAGTCGCCGACTTGCTTTTCTTGCATATTTTGTATCTTCCGGCCCTTGAGCCATTTTAGTAATCAGGCAAAATACTTGTCTAATGGAAAACTATTGCTTTGGCGCCATCTTGTGGCAACTAAATAGACGCAGAGATCTGTGCGTGAGCGCAGCGGTGTCGTGGCGCTTAGTTGGCAAGGCAACAGACAACCTCAGTCGTTGATCTACAACATTCCCACAATTCCCCAAAACCAAAATTCACTAATCTAATGTTTGACCCTTTAGCCACTTCTACATTTGTCAACCAATTTACATCATTTACTTTTTGCCCATTCCAAGGTTAAACTGTTGAGCTCTTTCGTGTTTTTCATCCAAATGGTAATTCCTAGTTTATGACTGCGTTAGAGTAGATGATGGTCAGACCAGAACTCGCCTAAAGATTAATTCAAAAGTCAAAATCCTGTGGATTTGTCATGTGTTCATTGGACGCTAGCGCCATTTTTGTTTTCCGCATGGACAGAGTGCGGCGGTGCGCCCCTGACAGCGACCCTCTTACGGCTCCGGCCCAAATGGCTTTTATTCACCCGTCCGGATCTTTGGCAACAATTTACCCGGTGGCTGGCGCTCGTGTTTGTTTCCATTGTTTTCACACGCTGATGCATTTTGGCTTTTCCTTCCTCTCCTCTCCAATCTCGCCCACATCCAATTTTCACCTTTCTCACATCCAATTTTCCCTAATATTCAGACGATTATGGGCTGATGCTTTCCTTCCCTGCGCCGTGCCGCTGATCTTGCCGCCTTCCTTCGCTGCTCCATTTTCAGCCGATCCCGTCCCGCTTCCCCTTCGATTACGCCACACGTGTGCGCTTTTGGCCATGGTCTGTCCTGCCGGCGCAAGCGCATGCGCCGAACACCTCCGGCAAAATAATCAACAAATACAATCGTAAAACTGTACATTTCTTTAACCTTTTGTAGCCAAAAGTCAAACGGTCCAAACACTCTGCGTTGTCATTTTCTTGACAGACGGTACGCCATTGGCCGTTTTTGGCCTTGTCCCCGTCTGGGAATTGAATTATGGAAGCTTATAAAAGTGCAGCCGAGGGGGATTTTCTTTTTGTGATGTCATTTGAGCTATCCAATTTTCCTCGTATTTACTGTCTATACTTTTTGGTCAATTTGCCTTGGGGGACGCAAGACAATACGAGCGCCGGCGCCGCGTGTCAGCCGTGTCGTCACACTGCTGTGGTTTTCGCTGTTTGCTGGCCTCTGGGGTCAGCGTGTGGGAAGAGACGCTGGCTCTGCGGGGCTTTGTGTGTGTGTGTGTGTGTGTGTGCGTGCGTGCGTGTGTACGTACGTGCGTGTGGGTGTGCGTGTGTGTGTATGTGTGTGCGGCGTGTGTGTTTTGCGCCAGGGCCTGCTTGCGTTACTCTCCTTCATGGCGAGGAGGTCAAACGGATGGGTCAGAACACACCGTTTGACTCGCCGCAACACACCGCTACGTGCACGTGGGCATAGATGAAACCAGTGTATTTTTTTCAGACCCTCTTGGTTGGTGTTTTGTTTTTGTTTTTTTACTTCTCTGACTCTCAAATCCAAATTTGCCTGAAATCGTCTGCTGGCACACAAAGGAAGAAGAGAAAATTGTGAGAGTAAAGCTTGTTTGATGTTGGCTCTTCTCAAAATAGTTTAGGTTTGCTCCATGTTTTTACGAGATCAAAGCAATCAAATTAATCAAATATAAAGCTGCTTTCACTCAGGAACGTGAAGTGTGGTAGATCAACCAAGTAGTAGACCGGCAATAACTGACGTGTCCTGGACATTTTGTCCGATTGTTGCTAAATTTGAAATTTGTTGCCAAACTCATGCCTCTCATTTGATTTACAGCAAAGTGTCTGAAAAACAACCGAATCAGAGACGGAAGGCGTGACACCAGCACTCATCGTGGGGACATTTGAGCATATGCAGGTAGAAAAGACAAAGACAGCTTCCTTTCTTGTGCTAAAGTTACTACAATATTTATCCAGGACAAGAAAATGTATCTTCATGTCCTTGTCCTGTTTATTTTCTCCTTTTTTTGTCGGGGGTGTTTTGAAAATGTTTTCTCGTAAAATCCAATCTAAACTTCTATTCTTTTTAAAACTCGCTGAGACCGACTCAACAGCGCCGCTGCTGGTGGCAGTACATTGCATATGTTACCCGGTCAATATAAAAAAAAATATAAAGCAGGTGTGTGCACGTCCTCATTTTTGAAGTGTGAGAAACTGTGCATGACAAGATAACTTTGGGCAAAATGTGTCCAACTTTTGCCTTCCCTTTGTGGGGGAAGCTTATTTTGAGGAAAGGAAAAGAAAAGACAGCCTCCAATCTGACTTTGAGGGCAAGTCGAGCAAGATCATCAAATTTGGCTCCGCTGTTGACACACCATCGGTGTACGCAGCTTTCCTCTCCCGCTCGCCCCCGCCGAGCCCGCGCTGCCACGGGAGCGTGCACCAGTCTCTTGACCGAGACCCCCCCCCACACACACACACACACACTGTAACCTCTTGCGCCCTCCGTCTCCTTAGCAGCGGGATAGAGATGTGGAGGGCAAGCGAGAGTGACAGTGCGCGCTGGCCTGCTCAGTAAATATGAACTTCAGCCAGCAGACAGACTCATTCATCACCAAAGAGGAAGGGGAGGGCCCAAAGGACTGAGAGAAATGTCCAAAAGACACAGAGAGGGCGGGAGGATGAGGAAGACAAGTGGGAGGACGAGGAAGTAGATGGAGGGGAAAAGGATGAAGGGGGAAAGTGTTGAGGGGGCGAAAGGAGCGAGAGAGCGACCGAGCGAAGCGAAGCGACATCGTGCGCTGAAAGGAAAAGAGAAGCCACCATGATGGAACGGGAAACCCAGCCGAGGTCCTATTGAATCACTTCTACACATTTTCTCCTTTTTTTTTTTTTTTTTTTTAAGGCCCTTGAGTGCGGTCGCTTTTTGGACTTTGAATGTCCAACAAGGTCAAGTTGTATGAGTGAGCGCACGTCGCGCTTTGTTCAGCAACTTTTTGAGCCCTCCGGCGACTCTTTATGAAGATATTTCTTCTTAAAGAGACTAGCAAAAATGACACCCGTGGTGCTAACGTTCTTATTCACTGCCCAGTAATGGGAAGCGGTTCAGGCTCGACAATGCCCTGCTTGCTCGCTACACGTTCGGACACACCACGTTTTGTCTGTTAGCGCCACTTAGCACTCTGTCATGAGACATCATTGTCGATATGATTAGGATTAGGATTATTTAATTGGGGGTCGTGGCTAAGATGTGTCTAATCGTTGTCTTGACCTGCGGCTTTTTTCAGCTTTCAAGTTTCATCTGATGATTTTCTGGGGAGAAACATTGATAATAGAAAGTGCATTTGTTGTGCTCAATTATTCTAAGATGCGACCGTGGAAAACTTTAGCTAAAAAAAAAAGAAGAAATGCAATGAATGTGCTTTGTGGCGCACGTTCTCATTTTCCCCCCGTTGACTCGAAGCCCGAAAGCCCCCCGCCCCGCCATGTTGTTCCCACTCGGGGGCAGATGATGTGTGACAGATGGCGCCTTTCGACTTACTGTCACGGAGACGAATATTGACAGCGCTCCTTTCTTACCAGCGGCTTGTTGGGCTTCTGATTTCATGATCCTCTGCTCAGACACCTTTTTTTCCTTAAGAATCAGACAATAACAGATGTGGCGAGCGCGACAGGGACGGGCCGAGCGAGCTAGCGAGCGAGTCGTCCGTCGCTGGGTGGCCAGAAACTGGAGAAAGTCTGGACAGACCATGTCGTTTGAAAGGGAAGCTAGCAGCAATACTTGGCCTGCTGAAACGGGAGGCCAAATGTTCAGTTTGCTTGGAAAGCGACTCGTAGAATCTGCTCAGAGTTGACTTGACTCCTGACTTGACTCGGCAAAAGCGGTTCAGGTCTTGACGTCCAGGTGCCAGGCCTTCATCGCAAGCCTCCCCGCCTCGCCGAAGTTTCCAAAGCATAACATGGTGTCCGGCAGCTTCCCGATTTTGTCAGTTCAAAGCTAGCTCGCAGCGGGAGAACAAAATCAATTGGGGGAGTGGCTTGCAGGTCCCCTGATATGAAAGCGGATCCCAAACGGGAAAGCGGGCCCGAGCGGCGGCAAGCGAGGAGGTGCTGAGCGGCTTCGGCACCTAAACAAATAGAAAGTGGAGTAGGGGGGAGAATGCAGCGAGGAGACGAGAGAGCGACGGGGAAACAGTTGTCGCCGCCGACTCGTATTGACTTTTCCCTCCTCCGCCGGTTCACGTGAGCACCAGATAAATTTGCAGTGAGCGAGCGAGTATGGCGAGGAGATGCCGTGAGGGAGAAATGAGAAAATAAATGACTCTGGAAAGATATGACGATAGGCTACACGCAGCTTTAAATCTGAACGGGAATTCCTGACGCACTCAAGCAATTTGTCATTGGCCCCTGGCCCTGCCTCTCCCCTTCTCTCTTTTCAAGTCTCCTTGGTAGCAAAGTGCAGACCTTTGCAATTCTTCTTCGGCCCCATCTCCTTTTTGGGGAGCGGCCATCGATCTGACTTTTGGCTAAAAAGTGCCTTCTGTCTCCATCCGAGTCTTTTTTGTCTGCGTAACGTACATCAAATCCATCCTGCCGCCCCTGTTATGCGGCCGGGCCCACCTCCTCCCATAAGCGCCATCAGATATTGCCTTTGCGCCGCCTCCGTCGCTCTATCAAAACGCGGGAGCAGGTTGGAAATGAGATGCATGGCGGAAAAAGAAGGAGCCGGGCCGGCCTCGAGGATGGCTGGGAAATGGCCGGATGAATGGAATGGAAAAGAGAAAAGAAAGAAAATGCAGCCTTAAAGTATAGCCCCTTGCTTTTATTTAATTTAGACGCCAGGCGAAAATCGATCCTGCCATTCGATACGCAATCCGAATCAAGGCGAATTAAGCGGGCGGAAATTAACTCTGAAAATATTTTTGATGGAGTGGCTTGTAGTCTCTGGGCCAAATGGACTGCAAAGTGGAACAAATGACAGGGGCCTAGTGGTGGAGACAGCGCCGCTCCATCTTCCATTAGGCCGTAATGGGATAGGTCCCGCCCCCCAGCTCCGCTCGCCGGCATTAATCAAAACAGCCGCTATATGAAGATTTATGGTTCTCCACTCCAGCGGAGCCGCTGCCCCGGCCACTTCTACGCCTGGATGTTTGAAGGGAGGGGAGAGCAGGGGGGGGGCTCGTCCCCCGTCCTCCCTCCATACCTCCCTCCCTCCCTGCCTTCCTCCTACGGACTTTGCCTGCACCTTGGCGCTTTTTAATCTCGACACTGTGTCATGGCGTCCTGTCATCTGTGCTCAGCGGCGGTGAGGCTCATGTCGACACACGAATATGCAAGCAGCCCGAACAGGCCCCGTTCTTCCTCAGCCCGACTTTGGTCATCTAGCGACAAACGATGCTAATTGCAATTAAGAATTGGAATTTTTTTTTTTTACCTCCAAACTACTTTGAAAAGAAAAGTAAAGACTACCCGCCTACAAGTGGGTCTTTCTTTTTTTTCTTTCACAGGCTTTATTAGCGAGGGGGTCTTTACTTGTACAATTGTGTTTTTAATTTAATATATGACAAAAACATTTTAGCAAAGAATTCTCTTTCCAATGTGCCGCACTTTAGTACCAAAGGGAACTCGGGCAATGTCAAGTTTTTATTTTTTCCCTTAAGTTTCAGGGGCTGATATTGCCAGCCTCTATGAGAGCCCCATACCTGGTAGGGGTACTCGCCCATCCTTACTTTTTGGACCCCTGTTAATCAAGCTCTTGCTTTGATCGCGGAAGAGAAAGAAAATTCTCAAATGAGGTCCGATTCTGTTTTACCGGTAGCCACTTTGAGAATTTGCTCTTTAAACAAGCTTCGTGGAGGAAAACAAATCAATCATTTAATGTTTTTGTTGTCTTCAGTCGCCGGCTGATGGTCACCTCTTTCTCATCTGTGGGCATGACTGCTAGCAAGAAAGCAAAGTTAGCATTCTCTCTGGGGGCGGCTGTGACGGGCACGACTTGCTCTCAACTTGGGACGAGTTTGGATGAGATGAGCGTGACTTGAGGTCGTGTTGTTTTCACACTCAGACTCTTCAAGTCCAGCTGAAGTTTGAGCTCGCCCACACCCGACTCATCTTGTCACCCCATTCTCTCCTGGCCTATCTCCGTCAAGCCTGTCCTTTTATTTTTCCTCCCGCTTGCCGCCTTCCTCTGGCCTCTGACTCCTCCATGCGGATAACAAATCCAGCACGGGCGACATCTCGATCGCTATCCGGCTTTTCTTTTTCTTCTCCCGGTGAGCAAAGGGGAAGCTCGCTGCCAGTTTGGGTCTGCCCAAGGCTTTATTTAAATTAGAAACGCTTCAGTGTCCCCGTTGCCGGGGCGACTCTCCTGGCGGGCGGCCTCAAGGGTCCCGTCAATGCCAAACAACTTCATTTGCCGGATGGAGGCGGCGCAAAGCGGGAAACGAGGGAGGGACGCGAATCCAGTTGCCGTTTCCTCTCACGGCTCATTCCGCTTCGATTAAGAGGCGTGAGCGGCTTGAGGGACCCCAGCAACAGCGCAAAATGCGAGCGGCTGAAAGGAAGCTATAGTGGAGCAAAAGTCTACATACCCTTGCAAAGAGCAGGTTTAGACCGTATACAAAAATAAGACCAAGATAAATCGACAAAACGTTTTTTTTCCCACCCTTAGTTAACCTGCCGTGCTACTCAATTGAAAACAAACAGGAGGGAAAGTAAAGATGAACTAGGTTGTATAAGTGCGCACACCCTCTAATAAATCAAGGCTTGCCTGCGTTCAGTTCAAATGAACAAGATGAAATTGAAAGGATTGACTGTCCTGTCAGCAGTTACTAAAACTGCTCGCCACCTTCTAGAATGTTAGGCCGCTCATGTAAAGAATAAATATTCCTCCCATTGTTGCTTGACAAACTTCTCCCACCTGATCCCTTGACTGTATTTCTTCTCCTTCCTCGCCAGCAAAGGCTCAGCCATCACGGCTAATCATCGCCTCTGTTAACACCGACCTCTTGCCCCAATAATCCTACTATCCTCACTCCCTGGGCTGTAATCCCCCCCTCTCTTCCTCACAAGCCAACCCATTAACACACAATTATTTTTGGTGGTGGGATGACACGGGGCTACAAGGGGGGAGAGGTGTGGAGAACAGGCAGCGAATGTCTCTTTAATGGCTGAGTGACACAAGACGAGATCATAGATCATGGAGATTATTAATACCGCCGTTAAACAGCCACTCACGGGGGGCCCACAAACACACACGCACACACACACACACACACACGCACACGCACACGCACACACGCACTCACACACACACGCACGTCTTCATATGAGCTGTCGTTCATGCTCGGCGAGTCGGCATCAATTTCACTTGGGTCGTTTAAACAATGCTCATTACGGGCATGCGAGGCTAAGAATCACATTTGCTTGTCGGGCTATTATTCACCCTGGCCCTTTCCTCCTAATGACGCTAATTGCAGCTTTGATCGGATGATGGCGTCGCACGGTGAGGTGAGACGTTCCTCACCGGTAATGCCGGCGGCCCGCAGGGGAGAGCAGATTGAAATCCTGGGATGCGGCGTGTGAGTGTGTCCATGACCTGTCTGTCCGTTTAACCAGCGGGATCCCGAGCTGGAGGGCAGGGGTGTCGGTTGCCGTCTCAGGGGAGAGGGGTCTGGGGAAATCAACTTTGGCCAAACAAACGAAGAGCTCCGTGGCAGCTGGCAGCCAATCCCAGACACACTCGTTTATATGCAAAAGAGGACGGAACCGGACGGGATGGGACGGGACCTGCACCCTCCGCAGTCTTGGGCTCGGCGCCGCTCTTGAGCCTTGTCTGCCATCTAGTTGTGAACGCTGCTAGTACAACTTAATGGATCAGCAACAGAAAACATTTTCATTCTTGTTTTTCTTCTTTTGCAGCAGCTGACAACAAAAGGCGGCTTGAAAAAGCAGCTGACTTGATCGCCCCATTAAAGTGAACTCGCCGTGTGTGTGTGAGGGGGGGGGGGCTTCTCTGTGAGTTCTGCCAGTGCCAGCTCATTGATTCCCTAACAAATCATCCTAATTAAACTGCCTTTTATTCATTCTGCGGTTTACATGGAGGCCGAGTGCTCGCCTTTGACAATCAATTACAACATGCGCTTGCACAAAATCCTTGCTTTGTTTTTCTTGTGCAAAAACAAACGACATTGTGGGTCGGGCACTTGAAAGAAAAGCCTCGTTCACGCACGCCCTGCAGAATCTTCCTGCCTGGGCTTGTCATGATCTCATTTTGTTGACTTTGGTTTGTCTTTTGGGTATTCCATTTTCGTGGCTTATCAGGTTTTGGGTTCCGTCCGGTGCCTTATGTCAACCAATCAGCTTCCTCCAGCCATTTGTGTCTTGTTCAAGTGTGCCTCATTGTTTCAGGATTTAGACAAAATGGTGGCTGCAACCGTGATGAATCAAGGAAGTTTAGGAACTACAATATCAACAATGGCCAAGAAAACAAGATGCCAAGTGGGAATCAAATTACTACAAAAGGAAACAAGATGAATGGCAGCATTGTCAGACTTCACTAACACTACCAGACAGATTTCATTTTGGAAAAGTGAGGCACACACACTAATATACATGCATACGTGCAGCATTATCTATACATTTTATGCTTGCCCTTAGAGTTGTATATTAAAGAATAATTGCAGTCTTTAAAGCGCCTGTGAGAAGTTTAACTGAATTTGAAAAAAACGTGCATGCAGATTTACACTTGTTGCAGAGATTGTGGAGAGGAGATGTTATTTTGCACGTGTGACATTCTCAATTTCCATCTTTGTCCGTGAGCATTTTTAGTCGCGCACACTCATTAGATAATGAAAACGATGCGGTCCCGAGCCGCTTGGCTTCGCCGTGATGGATGTCTGTTTATGAGCCGCTCCGCCGTGACATTTCTTCCCCATCGATGTATCCATTCATCAGCAAAGCTTTTTTTTATGCTAATTTCCAAGCACTTAAAATCAAGCACCCCCCGAAACCATCTTTAACTAATTACACCACATCGCCTTCATTAAAATCTCCAGACAGAATAGAGTCGTTATGGCTTTTCAAATTATTGATAACATCCTTTTGAACAGTGATCGATGGGCAAGCTGTTAGGTGACGTCATGACTAAATAACGTGACAAAATGGTCGGGCACGTGGCTGTTAATCATGAAGGTGGAGCTCTAGCGCATGCGCTTTCACACTCGCGCTTCAGCTCAGCTACCGGCGATCGGAGCAATTCCCCCCTCCAGACCCCCCCCCATAAATAATATTCAAGTCGCTCTATTGTTAAGTGAAAAGTTGACTCGTGTTTGATTTTTCTCTCTGTCTCTCTCATGTGTGTGTTTTTTCTTCTTCTTTTTCCGCGGCGACCTCGGGTTAGGACTCATACATCACGGGATGACAGCTATAGAAAGGCCCTAAATTAGCAACTAAATCGAATATTGATCAGCTATGTGCCGCCCTGCGAGTCGCGCCTCCTTGCCGCTTTTCCCCCCTTTCTCCATCCGCCCCCTCCCATCAAAAGAGAGCGAGGGAGAGGGAAAGTGGTGGGGGCAGTGGGTGGAAAAACGGGGGCTTCTTTCTACCTTTCTCGGATGTGCGCGTTCACACGCCAGCAAAAAGTAAATAAATATTTTACTATATATAATTAATATATATTATTACATATATTATATATATATATAAATCCGAGCATTGTAATTAGAAATCAAGTCGTTCCTAAAAGAAATATGCGTTATACCGAACAACAACAAATAAGTGCACATAGGAGTCCAATTAAAAATTAAAATAGTTATAAATAAGGGAAATTGACCGTGGCGGAATTGGCACCTGCATACACTGAACTTCAAGTTGCTTGTTCACACACAATCACTAATTTGTGGACACAGGCGACGTATTTGCTCACGCAAATAACGTATCGAGAGCACACTTAAGTCAAATTATTCCAATTACTTCGGCGTCAGAGAAGGAACATATATGCACCTTTTAAAAGAAGCGATGACGCCTCTCTTCCTGTTGCTTGGCCGCCGGACGGTGAAGGCTGTCGCGAGCAAAGTGCACGAGCGGTCGCGGCGGCTCGGTGCGATTATCGCCGGTGTGCGGCTCCAACGCACAGTGAGGTAGCAGCCCAAGCCAGGCGGGATGAACGAATCGGCGGCGGGCATGCAGGGCAAGCGGTGCGTGGAAAAATCCGAGATGAGGAGCGGATTAGCGGCGGCTAATTGGACACAAGGCACTTAATGGGTCCTTATGGCTCCTTAACTTCTTTATGCACCACTATTGAGTCGTCACCACAACGTTTTTTTTAACACAATAACATACCAGTATTAATTACACGTGAAGCCCCCCCCCCCCCACACACACACACATTTTTATGTTCATTTAATGAAGGTGTCAGCAGCAGGTGTGCCTCACATACGTAAGAAATTCTGTGTTCAAAACCTCCCGATGGGTTAGGATGCATGCACACAACATTGTGGAGTGACCACACGACAGCAGGTCAGTGAAATGATAGGCCTTTCTGTTTTAATCGTCTGTTTCCGGTGTGGGCGAACGGGAAGTCGTGCGCGCTCCCGGAGGTCGCGAAAGAAAGCCGACGTTCAGCGGCCTGCGTCTATTTTGGTCGGCTCTTTTCACCGTACAAGAATTTCACATGCAGGTGTCGGGCGGACGCTGCGTGTTGGGGTGTCGGGGTAAACTGGCAGACAGTCAAAAGCGCCTCTCCGAGACCCCGAATGGCAAAAGATGTTCCCTCGCACCTGCTGGCTGAGACAATTTAATGAGGTTCAGATAATGAAATAGGAAGCCCGACAGGGAGCAAATCTAATTGCCAGATGCAACGTTACGACACTGCATTTTAGGAAGGAAGGAAAGAAGCGTGTTATTTTTCAAATTAGCTTTTCTTTTTTCTTTTTTTTGGGGCTCATCAAGGTCAATGAATTTCATGAGACTTCAGATCCCTCGTGCAAGTAACATTTTTGCTCATGCTCATATTTCTATCAATCAGCTAACACTTCTGACTCAGACACTTTCAGCGTAGCGCCAGCTAGAGCCGAGGAGGACTTAGTCCATGTCGTGTTTTTTTCCCTTCCTAAGTTTTGGCACCCTTCATAAGTACCTGATATTGTATCGGATCGGCCTGTTACCGATAGGGAGTTTATTTGTACCTTCCTTATATGTAGTGTTATTTAAGTTTTCCACGTGCCTTGTATGGCTTTTTTGTAAATAAATTCCTCGTTTTTTTTTTTCCCTGGAAGAATACCACTGCCTCCCCGCTTCCACCATTTGCCACCTTGGAGTCGCTTGTTTTGACAACGTCTCTGTTGGCTTCTGCCAAGGTGCCATGACGGGCCCTGAAGGTGAACCGCACAACCGCACACTTGTGAACAAGGTGTTATTTACATCAGGTCTGTTTCCCTGTGGAAACAAACAATACCTACATTTCCAGCTTTTTGTGATGGCTCTTTAGCATAGAGATTAGATGAAGCCACGTCATTTTGACTCAGATGCCACAAGCTCAAATTTCCATTATTCACTTCTTTTTACATTTTATTGACTTGTTAAAATTTTCAGATTGACCACTCCAAATTGACCCTAGGTGTGAGTGCGAGTGCAAATGGTTGTTTGTCTGTGTGTGCCCTGCGATTGGCTGGCAACCGGTTCAGGGTGTCCCCCGCCTACTGCTTGATGACGGCTGGGATAGGCTCCAGCACGCCCGGATGGATGGTTTTTTTTCTGTACAGTTTCCTCACCTGGTCTGCGTAAAGACCGTTGCTCTGTTGCCCAGCTTCAGAGACTTTGATTTATATATTTATTTTTTGTGACACAGCGAGGCAGATCATTAATGATCAAAAGAACAGAGAGGAGGCGGCGAACAACGTTAAGTACAACTGACACCTGCAGACGCCGCGTTGGTAGCCACAAACGGGCAGGTGGAAAGCAAAATAGAGAGAGACGGGTAAAAAGAAGGTTCACAAAGAATAAAAAAAAAAAAAAAGTGGCGGTGAGAAAAGAAAGATGGAAGACCGAGAAACAAAGACAGACGGGAGAGGGAAAAAAAAGAGTGCATGCAGGCAAGAAGAAGGATAATTGCATTAGAAAGAAGAGAGGAAGGAAATGATTAGAGAAGTAGGGAGTGATATCCGATGGAGAGATGGAGGCGGACTCTCTTGCCTCCCACTGTTCAATACATGCTGACACTCTGGCCGTCAATACGCAACACGCCCGTGTGTGTGTGTGTGTGCGTGTGGTCGCCCGTGTGCTCGTTGCCCGCGTGCTCGTTGCCCGCGTGCTCTTGTCCCATTTCCCTGAGGAACGCTTATTACATATGTCAATCTGGCTCTTGACCCCTCCGGCATTATCTTGAACTTCCTCCACCGGTGCTCATTTTTGATTGTTTGAGCACTTTTGAGACTCATGAAACGTATCGCAAGAGACATCTTGAATTCAGCAAACGAGGCCTACTCATGTGCTGGTTTTGCTGCAGCGGTTCTGACTTCACTTGCTAATATTTCCAGAATGAGAAAATATGTTTTGTTCATGAAATGAAATGTTGTTTTCTCTTGTATTCATAATTGTCTTTTTAACCGAGTAAAATGTTGCTGAATTATTCTCAGTGGGAAATCTGAATGCCAAAATGTGGGCTAGCTGCAGCCCTGCTTCAAGCACGACTAATCGAGTCATGCTTCATCCAACTCTTACGATGATGTAACTCGATTTTCACATTTTATTTCTTTGCTACTCACAACTTGCGTTCAGGTGCAAAAGTTTCGCTATCCAACCCCATATCTCTCATGATTTCCTCCTGCATCTGTCACCTGCCTTCCCCATTTTGCGCTCTTTCTCTCTTTCTCTTTCTCTTTCTCTGTCTCTGTCTGTCTGTCTCTCTCTCTCTCTCTGTCTCTTTCTCTCTCTCTCTCTCTCTGGGCGAGCAGTCCTCCCTTTTTGTCATTGACCCTTGCCCCCAGGCGTCTGGGCATCGACTGGCTCGCTCCGTGTCACTGGAGCTCGCTGTCAATACTTACCAGGTTTGGCCACCCTCCGCGCTGTGGTCGGAGAGTGGAGAGGGGAGTGGGGAGGCGGCTTGGGGGAGCTACACGAGATGCTCCACGGCACAGGGAGATAAAGTCAAAATGAAGAGAGGTGGGGCGGGGGGGGGTTGGGTTAGCTGGGTTGTCGCACTCTGCTGGAGCCTAAACTGTACATTTGATGAAAACTGGCTTTTATTATCCAATACAAGTTCTTTCATCAATAAAGAAAAAAACCAGCAGCCAACAGTTCCAGGAAGTCCGCTAGCCAGATGGCAGACGTACTCGAGCACAATTCCAAAACGGTTTCCCACAGGAAATCGTGTTTGAAACGGTCATCATCGTAGAACTTTTACTCCTTGTACAAGAAATTCTTGAAAAGGCCTTGCGGTCATGCAAATGTAGAGATAATACACAGTGCAAGCCTTGCAATTTATGAGACAAAAGTCAGCGATGAGTCAGAAATTTACTCTCCACATAAACAGCA
Organism: Syngnathus typhle; assembly: GCF_033458585.1. NCBI lineage: Eukaryota > Metazoa > Chordata > Actinopteri > Syngnathiformes > Syngnathidae > Syngnathus > Syngnathus typhle. The sequence continues at coordinate 12,928,502 of NC_083747.1, read as the reverse complement.
AACGGTGACGTCGTCAGAGCCATCGTCAGGTTCTGTCAAGTTCGTCTCTGAACGGGTCACCAATAAGCGACTCCTTCCTCTGTTTGTCACGTGAAGATCATCTTGGAGCATTTTCATCTTTGACGTCCTCGTGTTTGTTATGCGTAGCGTTGGCTCGTACAAAATGTGCTTCTGCTCTATATGAGAGGCGACATGGAGAGCAAGGGAGTGAGAAGGACGTAGCAGCAGTTTGGGGGGTGCATGTGTGTGTGTGTGTGGGGGGGAGGCCGAGGGGGTGGGCGCGGGGCGGGGGGTTCCTTTCCTCGTCGACAGTTTGACTGATGACATGCATTAAACAGTTAATCTGTCTGATTGAATGTTTGCTTCCTCCAAATTGAAACATTAAACAACAAGGCGAGGGAGAGAGGGGGGGAGGGGGGGCGCCCAGAGCGGGATATGGCTTCATCTATTGCCCAAATCATGTAAAGCATGAGACTGGAATATATAATACTGTCCTGGCAGACGCCAGGAGGAGCGAGCCAGATTGGAAGGGACAGACCGAGAGAGAGAGTGCGAATAAGGGGGCGAGCTATGAGAATGGAAAGCTCAGAGGAAGGAAAAGATAAGTCAAGCGGAAGAGGATGTGGCAGAAGAAGCCCTCAGAGAGGCAAAGGTCCGCCAAGACAACAGTCAATGGCACCAGCTTAGAAGCTTTCCCTCAACTTCTTTTGACAGAAACAGTTTAGCGTCACTGTCGTCTTTTCTCACCGTCGCAGAAAACAATTTTGTCAGGTTCCGAAACTTGATACCAAAGCTACTAATATGTTTTAGAAATCTAGTCGGTGAATTAAAGCAGATACCAAATGCCTCCTTTGTGAGTTTTGAGTTGTTTGTGTGGTAAAAGCGTGACAGCCAAGACGAGTAAACGCTACATACGTCCGCACTGAACAAAAAAGGGGGAAGGGGGCAAGCGATGGCCTGACCCCGCGGCCGCTAATGTGATGTCATTTAGCTTCAGCCCGACCTTGTCCACTGGCAGGGTTCATCGCTGACACCGGCGCTCCAAATGGGCTTCCCTTTGTCTCAAGTGCATATTCTCCTCCGGCCAAATAGCCGTCATTTTCTGCAAGCGACTCGTTGTGTTGCGCTGCCGTAATTGCCCCGAAAGACCACGCCGGCCGGGCCGTCGTGTCCTGATGAGCGCGTGACTTTAAAGCCACTTTAGCCAGCAGAGCGCCGCAAGCCCGGGAGAGACAACAGCGGGAAGATGAACACATTAATGGATAGCTTGCAAGATGGACGGATAAATTGATAGATCTTTTAGAGAAGGTCAAACTTCTGTGCCCACAATGCGAGACCATCACCAAGAGAAGAGAAATTGATTGCCGCTCACAATGGCGGCAAAATGACTGCAGAAATAATTTTCTGGGCAATGAGCATTGTAGGAGGTGTGAGTGGAAAGTGCAATGCTTTCCCCCCCCCCAAAGGGGAGAAAATGGCTCGCGCAAAAACGGCTGTCAAGTGGAGTTGTTGCCGTTTCTTTGCCGTCTTGTTTGTTCCACTCCTTTGTGTGTGTGTGAGTGTGTGTGTGTATGTGTGTGTGTGCGCTTGTGTGTGCGTGTGAATGTGTGTGTGTGTTTGCGCGTGTGTAAGTGGACATTCCAATAGACAAGTGGGAAAACTCCATTGACAGGCTAACAAGAGTTAGCATCTCTATTGCAGTCATTTTGAACCATCAACCAACTTTTCATTGAACACAAACTTCACATCATTTGTAAGACTTACAAATAGCAATAATCACGGATTGCCTCCATCACTGTCAATAATAAACATAAAACAAAAAGTGTTTTATTGTGTATTTAAAACAACCAACAGGAATGGCTTGCTAGCTTAATGCTAGCATGTAATGGATGACTCTATCGCTAAGCTGATGGTTAGCCTTCATAGTTGCTGTTTTGGCACCTTTTAACTAACAGACATTTGTTTGGTTTTCTTTAGCCGCTAAGAAAAATGATAATTATTAAATAAAAGTCAAATCATAGTAGTAGAAGTACTACTAACAAAGCACCGTAATTTTTGGACAATAAGTCACGTTTTTTTTTATAGTTTGGGTGGGGGGGCGACTTATACTGAGGAGCGACAGAAATTCAAAAATTCCCCCCCCCCAAAAAAGTGAAACCGCGATAAACAAAACGCGATGTAGCAAGGGATTACTGTAATTTGAATTTCAAGTGACCTCAGCAGCGCGGCGCGGCGGTTGTTCACATAAAGGACAAAGATTCAATAACGGGATGACGAAGATGACGGAGGGCCTCACGTACTACCGACATCATTAGCGGCTTTGTTTGTAAGTGACACGGAGGACAAAGAGTTTGAGGGATTTAATGATTTGGAGTGACACAGAAGGTCTGAAAAACTATTATGGCTTATACGCACGCCTGGTGCTACTCTACGGAGCTCTCTTTCACCTCCGTGCATGGAAGTCGGGGGCTGGCGCTCGGCTGGTTGGCTGTCCGGTGACGGTGGATGGGGCTTCGACATGGCTTTTACGCACGCCCGGTCCTACTCTACGGGGCTCTCTTTCACCTCCGTGGCTGGAAGTGCCGCCTCCGGGGATGGAAGTCCACGCTGCCACACGCCTGGAAGTCCACGCCGGTGCTTGGGGCCGTGTGGTGGTGAACTATTTATGTTATAGTTATTTGATATATTTTATTTCGTGTAGCAACTTGTATATGTTTTTATCGTTACAGTTCAATAGTTGTTGGCTCGTTGACCTCTTGTTTTGTTAAATAAAGAGACGTTTACCAAACCCATGCCTTTCCTTGTACTTTGTTAACGCTACAATATAGTTATATACTAGATCTGTGGAATAATGACGAGCACGGCTGTGGACTCGGAGTCGGGGACTCGGTCGGACTCTGTCATTTTTGTCGGACTCGGTGCTGATTTTGACCGAGTCCACCGAGTCCGACAACAAAAAAAAATACGTTCAATTTTATTTTCATCATGCTGCTGAGAATACGCGTAGGAATACTGTCCACAGCCCTGCTTGCTTGTTATGAAGACAAATTTAGTAGTTCTGTGCGCGCCCGCGCCTGCCTGCCTGCGTGTGTGCACGTACAAGACCCACAATACCCCGCGTGCAGCCAAGATGGAAGAACCCGGAAGCAGCGAGAGAACAATGTTTTGCCTCTAGATTTGGGGGGGAAACGGAGCGTAAGTTACGATCAATGCGGCCACGTTGAGTTGCACTTAGGCTAATGTTTACATTATGTACCAATGTCAAGGACGATTATGTCACCCAGCTTATATCATTGATGTGTTTCGATAATTGTGGGGTCGTCACTAATTATTTGTGTTTGATGATTAAAACTTGAAAGTATCTGTTTATTGAATTTGTTTATATGTTTGATAAAGACAAAGCCATCGCAAAACTGTTGTAATTTTTTAGATTTTGATCTAAATTTGCCTTGAATAAAGACTAAGCAGTCACATGAATTAACAGAAAAAATGGACAGCCGGACTCGGACTCAGACTCGGACTCGTGGTCAAGAGGCCGGACTCGGATTCGGACTCGGACTCGGTGCAAAAATTCGACCGAGTCCACAGCCCTGACGATGAGGCTGACGTCAGGGCGCACGCGCGGCGTTGTTGACAAAGGACGAGGAATTTGATCGATGGATTTAATGATTTGTAGTGACACAGATGGTTTGATAATTTTATTGCTTATATAATAGTTATTTGATATATAATTTATATATCGTTATATGGGCCTGTGGAATATTTTGAAGTGCAAGCGCCGTCAGCGGCGCGCACCCACTGTTGACATAAAGGACGATCGATAGATTTAATGAATTAGAGTGACACAGATGGTTTTATAAACGTGTTATTTATGTAATAGTTATTTGAATAACTCTGAATGTTACGTCAGGCCCGTTCTCAGCTCTTCGTTTGTGTTTATGTCACGTTAGCATACCTATCGTTTAGCCTGTTGTTGCTCGTTCATGTCTGTTCTTGGTGTTGGATTTTGTTGAATAGATTTTCCCCAAACTGCGATTTATACTCCGGAGCGATTTATATATGTTTTTTTTCACATTATTGTGCATTTTATGGCTAATGCGACCTATCTTCCGGAGCGACCTTTAGTCCGAAAAATACGGTACATCCACTTTTAAGGATACTTCAATTTGAAATGGCGCAATGTTTCACAAGATTATATTGCTTCTATAGTGACCAATTGTTCACGCCTCGTCACTGTTGTGTTAAATACATCCTTAAGGCAAGAGAATACGCCAAGCGTCCCCTGGAGACTTGGACTAAACAATAGTTTTCTTAACGCCACCCCCTCTGCAAAAATGATAATTAGCTCGCCTCCTTTGACATATCAAGCCATCATCTCACCAGATCTATTCCATAAACAAATCTTTCACTTCTTCCTTCCTCCCGCAAACGACGCCCAGACTGATGGAGGCGGGAGCCCCACAATCAGGGTTTTGTGGGGGGGTTGCAGACAGAGATGGATCAGAGGCGCTTATGTGGATAAACAGACTGAAGTTGATTGCTAGCGCAGAGAGGGGCCATTACGGCGAATCCGCACGCTAATCATAATGAATCACTTACTTATTAAGCGTTAATTACGCCACACAAATGCATCCCGAGCGCTTGATGGAGACGAGGGCTGTCTGCCGCTCGTCCCATCCGGACCACATTAATTCATCCTTATTTATTAATTTGTCTCATTAAAACAACAAGGGTGTGCAGTGGGAGCGCTGGAAACAAATGGGAGGGGGGGGGGCAGGCGTGGAATTTTCATAATACGCCTCGAGCGCCTTTAAGCATTGCTCTGCCATTTGGTAGCGGGCGACAAATGCCGAAAGAAAGATATTCAGCACCTGGCAATTTGAAGACGAGACTTTAGAACAGCTCAGGTCTCAGACAGGTCTAAGTTGTGGCGCATGTACACGACACCAGTGTGGTGGATTTGATCAAGACGCAGGCAGACAGATTTTGCGTTCCACTGACGTGTGCTAGGTGTCATCATATTTCATTGTTAATATGACAACGGCATGCGTTGAATCCATCCGATCTTCCTGCTGTACTTTTGACGCCCCCTAACCGCTCCCTCTGTTTGTTTTCAATTCATTTCTTATCCTTTCTCCGTTCCCCCCACAAGAGCCAGTCCCAATTTTGCCGATGCAGGAAGCCACCAGGGCCGCACCTGAGCGCGGGGCGGGGCGAGATAATGGCGCTTAATGCTCCGGTAATACAAGGCAGATATTATAATCTCAACAATGTCACATTGCGTTAGAGGCGGCGAGACTGATGTGTCAATGCCAGCGGCGAGCGGGCGGGAGCTCGCCAGGCGCGGCCTCACACTAATGGAGCTGGCTGCACTTGAATATTTTCAAGCATATATTTGCACGAGGAAGGGAGGGGACGGGACAGGGTGCTCTGTGGGGCTTTGGCCTCATCTGTGCAGCCAGGTGGAAGCCATCGTGCGTCCGGAAAGGACAACCGCCTCATCCCATTATGAACATGTGAAATTTTGACTGATTCATAAAAGCCCTTCAAAAAAAAAAAAAAATGAATTAATAAAATAATAATCTAATAACCCCTTCAAATGACCGATGTACAGTAAACAGCCTTTTAAAATCAGCAAAACTGGTAAAAAAAAATTAACATAAGAGAGAGATCATGACATTCACCCCACTCCAAAAAAAAAAGCCAAAAATTCACAAAGACAGTTTTGTTGACATTATTATAATTATTTCAATAGTGTATCAAATGTTTATTATCATTTTTTTCCATGTATAATGCGCCCCCATGTATAATACGCACCCTAAAAATGGCATGTTGATGCTGGAAAAAAGCCTGTACCCATGTATAATAGGCACCCAAATTTTGACTCCTACTTAAGTCCGTAAACGTAAAATTATTTCAGAAAAAAGATCATCTTTGGGAACAACCGGATGTTACTCTGACGGTCAGTATCACTGCGCATGCGCTAGCAAACTCAATAGCGAAGAAATGTTTCGGATTTGTGTCGGGTACATTGTGACAGCAAACGAGCAGGTGATCGAGCAAGAGTCTGATACGAGAGCATTGTGTTCGTATGGAGCGTGTTTGAAGTGGACAGCAGAGAAGAAAGCGCATCTGTAATGGCGGCCTCCGTATAATATCCGGATAAAAAAAAAATATAATAATAATAATAATTATAATTTGTAGTCATGTATAATGCGCACCCCAGATTTTAGGACAATAAATTAGTTACATTTCGCGCATTATACATGGAAAAAACGGTATAATATCAATTAATGTGATGTCAGGAGAACAAAAAGGAAATAGCAGAATGGGCAACAAAACAAACATTGTAACTGGTGGCGTGTTACGTTTCCATTTTCCGTGTTTGAAGTGGACAGCAGAGAAGAAAGCGCATCTGTAATGGCGGCCTCCGTATAATATCCGGATAAAAAAAAATAATAATAATAATAATTATAATTTGTAGTCATGTATAATGCGCACCCCAGATTTTAGGACGATAAATTAGTTACATTTTGCGCATTATACATGGAAAAAAACGGTATAATATCAATTAATGTGATGTCAGGAGAACAAAAAGGAAATAGCAGAATGGGCAACAAAACAAACATTGTAACTGGTGGCGTGTTACGTTTCCATTTTCCGTGTTGTATTTGCTCTGTATGTTGTCTTTGTAGTCATGAAATATGACTTTTGGTGTTTTGTTGTTGTTGAAGCAATCCGTCTCCCTTCACGGCCGCTGAGTGATTTATGCCTGTGTGTAATTGAGTGTTAATAAAATGTGTGTCCCGAGCGTGTGGAATCGTGTGTTTCGCCAGCCTCCGCGTGCGAGCGTATGTGTAATTGGGTGTTATCGATGCGCGTGTAGACAGCGCCCTCGTGGTTTGGCACATTCGCCTCGCAGCCGGATGTTCTGGGTTTGAATGCCATTTCAGTTTTGGGTCATTTAGAGCCACAAACTCACCTGCAAACCCAGAAAATAATGCAAATTGTGTTTCCTCTTCATACATATAGCAGAATAGCGTGTGTGCTCGGTGGAGACGGTGTTTAATTGATGCGGGCCGGCCATCGATCCTTCCCGCCCGGCCTAATGAAGCTCTGATTGGCTTGTGAGAGCTGGCCGGTTCTGCTTAGCTGCCTCTGCCTTCTTCCCGCCTTCTCCTCGCTTCAACATTATTCGTCACTTTCTCTTTCTGTTCCTAATTTGGCCTCTTGGGTTTTTTTTTTGTCATAGCGCCTCCAGCGAGCGTCCGCCAGCCGTCCCACGAGTGACATCTCACTTTCCCTTTAATTTGGCGGCACTTAAGCCGTAATGAAAATTCATTTTTCCTTGCTCTAAAGCAGGGGTCCCCAAACTTTTTCCTGTGAGGGCCACATAACCTTTCCCTTCTCTGATGGCGGGCCGGTGGCAGTTTGTAACAGAAAAAGTGTGACGATCGTAGGGGAGCTTAAAAAATTTATTGTTTTCCAGAAAGCCACACATAACCAAATAACGGTTATTTAATAACCCTTTCCAGGTTCTTTACAGAAAAAAAGTCAGGAAACAAATAACACTATTAATGAAATAAATAATAACTAAACCCTCTCTGAGTTCTTCACAGAAAAAACAGGAAATAAATAACTAAATAACTCTCTCTGGGTTCTTCATAGAAAAAAAACCATGGAACATTAACTTTCTGTTGTGCCATGCACAATCTTAACAGATAAAAGTTCAGCTCAGTTGTCAGAGCAGAACCTCTCTGACACATATGAGCAGTCTCTTAAAGTTCTTGTGTTCCTTCCTTATAATCCTTTTGTAGGTTCCAGTAGGCTTGTAGACACCGCTGTCTTTTTTGTTAAAGTTTGATAGTGCGTCATAGTCTGGAGTAAAATTTGTTGTGGCAATTCTTACGCGAGATCCGAGGTGTTGGTCCGTTTACCTCGATCTGTGACGGGTAGATGTTGACGTTCATGTGGCTGAACGTCACGTCGCGTACGTCGAGCCAAATTGGCTCTTTTAAACGCTCGGCACTGTGTTCACCCTGCTTTACTTGGGCGACATTTTAACGGAAGGATTCCAGGGGAAGGTTTGTGGGTGGCCTTAGGGCAAAACTGCATCTGAAAGCTCAGCGCGCAAATTACAAGAATGCTGTCGTCACAGCCCACGCTCTAAATTCGGGACTGATACAAATAGAGCGCGAGTGCGCCATGTCCGTACACGCACTTGTGAGTGTGCACCGAGCTTTCTGACACGGCTTCCGGTAGTAAATGCGCAGGCGAGCGCTTCCCCATCTACTGGGGAAACGCAGTCATTGCAGCCAAAATGAGCAAAAAAAAAAAAAAAAAAAAGTTTAATAATACAATTTATTCAGGGTTGGCGGGCCGGATTAAACGGTCCCGCGGGCCGTGTCCGGCCCGCGGGCCGTAGTTTGGTGACCCCTGCTCTAAAGTGTCAAAATGAAGTTCGCTCAGTAAAAGCGTTCATGTTGGTAGGATAGCCAATGACGAGTGCATTTTCGGCCCATTTTCGGTGTGCATAAAACGTTGACAAATAGTACACAAAGCACATCAACGGTGGCCCTATTGGCTACCCTAAGTCCAAAAGCATTTGCGGTTTATAAATATTAAAACAACATGGCGCAAACATGAAGGGCCATGTATTGGAGTTAGCTTCAAGCCGCTAGCTTGAGCTAGCCCCACCGCCACTAGCCACAAAATAGACAAACAACTCCGTTTCTAGTCGTCTTGTTGGAACACGGCGTTCAATTTTGAGTCCTTCATGAACTAAACATGGGGACAGCATGCAAAGACCGAGCCTGACCTTAAAACTGCGAGGCGGCTGCGCTAACCACTGGCTCACCACGCCGACGTTTATCTTGTGGCATAAGCAGCCCCCCTCTTGCTCCCCTCGCCGCTCATTTGGAGACTCAATCAAGCCGGCGAGCTGGCTTCGACCGTCATGGCAGCCCATGAATGTCTTTATGCGTGTGCGCGTCACTCTCCCGTGTGGCAGACACGCGTAGCGTATTACAGCGCCCTGTTAATGGCTTTGTCAGATGGCCTTTTCGCCGCCATGCTCATGAAGACTGACACGGGGGGCTGCCGCCAATGATCAGTGTGTGCGGATACACGTTCAGCTTTCGGCAGCAGGAAATCAAAGGCCACCTTGTAACCGCAGTCATGCATCAGCAAAATTGCTTCCTGTTTTTGTTTGTTTTTTTGATGTTCAAATGTGTTAGTCTTCAACTTCACAGAGGAATCAGGCCCTGTTCACGGGCATACTCACATTCATAGCTAGAGATGCAATCATAAAGCGATAGGTTCAGGTTAATGAAATTATTTTGCGGATTGATTCTTTTTGTGTTGAATCAAAATAAAACATTTTATATTGATATTTTTGCCCAGTTTATGGACCAAACCAATAATTGAAACCTAACTATTTTTGTCCAATGGGATTTTAAATACCCCCCCCCAAAAAAAAAAAGATTGCAAGTCCTGTTGCTTTGGTTTTGACTGGAAATGAAGTAAACATGCATGCTCGATTAGGTTTAAATCTAGAGGTTGACTTGACTGGTGAAAAATGTTCAAATGAATTCCAAATGCTGCTCTCGGGCACTTGTATGAGCCCACGCCTCTTTAAGTATTTTCTACTAATTCCATTCGATTAATATTTTTACAAAATCCAAATAAATGGAGAACAGGCACACTGAGGCTTTCTTTTCCTCACTTGAGCCGCTGGAGTGCTTAGCGTCGTTTAACAATGATTTGCCACACAACCGTGAGCTCTTGACAACAGTTCAGAACTGCTTTGAGTCTTTTTTGGCCGAGCTTTTTGAGCAAAGCTGCTCCTTGAGCAGTCTTGAAAGCCCGTGCGGCACGGCAAGAGGACGAACCCGGGCCTGCCCGCACTGCGTGTAAACACAAGAGCTACGTGTTCACCTGCTTGAGACAAGACGGATATGGCGAGCGACAGGCCCGCTCGGCGCCTTTCAAAGCCGCCGCCGGCTGCATCTTTATTTCACAAGTCTCCGTCTGGTCATGCGGCACCCCCGAGCAGATCCCCCCCCCCCTCCATCGCCCCCATCCCTCCCCCACTCGGCCGGCCGTGGGCAACAAACACACAACATTATACACTGGGATAAGTGGGGTGTGTTTACAGGTTGTTCGTTTCCACTCCAACTCTCAGCACGGGGAAGGAACAGGCTAGAGTGGCAGGAGAAGAAAGGGGGGTCTTTTTTTTTTGTCCTGGCGAGAAATAGCCCCTCTACCTTGTAATTGGAGGCCGAGAGTGAGGAAGGGGGGAGGAAGAGACAGCAGAAATTGCTCGGTCGTACCCGTGTGGGATGATAGTGTTTTTGACAGGTAAATAAGGCTGTGATTGGCGACAGTCACACTGACCCTTGCCGACCCCCCCCCCCCCCCACACACACACACACTGGCCCGTCTCCATCTATATTTTACTCACACACACACACACACGCACACGCACACACACACACACATACACATGCACACACACACACACATCCACGGATGTGCTGACTACTCTGGCTGCCGCACTCTCATGCACATATTCAGTGCAACGCTAAGTCAGACAAACTTTTGGTATGATGAGCTCATGCGTCATTGGTTCTGGGCACCATTTTCAATTTCTTTCCCGAGGTAGACATTCAAATGGAATTCATCCGTGCCAGGGTCAAACTGACGGCAGCCGAAGATCAGAGATTTCGCGACAGGCCATGTTTCAAGTCACACTTTGAAATTAGGCTCTGGCCGATATGGATTTTTGGAGACTCATACAGATCCTGTTAATGGCAGAATGAAATTGTAAGAAGCGATTAACCGGCAGATTAATTGAAAAAAATATGGACTTTAGTTGGATTGTGTTTGTTATGTCTTCATTTGTGATAGCCATGGTATTCTTTTGTTCAGACAAGTTGCAAGGTCTTAGCTTAGTAGCTTTTTCTGAAAGTTTCGGCAGTAACTTCCACCTTCATCAGAGAGTGACACTCTCTGAAACTGTCAGAAAAAGCTGAGACCTTGCGACTTGTCTGAACAAAAGAATACTATGGCTAAATATGGACTTTTGTTTTTTAGTATTTTTTTATGGCTACTGTACATACTAAAGTGTGTGCGTGTCTGTGTGTGTGTGTGCGTGCGTGTGTGTGTGTGTGTGCGTGTGTGTTTGTGTGTGTGTGTGTGTGCGAGTGAGTGACAAGAGGAGCTGGCATCAGGTTGGCTGGTCAGTGCACGTGTGAACATTTTGGTGTAAGTTGTGGCCTACAGCAGCTTTCAAGTGTTCTCATTCTGCATTTATGTGTTGAACTCATTGTCCTGTCCGGTAACTGTCTGAAACCACATTCATGGTTTTGGTCTTCTTTGGCCATTTTATTCTTTTTTTTTGTGTGTTTCGGAACTGAGAAAAATCATGTTGTACAAAGTGGTCCGTGAACATTTTTTAATATATAAGAATTTTATTTTATAGGATGGCACGGTGAACCAGCGGTTAGCACATCTGCCTGACAGTTGCGAGGTTAGGGGTTGAAATCCAAACTTGGATGGATATTGCCGCTGCGTGTGCACTATGAATCACTCTTCTTCTTCCTTCCTTCCTTCCTTCCTTCCATCTCGGTGTTCTCTTTTATCAAGTCAACAGCCGTCTCCCCCTGCCTCCCTCCTCCTGCCTGCCCCTCTGCCCGCGCCCCCTCCCTCCCACCTCTCTCCCCTCTCTCACTTCAATCTCAAGTGTTTTCAATTTTATTCTAGAGTGGAATTAACTACCCCCGATGTCAAATTGCCGACGAAATCGATAATAATATCTTTACAAAAGAGGATATTCCAGTCTCTCGCGTCGGCTTTTGAAAAATGGAAAATTTAGCCGAGATTGATTCATTAGTTGACACGTTATAGGACGGTATAAGTATTGATCGCGGCCTGTCATGTCCCATCTCGGCTAATCGAAGCTGAGGCGCTCTGTCGATGGGCGCATTTTTCATAATTCCGTCGCCGGGGAGAGGGAGAGAGAAACAGGGACGGAGGGAGAGAGGCAGGGAGGGAGGGAGGGAAGGGGCAGCAGCCGGCAGAGGGGAGAAAAAGAGAAGACGACGGGGATGGACGCAGGAGCGAGGAGGAGGAGGAGAGGTGACTAGAGGTTTGGGGGCAAAGAGTGATGAGAAATAGAGTGGGAAAAGAGGCAGAAGAGAAGGTGCCAGTGAGGGAGGGAGAGAGGGGGTGGGGGGGTGAGCAGGTATGTTAATGGTGCAGCTATTGGGGCGTAGATAATGAAGGCATTAAGCAATTAAAGTCCAACGGGGAAGATAACAAGGTGAGGGCAAGGATGGGCCAAAAGCACCCGGGGGGAGGGGGACAACAGGGGGCAGTATTTGTTTTAGGTGGTCATCTTCTGACCAACTTCCAGCTGCTTAACGAATGGCTCTTCAAAGCAAACCTTTGATTTGATTAAGCTTTTACGACTGCGTTAGTATAGATAGCGTCATGTCGGGAATTGGGTTCAAACTCTGGTTTTGTACACCTTGCACACAGACTGGCCGGACCAAGCCTCGCTCGCCTCTTAAACGCACATAGTACACAGACAACGGAATGATTGCAATAATTCACCTCCAAATTGTCTGTTTTTAATGAGCAATATGGCACTTCATCATGTTGTACTTTTTAAAAACATACAGCGATGACAGAACCAAATATATTCCAAAATTAGCTTTTCATTGTTCTTCAATTGTGTTGCACATTCTGGTAAGTGTGCACCGTGGCCACCAGGGGGCGATATAAGACAGACACAGATTTACTGTACTGGAGCCTGAGCTCCTCTCCTCTTGGCTTCTCAGTGCAGCAGTAATAATGGTGCTTCTTTACAGCGGATAAAGAATCGATGCCTTTGAGTATTTTGTATTCAGACACGCGTTGCTTTAAAGGTACCAACACTACCTCCGGATAGATGCTAATAATAAAAGGAGTTGGCTTACGCGAGCTATGTTCTCTCAACAAACATATTCTGTGGAAATAAAAATAACGAAACATTTATGAGAGTCAATGGAAAAATAGTATTTAAGAAGAAGGCTGAAGTGTTGCTCTGTATTACATATAAAATAAAAATAAATAAATCTATATTAGAAAGAAAGAAAAACTGGCCTTAATGCTAAGGCGAGTGAGCGAAGGGATGCGAGGAGTGCAAACGTGGAGATGAGGAGGCGGTGGGGTGTGGGGGCTGTAATAAATAGAAATTGAAAGGCTTGGGCGCGAGCACACAGAAGTTGTGAGGCGGAAAAAAAAAGGTAAAGAGGCGGGCGAGAGAGATGGCGCGACGACAATGATTGGAGAAACTTTTGATAGTTGTGCGATTCGTTTGGAAAAGTTGCCACGAGCGGCGCTAAGTCCAACATAAAGCCGCCCCTCTTGGGAGTCTCGGCACGCCGCGCGGAAAGCTCCGCCGCACGTCAATCAACAACAGCCAAAAGAATCCACCATGACCGTTTGCCTTCTTTTTTTGAAGTGTTGCTCCAAAGTCCAATTTGAAGTCAAAGATCGGCCTCGTTTTAACATGAAAGAAAATAAAAGGCAATCTGTGTAAATTGGCTACAAAAACATCAGCACAACATGCATCGAGATGAGCAAAGTCGTCACACTCCCTTCTTCAGTACAAGTATCAATACTGGTGGAAAAGAAATGTCCGGTTAAAGTAGAACTTCTGATTCAAATCTTGTACTGAAGTTCCTGTAAAGCAGGGTTACCCACACCTTTCCAGTTTGCGAGCTACTGTTAAGGTGACCAAGTCAAAATGATCTACCTACAATAAAAATGCAATGCATACATTTATTTCTTCTATATTATCATTATTTAAGTTATTATCATAGGCTTATTCGCACAAATAGGTGGAACCGAATAATTCAGTCAGGGAGGTGGCACATTGAGTATTTCCCCCCTGAACTTTTTATTCCCTTTGTTGTATTTAGTTTAAATAAATTGAAGGTTAGGGTGGCTTGGTGTCGCACTGGGTAGCACGTCCGCCTCACAGTCAGGAGGGTGCGGATTCGATTCCACCTCCGGCCCTCCCTGTGTGGAGTTTGCATGTTTTCCCCGTGTCCGCGTGGGTTTTCTCCGGGCACTCCGGTTTCCTCCCACATCCTAAAAACATGCATGGTAGGCCAATTGAGCACTCCAAATTGCCCCTAGGTGTGAGTGCGAGTGCGGATGGTTGTTCGTCTCTGTGTGCCCTGCGATTGACTGGCAACCGGTTCAGCGTGTCCCCCGCCTACTGCCAGATGACGGCTGGGATAGGCTCCAGCACGCCCGCGACCCCTGTGGGGACAAACCGGTACAGAAAATGGATGGATGAAAATTGAAGGCTAGCTTCTCAGCAAGGTAAACAAACAAGTTACCGTGGATTAACGCGCATGCGTAAAGTGTCAAAAATTCAGACGTCAGATTGGCTACCCTGTATGTCAATCAAAAGACAAATGGTGATGGATCCCTTACTTTTTAAAGTCATGCGATCTACCCACACTTCCTTCGCGACCGATCAGTGGATCGCGATCGACGTATTGGGCCCCCCTGCTGTAAAGTCAAAATAAATGTCACACAACACAGAGGATTGTTGTTAACAAACCTGACAATCTTTAATCATTTAATAAAATGCAGGGTGGGGGGGTTGAAGGGGAAAACAAACGTACTACGATATGCATTGTTTTTGTCGTCACTTCCTTGTCGTAATGCCTCTCACTACCTCAAAATCGTAAAAAAGTCTTTTGTAGTCCAGAAGGGGCGACCGCTGAGCGTTAATCCTGTAATTGATTTTGATCTAGTAGCATTCACAGTGTGAGGAAGTCTTCTTGCCTGGGGGTGTGCAGAAGGAAAAAAAAATCTATTTGAGGTGCCACCCCCCGAATCAGCAACGATGAAAGTGGAGCTGAAACGGCTTTTGGAGGTACGCATGGAACGGGGAGGAATGAGCGCCACCAAATTAGAGCAGATTGGCTTGATGGACTTGGATTAGAAGAAAAGGAGGTGGAGATGGGGAGGGGGTGACGAGAAAATCACGGCGAGGGTTGGGGCGAGGGGGTGGTTGGGGGGGGTTGTGCCGGTACTTGGCAGTCTCCGGGTATCTCAGGTTCTCTCCGGCCGAGGGAAAAGCGGTCGATATTTAATTGTTATTGCTAGCGTGGAACGCGCGGAAGCAGGGCGCTGTACCAAATTTTCTCATTTATTTGCTATTCGTGTTTCCTCACCCTTTTGCCTCACCCACACAGGAGAGTGAGGGACAAGGAAGCCATGGGGGGGGGGGGGGGGTATTGCTTATATATGGGGGGGGGGATGCGTTTATGTCCGACTCGTCCAAGTTTCTGTCCTGCAGACAAATCTGATGAACCCCCCCCCCCAACATGTCCAAAATGAAAAATCTGTCACTTTCATCAAATGTCGCTTGGAATGTTGTCTACACTCCATTCCCGGGGATCGAATCTTATTTAGGGGCGAGAGTAGTGGGGGGGGGGGGGTGTCAGGGAGCGGGGAGAGTGGGACGACCAGGACGGGATTTGCCATCTGTTTTCAAATATCATTCCTCCATGAACTTTATTTTCTCCCTTCTTGGGACAAAATTATAACCCCATCGATCCGCCGCACGCAAGCACGGAGACCCCCCACTCCACCCCTCTGCACCCTCTCTCTCTCTCACACCACACGCTTCTTAAAGGCTTTGCTTATGTAATCCAAAGCATTTTGCTCACTTGCGCCGGACCCTCAAGTCAACTTTTTGCTGTACTCGCACGTACTCACCACTCATTAAGAAAAAACAACTAAATCTTCTCTAATTAGGTGCCGTCGGTGTTTTCTGTCCACGCGTGGCCAAAATTGCGCTCATCGAATTTGCGGGATAGCTGACAACACAGAAGTGGCAGCTGTCATTGCAGGTACGTCTCTTTGGCCTTCTTGCCTTCAAACAATCGGCTTTGGCTCTGAAAAAAAAATATATATATATATATATATAAAGAG